>NC_041383.1:629188109-629382965 GCF_002162155.2 Triticum dicoccoides
AAGAATACCATTAAGATGTTAGAAAAACAGTACTAAGTTTATAGTCTAAATTGTTTTGTTTTTTTGTATTGGCACCCATGGTAGCCATAGATCAGTCTTTTTTTAGGACCACGGAGATACTTAAACCATGGGTGTACAAACTCGTCTCTCATTACATTTCTAGCATCCAGAGCCATAGATCAGTCCTTGGCGATGAGATCAACTCGGCGGTGCAGTATAATGTAATGTATGTGAGTATCTGCGATTGTACAGTGTTTTAAAAATAAACTAGCAATCGGCCATAATTTATTCTCTCCCTCTCATCTCCCCTCCCTCTCTCTCTCTCTCTCTCACACACACACACACGCACACGCACACGCACACGCACACGCACACGCAAACGCACACATAACAACAACAACAACAACAACAACAACAACAACAACAACAATCACATGTAGCAAAGATCTCACACAAATGCATTATCTTGTCACATGTCTAAAGAACACCGAACAACACCTTCAAGCTGTTACTTTACAAATAACATATTTGCGCTCACTCGATTTTGATTCCTCAACTTTCAATACCAAGCAAGTTCACCTTGCAACTATTGAATACTATCTCTAAAGAAAACTTTTGAAACCAGAAAACATATTCATCGGCCGGCTCAAACCTATTTGATAGATGCTCGCTGCAATGGTTCCACACATGTGACGATCTAGATAACACAAACAAGTAAAATTATATATAGGAATCCTATTTTAAAATCTAGTGGTTTTATTTAAAAAATAGTAGTTGATTATTAAAATGTTGTAAAAAATCTAAAATCATGAATCACTAGAAATAATTTAAATGGAACATGAATTATTATATAAATTTCAGTAAGAATGGGATGTCCGCAATGCAAAAAAAAAAACTAAGAAATAGGAAGACAAGTTTTCAGCGTAAACATCACACAACTTGCCATACTAGTGCTGCATATTATTATTTTTAGGAAAACACAAATAATTTAAGAACTTGTGTTTTATTTTGAAAAATCTAGAGTTGCAATATAATTTCATATTTTATAAAACCGCAAATATAATTTTTAAAAGAAGTATTTAGGAAATAAGATCATAAACATTCCCTAAAAACAGAAGTTTATATTAAAAAAAATCTAGAGCTACAGTATAATATCATATTTTATAAAACCGCAAATATAATTTTTAAAAGAAGTATATAGGGAATAAGATCATAAACATTCCCTAAAAACAGAAGTTTATATTAAAAAAATCTAGAGCTACAGTATAATATCATATTTTATAAAACCAAAAATATAATTTTTTAAAAAGAAATATTTAGGGAATAAGATCATAAACATTCCCTGAAAACAGAAGTATTTAGGGGGAAATATCATAAACAGAAGTATTTAGGGGAAAATATAAGTAAAAAAAGGCCTTATATTTTGAGATAGAGGGAGTATTTCTTTGGAAAATCACAAATGATTTATGAACAAACATGGTGATTATCTATGACAGCTCCTAAACTTATTTTTTATATAAATTCCAGAGTTGCAATATAACTTCGTAATTTCTAACTTATCCTGTTTCCAATTTTTTTTACATTTACTGCATGTATTTAGATTTTTATTGCTAAATAAGATTCTTTTTTAGTAGATTGTCACGTGCATGAAACCATTGTCATGTCATGGATCAAACCATATTGGGTCATGTAAGGAACCAAATTTATCCGAGGTCGAGGCCCAAACCATATTGTTTTCTTCAAAGTTGACAACATTCTATATCTTTGCGAGTCATGTCTACTTCTACGCCCAATTTCACTCGCTTTTGCCTACCAGCTTTGTTTGGATGAATTACTTTGCCAGTACTTATAGTTTGCTGTTATTTCACTGTAGATGATCCTTGACCAGGCAGTTAAAATTTAGCATAGTAAATACGGACATGAGTTTCAGAAGAATGGAGGAATTGTGTGCACTTGTATTACAGAGAGGGGTTCGATACATATACAACAGCCAAGACGTTGGCGTTCCCTACATGCAGGGAAGTGGAGATAAGGCGCCGGGAGGTTAGCTAGCTACCTAATGACCCGGCCCTGCAGTTACAACAGCAATACAACTCATACACACATATGCTGGTACAACACTTGTCACGGTACAACTCAACACCCCCCCGCAGTCCGAACGTCGCCAGGCAAGACGTTCAGACTGGCTCGAAAATCACAAAACACCGATGACGACAACCCCTTGGTGAAGATATCCGCGAACTGAGAGGAAGTCGGAACATGGAGAACCTGGGCTTCACCGAGGGCCACGCGATCGCGAACAAAATGAAGATCAATTTCGACATGCTTCGTCCGCTGATGCTGCACCGGGTTAGATGAGAGGTACATCGCGCTGACATTGTCGCAATACACCACCGTAGCTCGTCGTGGGGGGCGATGGAGCTCAGAGAGGAGTTGTCGTAGCCAGCAAGACTCGGCAACACAGTTGGCGACGGCACGATACGCTGCCTCCGCACTAGAGCGAGATACGGTCGGTTGTCGCTTGGACGACCAAGAGATGAGGTTGCTGCCGAGGAACACGCAAAAACCGGAAGTAGACTTGCGAGTGTCGGGACACCCGGCCCAATCAGCATCGCTATACGATATGAGGTCCTGCGAAGAGGAGCGGTAGAACTGGAGACCGTAGTGAGTGGTGCCGCGAAGATAGCGCAAGACCCGTTTGATCAACCGGAAGTGTGAATCAAGCGGAGCATGCATGAACAAGCAAATCTGCTGGACGGCGTAGGTGAGATCCGGTCGTGTGAGGGTAAGGTACTGAAGGGCTCCGGCGATGCTGCGGTATTTCGAGGGATCGGAGAAGGGTTTGCTACCCATACTGGAGAGCTTGGAGCCAGTGTCAATGGGTGTGGTGACGGGATGGCAATTGAGCATGTTAGCCCGATCCAAGACCTCAAGTGCATATTGCTCCTGAGATAAGAAAAGACCAGCGGTGTTGCGATGCACATTGATGCCGAGAAAGTGGTGGATGTCCCCGAGATCACTCATGGAGAACTCACGAGAGAGCGACGAGACGAGCGATGCGAGGAGGGTAGTGGTGCTGGCAGTGAGGATGATGTCATCGACATATAAAAGGAGGTATGCCATGGTCGTTCCTCGGCGAAGAATGAACAACGAGGTGTCGCACTTGGAGGAGACGAACCCGAGTGTGCGGAGGAAGCTCGTAAAGCGGAGGAACCAAGTCCGGGGAGCCTGCTTGAGGCCATACAAGGACTTGTTCAGGCGGCAAACATGCGTGGGGCGAGCAGAGTCGACGAAGCCAGAGGGTTGTTGACAATAGATGGTCTCGGCAAGATCACCATGGAGAAATGCATTTTTGACGTCCATTTGGCGGATCGGCCAACTGTGCGCCGTAGCAAGACTGAGGACGACGCGAATCGTGGTGGGTTTGACAACGGGGCTGAAGGTCTCCCCATAGTCGACGCCAGCCTGCTGTGTGAAGCCACGGACCACCCACCGCGCCTTGTACCGAGCCAGCGAGCCATCGGGATGAAGCTTGTGCCGAAAGATCCATTTGCCGGTCACCACGTTGACACCTGCAGGACAAGGCACCAAAGACCAAGTGTCATTCCGAATTAGCGCATTAAACTCGTCTAACATTGCGTCATGCCAATGGGGGTCTTTGAGAGCGGCACGGTACGAGGAGGGAAGCGGCGAGGGAAGTGTGGTGACAGAAAGATCAAAGTGGCGCTTGGGCATGGTAAAACCCTTTTTACCGCGTGTCTGCATCTGGTGTGGGTTGGTGCGTGGAGGGATGGGAACGGCACGAGGTGGTAACGTGGAGCCGGGAGGAGCAGCGGCGTGATGGTGGCAGGAGTCGGGAAGCCCGAAGGAGCGGGCGGGCAGGCAGCAGGCGTGCGGGCAGGCGTGCTGGGGGTTGGCGGAGCGGGCGTGCAGGCAGCAGCGTCGGGGCGGGAAGGTGGAGTGGTCGTGCATGGGCGTGAGACCCGGCATGCATGGGCGTCGGGGGCGCTACGGGAGCGGGAAGGCGGAACTGCATGGGCGTGGGGCCCGGCAGGTGGTTGGGCTGGCGAGCCGATTGGCGTGGGTGCGGGAGCGGCATGCAGGTGTGTGGAGGGCGGGGGTGCGTGGGTGATGGGTGTTTGGTGGGGCGCGGCGGGGTCAGGGCGCCCGGGATCTTCTGCGCCCGTGGATAAGTCTGCAACAGAAGCATAAGGAAACACACTTTCATCAAAAATAACATGCCGGGACGTGATGACTTTGCGCGAGGAGAGATCAAAGCAGCGGTATCCTTTTTGCTCACGGGGATAACCAAGGAACACACAACGTGTAGAACGCGGCGAGAGCTTGTGGGGGGCTGTGGCAGAGAGGTTGGGGTAACAAAGACACCCAAAAGTGCGCAAGTGATCATAGGTGGGGTGTATGCCGTAAAGAAGAAAGTGAGGGGTAAAGTGGTGGATAGCACGCGACGGGCGAATGTTGAGAAGACTAGTGGCTGTATGGAGGGCTTCGACCCAAAATGCAGGGGGGAGCTGTGCTTGAAATAAGAGAGTGCGGACGACATCATTGGTGGTACGGATGTGGCGTTCGGCTTTACCATTTTGCGGTGAGGTATGCGGACAGGTGAGACGAAAAGAGACGCCGTTGGAGGAGAAGAAGGCACGAAGCGCGGTGGTGAGGAACTCTCCACCATTGTCACACTGCACACATTTGACCATCACATGAAATTGAGTGAGAATGAAAGAAAGAAAACGAGAAAGCGTGGCACATGTATCAGATTTGGCGCGCAGTGGGAAGGTCCAAGAGTAATGCGTGTAGTCATCCAAAACCACAAGGTAGTACTTATAGCCCGAGAAACTAATGATCGGAGAAGTCCACAAATCACAATGCAATAATTGAAATGGTGCAGTGGTATAAGAAGTGGAGGCGGAAAAAGGGAGACGAGTGTGTTTGCCTAATTGGCAAGCGGTACAGAGAGGCGATGCAGAATTTTTATTACATGTAGTGGGAACATCAAAGGGAAAATAAGCTAAGGACGAAACGCCGGGGTGCCCGAGCCTTTTATGCCAAAGATCCGAAGACGAAATAGTGAAAGCCACCGGGAGGGTGCTGCCATGGTCGCCGGTGAAGCGGTAGAGGTCGCCGGAACTATTGCACCTTAGAAGGACCGCCTTGGTTCGAAGATCCTTCACGGAAAAACCGAGGGGGTCAAACTCAACAGAACATAAGTTGTCACGTGTAAACTTACGAACGGAGATAAGGTTTTGCACGATGTTAGGAGATAACAAAATATGGGTGAGATAGAATGGGCGGGGAGGGAGACGTGTGTTACCAATGGCGACGACAGGAAGACGAGCCCCATTACCGACAACAATATGACGAGAATCATGTGCTAACAAGGGATGAGACTCAATCAATGTACCTGGGTCCCCAGTGACGTGGGAAGAAGCGCCCGTGTCCATTATCCAGTCGGCTTGGGGAGGGAACGCAGCACCATGGCTCGGAGCAGCCTGGTACATGGCTGCGGCATCCCAGGAGTACGGCGAGGCGGTGTAGTGAGCAGGTGGTGCGGACGGGAGTGGAGCAGGCGGAAGTAGCACTGGATAGGCGTGGTGAGCCGCGCCGGGCCGAGGGCCGAGTACTCCGGCCGAGTTTGGAGGCACCCAGGGAGCACGCGGGGGTGGGAAGGGCAGCCCCATGGGGGCAAAGTACCCCAGCCATGGCTGCTGGGAGCCACGTCCGCCGCCTCCAGGAGCGTCACCGCGACCACGGCCGCGGCCGCGCCCGCGTCCACCACCGCGCCCGCCAGGGCGGTTGCCACCGCCGAGTTGGCCTCCCCGTCCGCCTGCAGCGGGAGGAGCGCCGCCGCCGCCGCCGCCGCGATCAGCGCGGTCACCGCGACCGCCACCGCCGCGCTCGTCATGGACGGCGAGGACCTGCGCCCCTTCCGTGCGTGCCCGCTTGTCGAGGGCGAGTTCGGCGAGGACAAGGCGAGAGCGTGCCTGGGCGAAGGTCGGCAGCGGCACGGTGGACTGAAGAATGGCGGCCTGGAGCTCAAACTTTTTGCCGAGGCCGTCCAACATCTGTAGAGTGAGAGTACGGTCCGTGACCGGCTCCCGGACGTCAGCAAGGGCAGCGGCGATACCTTGGAGATGGCGGCAGTACTCGCTAATGGAGCGGTCGCCGCGCACGGCCGAGCGGAATTCTTGGCCGAGATGCATGGCGAGCTCGGCCTCGTTCTCGAGGAAGTACTCATGGAGGCGTTTCCAGATCGTGAAGGCGGTGGAGCCGGCGGGCGCGACGATGTCGAGGAGATCGGCGGCGACGGTGGAGTAGAACCATAGGACGATCGTGTTGTCGTCATCCCGCCAGAGCGGGTCGGAGAGGCGGGCGGCGGCGCCGCCCTGCACGTGCGCCTCGGCATGGTGCCGAGCAAGGATCAGGTTGATGTAGTTCCTCCACCGAGCGAAGTTGGATCCATCGAGGGCCAGCTTGAAGTCGACAATATGCGTGATGCTAGCAGGGAGACCACCGGTGGGTGCGGCAACGCCAGGCACAGAAAGAGGGATCGGTGGTGGGAGTGGGGTTGGGTGGGATAGGTGCAAGGGGCAGACCGCCAGAGGAGGAAGATGAGTCAGGGGTGAGAGAGGCGCGAGGGCGCGCATCAGTAGTGGCTGCAGCGGCGGCGAGCTCTTCGGCCGAGGGGCCGTCGTCGGTGGCGCCGGTGTCAACTGGCAGCGGAGGAGACTGAGGGTGGGTGGCCATGGAGAGAAGAACCTGAAGCTCTGATACCAAGAAGAATGGAGGAATTGTGTGCACTTGTATTACAGAGAGGGGTTCGATACATATACAACAGCCAAGACGTTGGCGTTCCCTACATGCAGGGAAGTGGAGATAAGGCGCCGGGAGGTTAGCTAGCTACCTAATGACCCGGCCCTGCAGTTACAACAGCAATACAACTCATACACACATATGCTGGTACAACACTTGTCACGGTACAACTCAACAGTTTCAATCACAAAATCTCAAACGAATCGCGCACAAGCATCAAATTATATGCTTACTCGAACCTATTGATCTGATTATCTGGAAACGGCCCATGAGAAAACACGCGAAAAAGGTGCAGGCAGAACAGATGCACGCGGGCGCGCAGAAATATAATCAGAGTATCCGATGCTCACCGAGACGAGTGCCGTGTAGAAGGCGACCTGCACGCGGCCGCCGAGGACGTCAACGGCGGCCTCGTGGATGCCGGGGAGCCGCTTGACTGCCTTCTCTACCGAGCCGGCGCACGCGGCGCACGTCATCCCGGACACCGCGAACACCGCCACCTTCTCCTCTTCCTCCTCCGCTGCCTCCAGATCGACCACGGATGACCCGCCTTCTCCTCCACCACCCTCGCCGGCGACCGCGGCCGCCCTTGGTCGCTGTGGCATGGACGGGTACCGCGGCCGCAGCGTGAGGTGGCCGCTCTCATCGGAGCCGCTGCTGTGGAAGCATGTGAGGAAGAGGGACCGAGTGGCCGCCGCCATTGGAGCGTGGATTCCCAACAATATCGAGAGAATGTTTTAGGTTGGGGGTTCTGATCTCGGGGGTGGGAAAAAATGTTTCGAACATTGGCAGATTTATAGGCGCGATCGAGTGCGCGCGCAGCCGCGCACGCATCGCCGGAAAATACTGTACGTACGCCGTTCGGTTACTCACAACTATCATTTTGTAATGGGTGGGCTTGGGCCGCAAGCAAGTGTGGTATTGGACGGATAGTTTCTTAAACGGGCTGCGACGACCTCGGACTGTCGAAGACGTCAGACACTCACACGCAGACCAGGGGGTTCTCTGGGGAGAAATCGAATTTTCTTTCTTTCTTTTTCTTAATGACGCTGGGCAAGAAATCCACACTTAAATCCAAACAAGGCATTCAAACTTTGATATTCTTGCTGACATTTCAATGTACTGCACTTACTCTTTTTTTTTTGCGGGAGAATGTACTGCACGTATTCAGTCGGTTTGTGTTTTAAAAAGAGCCCAGGTTGCATGATTGTAGGCAGCACGCCACACAAAATTTCAGTTCGAATTTGACTTGGAGTTGCTTGTGGTAGCAGGAGAGCGAAGCAACGTGATGTGATGTCGAATTCGAATTAAATTATCGGAAGATCTCGGGTGCCCACGAATCAAATTCGAGCCCCGGTTCCGATTTGCCTTTGAATTTGGAGGTCCCCCGTTTCAAAAGCAACGAATGCCCAGAAATCATAATGCCACGACAGGTGACCTTGGTAAAATTAACCAGCGGTTGTTTTCACATCTTCATGGTGTACGTCTACCTGCGTGCAGTGTAGATCAATCTCACTGGTAGCAGGAGCCAATCATGGAAACTCTAATACTGATTCCTGCCCAGTTTCAAAAAAAAAAAAAAGAACTGATTCCTGGACACTTGCTTCTTCTCCAGTTATTATTCTGTTATTATAAGAGCCTGAGGTTGCCATTTCATTAACTACCCCATGCATGGTCACCCCAATCAGATGAATTCAGAAAATGTAAGCAAGCTGAGCATGTCATGCGTACGTGGACGCTTTCGTTGTCTTCGCCCGATAGAAATCACCGCAGTGTATTAGTAGTGTTGACGAGTGTGAGAGAATTATATGGTTGATGGATGTTTGAAGTTGAATTCGTTGCAGAGAGAGCAAAAAATATTTGAATCGCTTGGAACGACGTGCACACGTAGCCTAAACCAAATATATATCCGGGAAGTCAAGTGAGATGATGACCAAATACGAGAGGGATTGCGTGGTAAATAATCAAGTGTTCCTTGTTTTGACACCATCCCGCCATCGTCGGACGAAGATAACTTACCTGGCAATCAAATGACTTGACTAATGTGTCGCAACTGATTGATTTGTATAGGCTGGTTAGGTTCGTTACGGGTAGGTTGATTCTTTGGTGTAGCAAGTATTCCCATCCGTCCGGATATACTTATAAAAATGGATACAAATGGATATATCTAAAACTAAAATACATCAAGATACATTCATTTATTGGACAAGTATTTCCAGACGGAGGGAGTAGCAACTCGTGGCACCAAATTCTGGTTTCACATCGAGCGTAGCCACCACCCTCGCTGGCGCCGCGCGCCACTCTGGCCGCGGCGGCCACCGCCCCACCTCTGTCGCTGCCTGGCGGGCAGCGGCGCCACCACCCCGCACCCCATGGACCACGTCCAGCCCCACAGATCCACCAGGTCCCCGCACTCCCACTCGCGCGACACCTCTCGGTGGGGCACGCAGTCCTCGAGCCCAGATCCGCTTTCTTCCAACGGTCCTTCCCTAGTGTCGGACTTGCAACTGTATCGACCGGCATCAACGGCTCATCTAGGCACTCTGCCGTGAATCCTGCTGCGGGGTGAGTGCTCCCACGCAGAGCCACCACTCCCCCAGCGGTACAAGCAGCGGCTCCACTCTTCGGGCAACATAGACTTCAATCCATCGTAGTTAGGCCTTCCCTCGCGCCCTTCCCTTCCTCTTTAGGCGATGAGGATGGATGGACGGCGGTCGAGTCCCGGAAGGTGCGCAATATAGAAAAGAAGACAGCAGTCTGTAGCACGCGCCGGTCGGGCCAAGGGCGCTGCCATTAATGTCCACGATGGGCACGCAACCTTCTTCAGCCGCTTCGACGGGCTCTGCTTCCCCTGCCTCAGCACCGAGCACCACCGGATAGATTGCAGAAACCCTCTTAGATGCATCATTTGCAAGCTCCAGGACACTATCGTAGAGAGTGCCCTCAAAATCCAAAGAAGATAGCAAGAGGGAACATCAGCAAGGAGAGCCCGCGGTCACTTCGCGGCCGGGGGCCGGTGCGGACGAAGCTCCGCTTCCCCACCCCACCGCCGCCACCAGTGCCTCCTGATCCGGCCATGGACTGAAGGAAATATACCCTAGATGCAATAATAAAGTTGTTATTTATATTTCCTTATATCATGATAAATGTTTATTATTCATGCTAGAATTGTATTAACCGGAAACTTGATAGATGTGTGGACACATAGACAAAGACACAGTGTCCCTAGTAAGCCTCTACTAGACTAGCTCGTTAATCAAAGATGGTTAAGTTTCCTAACCATAGACATGTGTTGTCATTTGATGAACGAGATCACATCATTAGGAGAATGATGTGATGAACAAGACCCATTCGTTATCTTAGCATAATAATCGTTAAGTTTTATTGCTATTACTTTCATCATGTCATATACATATTCCTTTGACTATGAGATTATGCAACTCCCGGATACTAGAGGAATACCTTGTGTGCTATCAAACGTCACAACATAACTGGGTGATTATAAAGATGCTCTACAGGTATCTCTGAAGGTGTTTGTTGGGTTGGCATAGATCGAGATTAGCATTTGTCACTCCGAGTATCGGAGAGGTATCTGTGGGCCCTCTCAGTGATGCACGTCATAATAAGCCTTGCAAGCAATGTGACTAATGAGTTAGTTATGGGATGATGCATTACAGAACGAGTAAAGAGACTTGGTGGTAATGAGATTGAACTAGGTATGAAGATACCGACGATCGAATCTCGGGCAAGCTAGTAACATATCGATGACAAAGGGAATAACGTATGTTGTCATTATGGTTTGACCGATAAAGATCTTCATAGAATATGTAGGAACCAATATGAGCATCTAGGTTCCGCTGTTGGTTATTGACCGGAGAGGTGTCTCGGTCATGTCTACATAGTTCTTGAACCCGTAGGGTCCGCACGCTTAACGTTCGATGATGATTTTGTATTATATGAGTTATGTGATTTGGTGACTGAATGTTGTTTAGAGTCCCAGATGAGATCACAGACATGACAAGGAGTCTCGAAATGGCCGAGAGGTAAAGATTCATATATAGGACGATAGTATTCAGACACCGGAAGTGTTCCGGGGGTACCGGGTACGTATCGGGTCACCGGAAGGGGTTCCGGGCAACCCTCGACAAACTATATGGGCCTAATGGGCCAAGAGTGGGACAGACCAGCCCCTAAGGGGCTGGTGCGCCCCCTATAGGCCAAAATAAGGGGGAAATGAAAGGAGGGAAGGGAGAAGGAAAGGGGAGGATTCGGCCTCCCCCTTTCATTCCCCTCCCCCCTCTCTTTCCTCCCCCCTCCGATGAATATGGAAGGGGGGAGGCCGACTTGGAGGAGGCGCCCAAGTAGGATCCCTCCTACTTGGGGCGCTCCTTGCTTCCCCTCTCCCTCTCCCACCTATATATATGTGGGGGGCACCGCTAGAACACACAACATTGATTCCTAGCCGTGTGCGCCCCCCCTCCACAGTTTATGCCTCCAGTCATATTGTCATAGTGCTTAGGTGAAGCCCTGCGCGGATCACTTCACCATCATCGTCACCACGCCGTCATGCTGTCGAAACTCTCCCTCGACACTTTGCTCGATCAAGAGTTCGAGGGACGTCATCAAGCTAAACGTGTGCAGAACTCAGAGGTGCCATACATTCGGTGCTTGATCGGTTGGAACGAGAAGAAGTTCGACTACATCAACCGCGTTGTCAAAGGCTTCCGCTTTTGGTCTACGAGGGTACGTGGACACACTCTCCCCCTCTCGTTGCTATGCATCTCCTAGATAGATCTTGCGTGAGCGTAGGAATTTTTTTGAAATTGCATGCTACGCTCCCCAATAGTGGCATCAAAGCCAGGTCTATGCGTAGATGATATGCACGAGTAGAACACAAAGAGTTGTGGGTGGTGATTGTCATACTGCTTACCACCAATGTCTTATTTTGATTCGGCAGTATTGTTGGATGAAGCGGCCTAGACCAACCTTACATGACCACGTTCATGAGACCGGTTTCATCGACAGACATGCAACTAGTTTGCATAAAGGTGGCTGGCGGGTGTCTGTTTCTCCAACTTTAGTTGAATCGAATTTGACTGCGGCCGGTCCTTGTTGAAGGTTAAAACAACAAACTTGATAAATCACCATTTTGGTTTTGATGCGTAGGTAAGAACAGTTCTTACTAGAAGCCTATAGCAGCCATGTAAAACTTGCAACAACAAAGTAGAGGACGCCTAACTTGTTTTTGCATGGCATGTGGTGACGTGATATGGTCAAGACATGATGTGATATACGTTATTGTATGAGATGATCATGTTCCGTAAAAGTTATCGGCAACTGGCAGGAGCCTTATGGCTGTCGCTTTATTGTATGAAATGCAAACGCCATGTAATTGTGATGACCCACAAGTATAGGGGATCTATCATAGTCCTTTTGATAAGTAAGAGTGTCGAACCCAACGAGGAGCAGAAGGAAATGACAAGTGGTTTTCAGCAAGGTATTCTCTGCAAGCACTGAAATCATCGGTAACAGATAGTTGTGTGATAAGATAATTCATAACGGGTAACAAGTATCAAAAGTAAACAAGGTGCAGCAAGGTGGCCCAACCCTTTTTTTTAGCAAAGGACAAGCCTGGACGAACTCTCATATAAAGCAAAGCCTCCCGAGGACACATGGGAAATGTTGTCAAGTTAGTTTTCATTATGCTCATATGATTCGCATTCGTTACTTTGATAATTTGATATGTGGGTGGACCGATGCTTGGGTGCTGCCCTTCCTTGGACAAGCCTCCCACTTATGATTAACCCCTCTCGCAAGCATCCACAACTACGAAAGAGAATTAAGGTAAACCTAACCATAGCACGAAACATATGGATCCAAATCAGCCCCTTACGAAGCAACACATAAACTAGGGCTTAAGCTTCTGTCACTCTAGCAGTGCATCATCTACTTATTACTTCCTAATGCCTTCCCCTAGGCCCAAACAATGGTGAAGTGTCATGTAGTCGATGTTCACATAACACCACTAGTGGAAAGACAACATACATCTCGTCAAGATATCAAACGAATACCAAATTCACATGATTACTTATAACAAGACTTCTCCCATGTCCTCAGGAACAAACGTGACTACTCACAAAGCATATTCATAATCATAATCAGAGGAGTATTAATTATCATTAAGGATCTGAACATATGATCTTCCACTGAATAAACCAACTAGCATCAACTACAAGGAGTAATCAACACTACTAGCAACCCACAGGTACCAATCTATGGTTTTGGGACCAAGATCGAATACAAGAGATGAACTTGGGATTGAGAGGAGATGCTGCTGGTGAATATGTTGATGGAGATTGACCCCCTCTCGATGAGAGGAACGATGGTGATGACGATGGCGATGATTTCCCCCTCCCGGAGGGATGTTTCCCCGACAGAAGAGCTTCGTCGAAGCCCTAGATTGGTCCTGCCCAGGTTCCGCCTCGAGACGGCAGTGCTTCGTCCCGAAAGCTTCTCTCTAATTTGTTTCCAGGTCAAAACACACTATATAGCCAAATATGGGAACCGGAGGCCTGCCAAGGGGCCCACAAGGTCGGGGAGCGCGCCCAGGGGGTGGGCCGCACCCTCCACCCTTCTGGCTGGCTGGTGGCCCCCCTCTGGTTCTTTCTTCGCCCATTATTTTTTATATATTCCAAAAACATGCTCCGTGAAGTTTCAGGACTTTTGGAGTTGCGCAGAATAGGCCTCTAATATTTGCTCCTTTTCCAGCCCAGAATTCCAGCTGCTGGCATTCTCCCTTTCATGTAAACCTTATAAAATAAGAGAGAATAGGCATAAGTATTGTGATATAATGTGTAATAACATCCCATAACGCAATAAATATCAACATAAAAGCATGATGCACAATGGACGTATCAACTCCCCAAGCTTAGACCTCGCTTGTCCTCAAGCAAAAGTCGATATCGATAAATATGTCCACATGTTTAGAGATAGAGGTGTCGATAAAAAAACAAATACGGACATGAGGGCATCATGATCATCTTTAAACAACAACATATAATGCCATATAATTTCTTATGCTATAGTATCAAATGCTTCTACACAATCATCATAAAAAACAAAAGGCGTATCTTTTTGCAAGAGATTAGTGAGAGGCCTAGAAATTTTAGAGAAGTCTTTAATAAACCTCCTATAGAAGCCAGCATGACCACGGAAACTTCTTATACCTTTGATATCTTTAGGAAACAACATCTTTTCAATAGCATCTACTTTAGCTTTATCAACTTCAATGCCTCTTTCAGAAATTTTATGCCCCAAGACAATACCTTCATTAACCATAAAGTGGCACTTTTCCCAATTCAAGACAAGATTAGTTTCTTCACATCTATGCAGAACTCAGTCAAGGTTGCTTAAGCAATCATCAAAAGAAGTTCCGTAAATGGAGAAATCATCCATGAAAACCTCAACAATCTTTTCACAAAAGTCAGAGAATGTAGCAGTCATACGTCTTTGAAAGGTAGCAGGTGCATTGCATAAACCAAAAGGCAAGCAAAGGTATCAAAAGGGCAAGTAATAGTAGTTTTCTCTTGATCCTCTTTTGACACAGGTATTTGAGAGAAACCAGAATAACCATCTAGAAAGCAAAAATGAGTATGTTTGGATAGCCTTTCTAGCATTTGATCAATAAAAGGTAGAGGGTAATGATCTTTTCTAGTAGATTTATTCAATTTGCAAAAATCAATTACCATTCTATAACCAGTAACAATTCTTTGAGGAATCAATTCATTCTTATCATTAGGAACAACAATAATACCTCCCTTCTTAGGGACACAATGAACAGGGCTTACCCGTTGACTATCGGCAATAGGATAAATTATACCTGCCTCTAGAAGCTTTAGTATTTCATTTCTTACCACTTCTTTCATCTTGGGATTTAACCGTCGTTGATGATCAACAACTGGTTTAGCATCTTTCTCCAATTTAATTTTGTGCTGACATAGAGTGGGACTAATGCCCTTAAGATCATCAAGAGTATATCCAATAGCGGCACGGTGCTTCTTCAGAGTTTTCAATAATTTCTTTTCTTCACGCTCTGAAAGGTTAGCACTAATAATAACAGGATATATCTTTTTTTCATCAAGATAAGCTTATGTCAGAGTATCAGGTAATTGTTTAAGCTCAAACACAGGATCACCCTTGGGTGGAGGAGGATCCCCAAGGATTTCCACATGCAAATTATGTTTCAGAATAGGTCCCTGATTAAAGAATACTACATCTATTTCCTTTATTTCATTCATAAACATACCATTTTCATGGTCTAGCAAATATTGTTCTAAAGGATCAGCAGGAGGCACGGCAATAGAATCAAGACCAATAATTTCATGCTTACTAGGGAATTCTTTATCACAGGATTGTCTACAAAATTTAGAGAAATTAAAGTCATGTGACATATCCCCCAAGCCAACAATAACAATATCTTTCTTGCAGTCTATCTTAGCATTCACGGTATTCAAGAAGGGTCTACCAAATATAATGGGACAAAAATTATCTTGTGGGGAAGCAAGAATAAGAAAATCAGTAGGATATTTAATCTTCCCACACAAGACTTCAACATCTCTAACAATCCCAATTGGTGATATAGTATCTCCATTAGCAAGCTTAATAGTAACATCAATATCTTCTATCTCAGCAGACCCAATGTCATTCATAATTTCTTTATATAAGGTATAAGGTATTGCACTCACACTAGCACCCACATCACATAAGCCATGGTAACAATGATCTCCTATTTTAACAGAAACAACGGGCATGCCAACAACATGTCTATGTTTATCTTTCATATCGGGTTTGGCAATTCTAGCAGCTTCATCACAAAATTATATAACATGCCCATCAATACTATCGACCAAGAGATCTTTAACCATAGCAATACTAGGTTCAACTTTAATTTTCTCATAGGGCTTGGGTGTTCTAATATTACTTTTGTTGACCACAATTGAAGCTTTAGCATGATCCTTTGTTCTAACAGGGAATGGTGGTTTCTCAATATAAGCAGTACGAACAATAGGATCGACATTATAACTAATAGTTTCTTCTTCAACTTTAATAGGTTCAACTACTTTAACTTCAATGGGAGAATGATATTTAAACCACTTCTCCTTAGGGAGATCAACATGAGTAGCAAAAGATTCACAAAAAGAAGCTACTATCTCAGAGTCAATTCCATATTTAGTGCTAAAATCATGAAAAGCATCGGTATCCATTAAAGATTTAACACAATCAAACTTAAGGTTTATACCCGACTCTTTACCTTCTCGAGTTCCCAATCTTCAGAGTTGCATTTAATTCTTTCCAATAAATCCCATTTGAATTCAATATCCTTCTTCATATAGGAACCAGTACAAGAAGTATCTGAAGGAAATATGCCCTAGAGGCAATAATAAAGTTATTATTTATTTCCTTATTTCATGATAAATGTTTATTATTCATGCTAGAATTGTATTAACCGGAAACATAATACATGTGTGAATATATAGACAAACAGAGTGTCACTAGTATGCCTCTACTTGACTAGCTTGTTAATCAAAGATGGTTATGTTTCCTAACCATGGACAAAGAGTTGTTATTTGATTAATGGGATCACATCATTAGTTGAATGATCTGATTGACATGACCCATTCCGTTAGCATAGCACCCGATCGTTTAGTATGTTGCTATTGCTTTCTTCATGACTTATACATGTTCCTATGACTATGAGATTATGCAACTCCCGTTTACCGGAGGAACACTTTGTGTGCTACCAAACGTCACAACGTAACTGGGTGATTATAAAGGTGCTCTACATGTGTCTCCAAAGGTACTTGTTGGGTTGGCGTATTTCGAGATTAGGATTTGTCACTCCGAATGTCGGAGAGGTATCTCTGGGCCCTCTCGGTAATGCACATCACTTAAACCTTGCAAGCATTGCAACTAATGAGTTAGTTGCGAGATGATGTATTGCGGAACGAGTAAAGAGACTTGCCTGTAACGAGATTGAACTAGGTATTGGATACCGACGATCGAATCTCGGGCAAGTAACATACCGATGACAAAGGGAACAACGTATGTTGTTATGCGGTCTGACCGATAAAGATCTTCGTAGAATATGTAGGAACCAATATGGGCATCCAGGTCCCTCTATTGGTTATTGACCGGAGACGTGTCTCGGCCATGTCTACATTGTTCTCGAACCGTAGGGTCCGCACGCTTAAGGTTTCGATGACAGTTATATTATGAGTTTATGAGTTTTGATGTACCGAAGGAGTTCGGAGTCCCGGATGTGATCGGGGACATGACGAGGAGTCTCGAAATGGTCGAGACGTAAAGATCGATATATTGGACGACTATATTCGGAGTTCGGAAAGGTTCCGAGTGATTCGGGTATTTTCGGAAGTACCGGGGAGTTACGGGAATTCGTATTGGGCCTTAATGGGCCATACGGGAAAGGAGAGAAAGGCCTCAAAGGGTGGCCGCACCCCTCCCCGTTGGATAGTCCGAATTGGACTAGGGAGGGGGGGCGCCCCCTTCCTTCCTTCTCCTTTTCCCTTCCCTTTCCTTCCCTCCTACTCCTACTACTTGGAAGGGCTCCTAGTTCTACTAGGAAAGGGGGAATCCTACTCCCGGTGGGAGTAGGACTCCCCTAGGGCGCGCCATAGAGAGGGCCGGCCCTCCCCCTCCTCCACTCCTTTATATACGGGGGCAGGGGGGCACCCCATAGACACACAAGTTGATCATCGTGATCGTTCCTTAGCCGTGTGCGGTGCCCCCCTCCATGATATTACACCTCGGTCATATTGTAGCGGTGCTTAGGCAAAGCCCTGCGACAGTTGAACATCAAGATCGTCACCACGCCGTTGTGCTGACGGAACTCCTCCCCGTACCTCTGCTGGATCGGAGTTCGGGGTGCGTCATCGAGCTGTACGTGTGTCAAGAACTCGGAGGTGCCGGAGTAACGGTGCTTGGATCGGTTGGACCGGGAAGACGTACGACTACTTCCTCTATGTTGCGTCAATGCTTCCGGTTTGGTCCACGAGGGTACGTAGACAACACTCTCCCCTCTCGTTGCTATGCATCACCATGATCTTACGTGCGCGTAGGAAATTTTTTGAAATTACTACGTTCCCCAACAGTGGTATCAGAGCCAGGTTTTATGGTTTGATGTTATATGCACGAGTAGAACACAAGTGAGTTGTGGGCGATATAAGTCATACTGCTTACCAGCATGTCATACTTTGGTTCGGTGGTATTGTTGGATGAAGCGGCCCGGACCGACATTACGCGTACGCTTACGCGAGACTGGTTTTACCGCCGTGCTTTGCACACAGGTGACTAGCGGGTGTCAGTTTCTCCAACTTTAGTTGAACCAAGTGTGGCTACGCCTGGTCCTTGCGAAGGTTAAAACAACATCAACTTGACAAACTATCGTTGTGGTTTTGATGCGTAGGTGAGATTGGTTCTTGCTTAAAGCCCGTAGCAGCCACGTAAAACTTGCAACAACAAAGTAGAGGATGTCTAACTTGTTTTTGCAGGGCATGTTGTGATGTGATATGGTCAAGACGTGATTAGATATAAGTTGTTGTATGAGATGATCATGTTTTGTTGAAGTTATCGGCAACTGGCAGAAGCCCTATGGATGTCTCTTTGTTGCATAAGATGCAAGTGCCAAATAATTGCTTTACTTTATCGTTATACGATAGCAATAGTTGCAAGAGCAATAGTTGGTGAGACAACCATGTGATGACACATTGATATAGATCAAGATGATGAAGATCATGGTGTCGTGCCGGTGACGATAGATATCATGACAGTACTTTGGAGATGGAGATCAAAGGCGCAAGATGATCATGGCCATATCATGTCACATATTTTGATTGCATATGATGTTTATCTATTATACATCTTATTCTTGCTTTGATTGACGGTAGCATTTTAAGATGATCTCTCACTAATTATCAAGAAGTGTTCTCCCTGAGTATGCACCGTTGCCAAAGTTCGTCGTGCCCAGACACCACGTGATGATCGGGTGTGATAAGCTCTACGTCCATCTACAACAGGTGCAAGCCAGTTTTGCACACGCGGAATACTCAGGTTAAACTTGACGAGCCTAGCATATGCATATATGGCCTCGGAGCACGGAGACCAAAAGGTCGAGCGTGAATCATATAGTAGATATGATCAACATAGTGATGTTCACCATTGAAAACTACTCCATCTCACGTGATGATCGGTTATGGTTTAGTTGATTTGGATCACGTGATCACTTAGATGACTAGAGAGATGTCTGTCTAAGTGGGAGTTCTTAAGTAATATGATTAATTGAACTTAAATTTATCATGAATTTAGTCCTGGTAGTATTTTGCAAATTATGTTGATCAATAGCTCGCGTTGTTGCTTTCATATGTTTATTTTGATATGTTCCTAGAGAAAACAGTGTTGAAAAATATTAGTAGCAATGATGCGGATTGGATCCGTGATCTGAGGTTTATCCTCATTGCTGCGCAGAAGAATTATGTCCTTGATGCACCGCTAGGTGACAAACCTATTGCAGGAGCAGATGCAGACGTTATGAACGTTTGGCTAGCTCAATATGATGACTACTTGATAGTTTAGTGTACCATGCTTAACGGCTTAGAATCGGGACTTCAAAGACGTTTTGAACGTCATGGACCATATGAGATGTTCTAGGAATTGAAGTTAATATTACAAGCAAATACCCGAGTTGAGAGATATGAAGTCTCCAACAAGTTCTATAGCTAAAAGATGGAGGAGAATCGCTCAACTAGTGAGCAAGTGCTCAGATTGTCTGGGTACTACAATCGCTTGAATCAAGTGGGAGTTAATATTCCAGATAAGATAGTGATTGACAGAGTTCTCTAGCCACCATCACCAAGTTAGTAGAACTTCGTGATGAACTATAGTATGCAAGGGATGACGAAAATGATTCCCGAGCTCTTCGTGATGTTGAAATCGACGAAGGTAGAAATCAAGATAGAGCATCAAGTGTTGATGGTTGACAAGATCACTAGTTTCAAGAAAAGGGCAAAGGGAAAGAAAGGGGAACTTCAAGTAGATTGACAAGCAAATTGTCACTCCCACGAAGAAGCCCAAAGCTGAACCAAAGCCTGAAACTGAGTGCTTACACTGCAAAGGAAATGGTCACTGGAAGCGGAAATGCCCTAAATATTTGGTGGATAAGAAGGATGGCAAAGTGAAAAAGGGTATATTTGATATACAGGTGTTTGATGTGTGCTTTACTAGTGTTTATAGCAACCTCTCGGTATTTGGTACTGGTTCAGTTGCTAAGAGTAGTAACTCGAAACGGGAGTTGCAGAATAAACAGAAACTAGTTAAGGGTGAAGTGACGATGTGTGTTGAAAGTAGTTTCAAGGTTGATATGATCATCATCGCACTCTCCCTATACTTTCGGGATTAGTGTTGAACCTAAATAAATGTTATTTGGTGTTTACGTTGAGCATGAATATGATTTGATCGTGTTTATTGCAATACGGTTATTCATTTAAGTAAGAGAATAAACTGTTGTTCTGTTTACATGAATAAAACCTTATATGGTTACACACCCAATGAAAATGGTTCATTGGATCTCGATCGTAGTGATACACTTATTCATAATATTGAAACCAAAAGATGCAAAGTTAATAATGATAGTGCAGCTTATTTGTGGCACTGCCGTTTAGTTCATATCGGTGTAAAGCGCATGAAGAAACTCCATGCTGATGGGATTTTGGAATCACTTGATTATGAATCACTTGATGCTTGCGAACCATGCCTCATGGGCAAGATGACTAAGACTCTGTTCTCCGGAACAGTGGAGCGAGCAAATGACTTATTGGAAATAATACATACTGATGTATGCGATCCAATGAGTGTTAAGGCTCGCGGCGGGTATCGTTATTTTCTGACCTTCACAGATGATTTGAGCAGATATGGGTATATCTACTTGATGAAACATAAGTCTAAAACATTTGAAAAGTTCAAAAAATTTCAGAGTAAAGTGGAAAATCATCGTAACAAGAAAATAAGGTTTCTACGATCTGATCGCAGAGAAAAATATTTGAGCTACGAGTTTGGTCTTCAATTAAAACAATGTGGAATAGTTTCACAAATTCATGCCACCTGGAACACCACATCATAATGGTGTGTCCGAACGTCATAACCGTACTTTATTGGATATAGTACAATCTATGATGTTTCTTACCGATTTACCAATATCGTTTTGGGATCATGCATTAGAGACAATTGCATTCACGTTAAATAGGGCACCATCTAAATGCGTTGAGACGACAACATATGAACTGTGGTTTAGCAAGAAACCCAAGTTGTCGTTTCTTAAAGTTTGGGGCTGCGATGCTTATGTGAAAAAGTTTCATCCTGGTAAGCTCAAATCCAAATCGGAGAAGTGCGTCTTCATAGAATACCCAAAGGAAATTGTTGGGTACACCTTCTATCACAGATCCGAAGGCAAGATATTCGTTGCTAAAAATGGATCCTTTCTAGAGAAGGAGTTTCTCTCGAAAGAAGTGAGTGGGAGGAAAGTAGAGCTTGATAAGGTAATTTGTACCTTCTCCTGAATTGGAAAGTAGTTCATCACGGATATCAGTTCCAGTGACACCTACACCAATTAGTGAGGAAGTTAATGATGATGATCATGAAACTTCAGATCAAGTTGTTACTGAACTTCGTAGATCAACCAGAGTAAGATCCGCACCAGAGTGGTACGGTAATCCTGTTCTGGAAGTCATGTTACTAGACCATGATGAACCTACGAACTATGAGGAAGCGATGATGAGCCCAGATTCCGCAAAATGGCTTAAGGCCATGAAATCTGAGATGGGATCCATGTATGAGAACAAAGTGTGGACTTTGGTGGAGTTGCCCGATGATCGGCAAGCCATATTGTATAAATGGATCTTCAAGAGGAAGACGGACGTTGATAGTAGTGTTACTATCTACAAAGCTCGACTTGTCGCAAAAAGGTTTTTGACAAGTTCAAGGTGTTGACTACAATGAGATTTTCTCAACTGTAGCGATGCTTAAGTCTGTCCGAATCATGTTAGCAATTGCCACGATTTATGAAATTTGGCAAATGGATGTAAAAACTGCATTCCTGAATGGGTTTCTGGAGGAAGAGTTGTATATGATGCAACCAGAAGGTTTTATCAATCCAAAGGGAGCTAACAAAGTGTGCAAGCTCCAGCGATCCATCTATGGACTGGTGCAAGCATCTCGGAGTTGGAATATACGCTTTGATGAGTTGATCAAAGCATATTGTTTTGTACAGACTTACGGTGAAGCCTGTATTTACAAGAAAGTGAGTAGGAGCACTACAGCATTTCTGATAAGTATATGTGAATGACATATTGTTGATCGGAAATAATGTAGAATTATTCTGCAAAGCATAAAGGAGTGTTTGAAAGGAGTTTTTCAAAGAAAGACCTCGGTGAAGCTGCTTACATATTGAGCATCAAGATCTATAGAGATAGATCAAGATGCTTGATAAGTTTTTTCAAATGAGTACATACCTTGACAAGATTTTGAAGTAGTTCAAAATGGAACAGTCAAAGAAAGAGTTCTTGCCTGTGTTACAAGGTGTGAAATTGAGTAAGACTCAAAACCCGACCACGACAGAAGATAGAAAGAGAATGAAAGTCATTCCCTATGCCTTGGCCATAGGTTCTATAAAGTATGCCATGCTGTATACCGGATCTATTGTATACCCCACCACTGAGTTTGACAAGGGAGTACAATAGTGATCTAGGAGTAGATCACTGGACAGCGGTCAAAATTATCCTTAGTGGTATAAGGATATGTTTCTCGATTATGGAAGTGACAAAAGGTTCATCGTAAAGGGTTACGTCGATGAAAGTTTTGCCACTGATCCAGATGACTCTAAGTCTCAATCTGGATACATATTGAAAGTGGGAGCAATTGGCTAGAGTAGCTCCGTGCAGAGTATTGTAGACATAGAATATTTGCAAAATACATACGGTTCTGAATGTGACAGACCCATTGACTAAACTTCTCTCACGAGCAAAACATGATCATACCTTTGTACTCTTTGGGTGTTAATCACATAGCAATGTGAACTAGATTATTGACTCTAGTAAACCCTTTGGGTGCTGGTCACATGACGATGTGAACTATGGGTGTTAATCATATACAGATATGATTATTGGTGTTAAATCACATGGCAATGTGAACTAGATTATTGACTCTAGTGCAAGTGGGAGACTGAAGGAAATATGCCCTAGAGGCAATAATAAAGTTATTATTTATTTCCTTATTTCATGATAAATGTTTATTATTCATGCTAGAATTGTATTAACCGGAAACATAATACATGTGTGAATATATAGACAAACAGAGTGTCACTAGTATGCCTCTACTTGACTAGCTTGTTAATCAAAGATGGTTATGTTTCCTAACCATGGACAAAGAGTTGTTATTTGATTAATGGGATCACATCATTAGTTGAATGATCTGATTGACATGACCCATTCCGTTAGCATAGCACCCGATCGTTTAGTATGTTGCTATTGCTTTCTTCATGACTTATACATGTTCCTATGACTATGAGATTATGCAACTCCCGTTTACCGGAGGAACACTTTGTGTGCTACCAAACGTCACAACGTAACTGGGTGATTATAAAGGTGCTCTACATGTGTCTCCAAAGGTACTTGTTGGGTTGGCGTATTTCGAGATTAGGATTTGTCACTCCGAATGTCGGAGAGGTATCTCTGGGCCCTCTCGGTAATGCACATCACTTAAGCCTTGCAAGCATTGCAACTAATGAGTTAGTTGCGAGATGATGTATTGCGGAACGAGTAAAGAGACTTGCCTGTAACGAGATTGAACTAGGTATTGGATACCGACGATCGAATCTCGGGCAAGTAACATACCGATGACAAAGGGAACAACGTATGTTGTTATGCGGTCTGACCGATAAAGATCTTCGTAGAATATGTAGGAACCAATATGGGCATCCAGGTCCCTCTATTGGTTATTGACCGGAGACGTGTCTCGGCCATGTCTACATTGTTCTCGAACCGTAGGGTCCGCACGCTTAAGGTTTCGATGACAGTTATATTATGAGTTTATGAGTTTTGATGTACCTAAGGAGTTCGGAGTCCCGGATGTGATCGGGGACATGACGAGGAGTCTCGAAATGGTCGAGACGTAAAGATCGATATATTGGATGACTATATTCGGAGTTCGGAAAGGTTCTGAGTGATTCGGGTATTTTCGGGAGTACCGGGGAGTTACGGGAATTGGTATTGGGCCTTAATGGGCCATACGGGAAAGGAGAGAAAGGCCTCAAAGGGTGGCCGCACCCCTCCCCGTTGGATAGTCCGAATTGGACTAGGGAGGGGGGGCGCCCCCTTCCTTCCTTCTCCTTTTCCCTTCCCTTTCCTTCCCTCCTACTCCTACTACTTGGAAGGGCTCCTAGTTCTACTAGGAAAGGGGGAATCCTACTCTCGGTGGGAGTAGGACTCCCCTAGGGCACGCCATAGAGAGGGCCGGCCCTCCCCCTCCTCCACTCCTTTATATACGGGGGCAGGGGGACACCCCATAGACACACAAGTTGATCATCGTGATCGTTCCTTAGCCGTGTGCGGTGCCCCCTCCACGATATTACACCTCAGTCATATTGTGGCGGTGCTTAGGCGAAGCCCTACGACAGTTGAACATCAAGATCGTCACCACGCCGTTGTGCTGACGGAACTCCTCCCCGTACCTCTGCTGGATCGGAGTTTGGGGTGCGTCATCGAGCTGTACGTGTGTCAAGAACTCGGAGGTGCCGGAGTAACGGTGCTTGGATCGGTTGGACCGGGAAGACATACGACTACTTCCTCTACGTTGCGTCAACGCTTCCGCTTCGGTCTACGAGGGTACGTAGACAACACTCTCCCCTCTCGTTGCTATGCATCACCATGATCTTGCGTGTGCGTAGGAAATTTTTTGAAATTACTACGTTCCCCAACAGTATCGAGCATGGATCGATCATTACGAGAAATCTGAGCATAAAATTTGTGAATAAAAATTTCTCTTGAGAGCTCATGATTGGGGCATGAATATAAAATTGACTTAAGCCTCCCCCAACTTGAGCGATACTTTCTCCTTCACGAAGCCAAAAATTATATATGTAATTCCGATCACGATGAACCAGATGCATTGGATAAAACTTCTGATGAAATTCCAATTTCAATCAGTTGTAGTTCCATGATCCAATATCATCCAATAGCATATACCATGTCAATGTATTTACATTCAAATATAAAGGAAGACCTTCTTCTAGACAACATCCTCGGGGATACCAGCAAGCTTAAATAATCCACAAACTTCATCCACATAGATTAGGTGCATATCAGGATGTAATGTTCCATCTCCTGCGTAAGGATTAGCTAGCAGTTTCTGTATCACACCCGAAGGAATTTCATAATAAATATTTTTAGTAGGTGCAGTAGGTTGTGGAGCAACTCTTTGCTCTTCTGGTCGAGGTGAAGATACCCTGAACAAGCCCCTCAAAGGGTTATTTTCCATAGTAACAAGTGAGAGTAAATTTCAGCACACTATATAAATGTTTCCTTACTAAATTCCACTTACCAAAGGCGCTTCACTCCCTGACAACGACGCCAGAAAAGAGTCTTGATGACCCACAAGTATAGGGGATCTATCGTAGTCCTTTCGATAAGTAAGAGTGTCGAACCCAACGAGGAGCAGAAGGAAATGACAAGTGGTTTTCAGCAAGGTACTCTCTGCAATCACTGAAATTATCGGTAAGAGATAGTTGTTTTTTGGGAGCAAAAATAGATAGTTGTGTGATAAGATAATTTGTAATGGGTAACAAGTAACAAAAGTAAACAAGGTTCAACAAGGTGGCCCAATCCTTTTTGTAGCAAAGGACAAGCTTGGACGAACTCTTATATAAAGCAAAGCGCTCACGAGGATGTTGGGGAACGTAGCAGAAATTCAAAATTTTCCTACGTGTCACCAAGATCTATCTATGGAGAAACCAGCAACGAGGGGAAGGAGAGTGCATCCACATACCCTTGTAGATCGCTAAGCGGAAGCGTTCAAGAGAACGGGGTTGAAGGAGTCGTACTCGTCGTGATTCAAATCACCGATGATCCTAGCGCCGAACGGACGACACCTCCGCATTCAACACATGTATGGAACAGAGACGTCTCCCACGCCTTGATCCAGCAAGGAGGAGGGATAGGTTGATGGAGATCCAGCAGCACGACGACGTGGTGGAAGTAGCGGGATTCCAACAGGGCTTCGCCAATCGCTGCGGGAGGAGGGAGATGTGTCACGGGAGGGAGAGGGAGGCGCCAGGCCTTAGGTCTTGTTGCTCCTCCTTTTCCCCACTATATATAGGGCCAAGGGAGAGGGGGAGGGCGCAGCCTTGCCCCTTCCTCCAAGGAAGGGTGCGGCCAAGGGGGGGAAGGAGTCCATCCTCCCCAAGGCACCTCGGAGGTGCCTTCCCCCTTTAGGACTCTCCCCTTTTTTTCTTCTCTTGGCGCATGGGCCTCTTGGGGCTGGTGCCCTTGGCCCATGTAGGCCAAGGAGCACCCCCTACAGCCCATGTGGCCCCCCGGGGCAGGTGGCCCCACCCGGTGGACCCCCGGGACCCTTCCGGTGGTCCCGGTACAATACCGATGACCCCGAAACTTGTCCCGATGGCTGAAATAGCACTTCCTATATATAATTCTTTACCTCCGGACCATTCCGGAACTCCTCGTGAAGTCCGGGATCTCATCCGGGACTCCGAACAACTTTCGGTTTACCGCATACTAATATCTCTATAACCCTAGCGTCACCGAACCTTAAGTGTGTAGACCCTACGGGTTCGGGAGACATGCAGACATGACCGAGATGACTCTCCAGTCAATAACCAACAGCGGGATCTGGATACCCATGTTGGCTCCCACATGTTCCACGATGATCTCATCGGATGAACCACGATGTCAAGGACTTAATCAATCCCGTATACAATTCCCTTTGTCTATCGGTACGATACTTGCCCGAGATTCGATCGTTGGTATCCCGATACCTTGTTCAATCTCGTTACCGGCAAGTCTCTTTACTCGTTCCGTAACACATCATCCCGTGATCAACTCCTTGATCACATTGTGCACATTATGATGATGTCCTACCGAGTGGGCCCAGAGATACCTCTCCGTTTACACGGAGTGACAAATCCCAGTCTCGATTCGTGCCAACCCAACAGACACTTTCGGAGATACCTGTAATGCACCTTTATAGCCACCCAGTTACATTGTGACGTTTGGTACACCCAAAGCATTCCTACAGTATCCGGGAGTTGCACAATCTCATGGTCTAAGGAAAAGATACTTGACATTAGAAAAGCTTTAGCATACGAACTACACGATCTTTGTGCTAGGCTTAGGATTGGGTCTTGTCCATCACATCATTCTCCTAATGATGTGATCCCGTTATCAACGACATCCAATGTCCATAGCCAAGAAACTATGACTATCTGTTGATCACAACGAGCTAGTCAACTAGAGGCTCACCAGGGACAGATTGTGGTCTATGTATTCACACGTGTATTACGATTTCCAGATATTACAGTTATAGCATGAATAGAAGACAATTATCATGAACAAGGAAATATAATAATAATACTTTTATTATTGCCTCTAGGGCATATTTCCAACAGTCTCCCACTTGCACTAGAGTCAATAATCTAATTCACATCGATATGTGATTAACACTCAAGGTCACATCCCCATGTGACTAACACCCAAAGAGTTTACTAGAGTCAATAATCTAGTTCACATTACCATGTGATTAACACTCGATGAGTTCTGGGTTTGATCATGTTATTCTTGTGAGAGATGTTATAATCAACGGGTCTGAACCTTTTCAGATCCGTGTGTGCTTTACAAATCTCTATGTCATCTCCTAGATGTAGCTACCACGTTCTATTTGGAGCTATTCCAAATAACTGTTCTACTTGGAGTTATTCTAAATTGCTGCTCCATTATACGTATCCAGTATCTCTACTCCGAGCTATCCGGATAGGTGTTAAGCTTGCATCGACGTAACCCTTTACGACGAACTCTTTTACCACCTCCATAATCGAGAAAATTCCTTAGTCCACTACTTACTAAGGATAACTTTGACCGCTGTCCTGTGATCCATTCTCGGATCACTCTTGTACCCCTTGACTAACTCATGGCAAGGCACATTTCAGGTGCGGTACACAGCATAGCATACTGTAGAGCCTATGTCTTAAGCATAGGGGACGACCTTCGTCCTTTCTCTCTATTCTACCGTGGTCGAGCTTTAAGTCTTAACTTCATACCTTACCACTCAGGCAAGAACTCCTTCTTTGACTGATCCATCTTGAACACCTTCAAGATCATGTCAAGGTATGTGCTCATTCGAAAGTACCATTAAGCATTTTGATCTATCCTTATAGATCTCGATGCTCAATGTTCAAGTAGCTTAATCTAGGCTTTCCATTGAAAAACACCTTTTAAACAACCCTATATGCTTTCTAGAAATTCTACATCATTTCTGATCATCAATATGTCAACAACATATACTCATCAGAAATTCTATAGTGCTCCCACTCACTTCTTTGGAAATACAAGTTTCTCATAAACTTTGTATAAACCCAAAATCTTTGATCATCATCAAAGCATACATTCCAACTCCGAGATGCTTACTCCAGTCCTTAGAAGGATTGCTAGAGCTTTGCATACTTATTAGCATCTTTCAGGATTGACAAAACCTTCCGGTTGTATCACATACAACCTTTCCTCAAGAAAATCGTCGAGGAAACAATGTTTTGACATCCTATCTGCAAGATTTCATAAATAATGCAGTAATCGCTAATATAATTCCAACAGACTCTTAGCATCGCTACGAGTGAGAAAGTCTCAGTGTAGTCAACTCCTTGAACTTGTCGGAAACTTCTTAACGACAAGTCAAGCTTTCTTAATGGTGACATTTACCATCATTGTCCGTCTTCCTTTTAAAATCCATCTGTACTCAATAGCCTTACGACCATTGAGCCGTTCTGCCAAAGTCTACACTTTGTTTTCATACATGGATCCTCTCTCGGGTTTTATGGCCTCGAGCCATTTATCGGAATCCGGGCCCACCATCGTTTCTCCATAGCTCGTAGGTTCATTGTTGTCTAGCAACATGACTTCCAAGACAGGATTACGTACCACTCTGAAGTAGTACGCATCCTTGTCATCCCACGAGGTTTGGTAGTGACTTGATCCGAAGTTTCATGATCAATATCATAAGCTTCCACTTCAATTGGTGTAGGTGCCACAGGAACAACTCTTTGTGCCCTGCTATACACTAGTTGAAGTGACGGTTCAATAACCTCATCAAGTTTCCACCATCCTCCCACTCAATTCTTTTGAGGCAAACCTTTCCTCGAGAAAGGACCCGATTCAAGAAACAATCCCTATTGCTTTCGGATCTGAATTAGGAGGTATACCCAACTGTTTTGGGTGTCCTATGAAGATGTATTTATCCGCTTTGGGTTCGAGCTTATCAGCCTGAAACTTTTTCACATAAGCGTCGCAGCCCCAAACTTTTAAGGAATGACAGCTTAGGTTTCCCTAAACCATAGTTCATACGGTGTCATCTCATCGGAATTACGTGGTGCCCTATTTAAAGTGAATGTGGTTGTCTCTAATGCCTAACCCATAAACTATTGTGGTAATTCGATAAGAGACATCATGGTATGCACCATATCCAATAGGGTGCAACTATGATGTTCGGACACACCATCACACTATGGTGTTCCAGGCGGTATTAATTGCGAAACAATTTCCACAATATCTTAATTGTGTGCCAAAACTCGTAACTCAGATATTTATCTCTATGATTATATCATAGACATTTTATCCTCTTGTCACAATGATCTTCTACTTCACTCTGAAATTACTTGAACCATTCAATAATTCAGACTTGTGTTTCATCAAGTAAATATTCTCAACATCTACTCGAATCATTATTGAAGTAAGAACATAACGATATTCACTGCATGCCTCAGCACTCATTGGACTGCACACATCAAAATGTGTTACTTCCAACAAGTTGCTATCTTGTTCCATCTTACTGAAACCGAGGCTTTTCAGTCATCTTGCCCATGTGGTATGATTTGCATGTCTCAAGTGATTCAAAATCAAGTAAGTCCAAACGGTCCATTTGCATGGAGTTTCTTCATGCATATACACCAATAGACATGGTTCGCATGTCTCAAACTTTTCAAAAACGAGTGAGCCCAAAGATCCATCAACATGGAGCTTCTTCATGCGTTTTATACCAATATGACTTACGTGGCAGTGCCACAAGTAGGTGGTACTATCATTACTATCTTTTGGCATGAACATGTGTATCACTACGATCGAGATTCAATGAACCATTCATTTTAGGTGCATGACCATTGAAGGTATTATTCAAATAAACAGAGTAACCATTATTCTCCTTAAATGAATAACCGTATCGCGATAGACATAATCCAATCATGTCTATGCTCAACGTAAACACCAAATAACCATTATTTAGGTTTAACACCAATCTCGATGGTAGAGGGAGCGTGCGATGCATGATCATATCAACATTGGAAACACTTCCAACATCATATCGTCAGCTCACCTTTAGCTAGTCTCCGTTCATTCCGTAGCTTTTATTTCGAGTTACTAACACTTAGCAACCGAACCGGTATCTTAATACCCTGGTGCTACTAGGAGTACTAGTAAAGTACACATCAACACAATGTATATCCAATATACTTCTATCGACCTTGCCAGCCTTCTCATCTACCAAGTATCTAGGGTAATTCTGCTCCAGTGGCTGTTCCCCTTATTACAGAAGCACTTAGTCTCGGGTTTGGGTTCAACCTTGGGTTTCTTCACTAGAGCAGCAGCTGAATTGCCGTTTCATGAAGTATCCCTTTGTTCCCTTGCCCTTCTTGAAACTAGTGGTTTCACCAACCATCAACAATTGATGCTCCTTCTTGATTTCTACTTTCGTGGTGTCAAACATCGCGAATATCTCAAGGATCATCATATATGTCCCTGATATATTATAGTTCATCACGATGCTCTAGCAGCTTGGTGGTAATGACTTCGGAGAAACATCATTATCTCATCTGGAAGATTAACTCCCACTCGATTCAAATGATTGTTGTACTCAGACAATCTAAGCACAAGCTCAACAATTGAGCTTTTCTCCCTTAGTTTGCAGGCTAAGAAAATCGTCGGAGGTCTCATACCTCTTGACGTGGGCACGAGCCTGAAATCTCAATTTCAACCCTCGAAACATCTCATATGTTCCGCGACGTTTTGAAAACGTCTTTGGTGCCTCTACTTAAACCGTTTAACTGAACTATCACGTAGTTATCAAAACGTATATGTCCGATGTTCGCAACATCCACAAACAACGTTTGGGGTTCAGCACACTGAGCGGTGCATTAAGGACATAAGCCTTCTATGAAGCAAGGAGGACAATCCTCAGTTTACGGACCTAGTCCGCATAATTGCTACTATTAACTTTCAACTAAATTTTTTCTCTAGGAACATATCTAAACAGTAGAACTGAAGCGCGAGCTACGACATAATTTGCGAAGACCTTTTGACTATGCTCAAGATAATTAAGTTCATCTTATGAACTCCCACTCAGATAGACATCCCTCTGGTCATCTAAGTGATCACATGATCCGAGTCAAACTAGGCCGTGTCCGATCATCACGTGAGACGGACTAGTCATCATCGGTGAACATCTTCATGTTGATCGTATCTACTATACGACTCATGCTCGACCTTTCGGTCTCCATGTTCCGAGGCCATGTCTGTACATGCTAGGCTCGTCAAGTTAACCCTAAGTGTATTGCATGTGTAAATCTGTCTTACACCCGTTGTATGTGAACGTAAGGATCTATCACACCCGATCATCACGTGGTGCTTCGAAACGACGAACTGTAGCAACGGTGCACAGTTAGGGGAGAACACTTCTTGAAATTGTTGTAAGGGATCATCTTATTTACTACCGTCGTTCTAAGTAAACAAGATGCATAAACATGATAAACATCACATGCAATCAAATAGTGACATGATATGGCCAATATCATTTTGCTCCTTTTGATCTCCATCTTCAGGGCTCCATGATCATCATCGTCACCAGCATGACACCATGATCTCCATCATCACGATCTCCATCATCGTGTCTCCATGAAGTTGTCATGTCATCTATTACTTCTACTACTACAGCTAACGGTTAGCAATAAAGTAAAGTAATTACATGACGTTTATGTTGACACGCAGGTCATAAATAAATTAAGACAACTCCTATGGCTCCTGCCGGTTGTCATACTCATCGACATGCAAGTCGTGATTCCTATTACAAGAACATGATCAATCTCATACATCACATATATAGTTCATCACATCCTTTGGCCATATCACATCACATAGCATACCCTGCAAAAACAAGTTAGACGTCCTCTAATTGTTGTTTGCATGTTTTACGTGGCTGCTATGGGTTTCTAGCAAGAACGTTTCTTACCTACGCAAAGACCACAACGTGATATGCCAATTGCTATTTACCCTTCATAAGGACCCTTTTCATCGAATCCGATCCGACTAAAGTGGGAGAGACAGACACCCGCCAGCCACCTTATGCAACTAGTGCATGTTTGTCGGTGGAACTGGTCTCACGTAAGAGTACGTGTAAGGTTGGTCCGGGCCGCTTCATCCCACGATGCCGCTGAATCAAGATAAGACTAGTAACAGCAAGCATATTGAACAATATCGATGCCCACAACTACTTTGTGTTCTACTCGTGCATAGTAACTACGCATAGACCTAGCTCATGATGCCACTGTTGGGGAACGTAGCAGAAATTCAAAATTTTCCTACGTGTCACCAAGATCTATCTATGGAGAAACCAGCAACGAGGGGAAGGAGAGTGCATCTACATACCCTTGTAGATCGCTAAGCGGAAGCGTTCAAGAGAACGGGGTTGAAGGAGTCGTACTCGTCGTGATTCAAATCACCGATGATCCTAGCGCCGAACGGACGGCACCTCCGCGTTCAACACACGTACGGAACAAAGACGTCTCCCACACCTTGATCCAGCAAGGAGGAGGGAGAGGTTGATGGATATCCAGCAGCACGACGACGTGGTGGAAGTAGCGGGATTCCAACAGGGCTTCGCCAAGCGCTGCGGGAGGAGGGAGATGTGTCACGGGAGGGAGAGGGAGGCGCCAGGCCTTAGGTCTTGTTGCTCCTCCTGTTCCCCACTATATATAGGGCCACCGGAGAGGGGGAGGGCGCAGCCTTGCCCCTTCCTCCAAGGAAGGGTGCGGCCAAGGGGGGGAAGGAGTCCATCCTCCCCAAGGCACCTCGGAGGTGCCTTCCCCCTTTAGGACTCTCCCTTTTTTTCTTCTCTTGGAGCATGGGCCTCTTGGGGCTGGTGCCCTTGGCCCATGTAGGCCAAGGCGCTCCCCCTACAGCCCATGTGGCCCCCCGGGGCAGGTGGCCCCACCCGGTGGACCCCCGGGACCCTTCCGGTGGTCCCGGTACAATACCGATGACCCCGAAACTTGTCCCGATGGCCGAAATAGCACTTCCTGTATATAATTCTTTACCTCCGGACCATTCCGGAACTCCTCTTGACGTCCGGGATCTCATCCGGGACTCCGAACAACTTTCGGGTTACCGCATACTAATATCTCTATAACCATAGCGTCACCGAACCTTAAGTGTGTAGACCCTACGGGTTCGGGAGACATGCAGACATGACCGAGTTGACTCTCCGGTCAATAACCAACAGCGGGATCTGGATACCCATGTTGGCTCCCACATGTTCCACGATGATCTCATCGGATGAACCACGATGTCAAGGACTTAATCAATCCCGTATACAATTCCCTTTGTCTATCGGTACGATACTTGCCCGAGATTCGATCGTTGGTATGCCGATACCTTGTTCAATCTCGTTACCGGCAAGTCTCTTTACTCGTTCCGTAACACATCATCCCGTGATCAACTCCTTGATCACATTGTGCACATTATGATGATGTCCTACCGAGTGGGCCCAGAGATACCTCTCCGTTTACATGGAGTGACAAATCCCAGTCTCCATTCGTGCCAACCCAACAGACACTTTCGGAGATACCTGTAATGCACCTTTATAGCCACCCAGTTACGTTGTGACGTTTGGTACACCCAAAGCATTCCTACGGTATCCGGGAGTTGCACAATCTCATGGTCTAAGGAAAAGATACTTGACATTAGAAAAGCTTTAGCATACGAACTACACGATCTTTGTGCTAGGCTTAGGATTGGGTCTTGTCCATCACATCATTCTCCTAATGATGTGATCCCGTTATCAACGACATACAATGTCCATAGCCAGGAAACCATGACTATCTGTTGATCACAACGAGCTAGTCAACTAGAGGCTCACCAGGGACAGATTGTGGTCTATGTATTCACACGTGTATTACGATTTTCGGATAATACAGTTATAGCATGAATAAAAGACAATTATCATGAACAAGGAAATATAATAATAATACTTTTATTATTGCCTCTAGGGCATATTTCCAACAGAGGACACATGGGAACTGTTGTCAAGTTAGTTTTCATCATGCTCATATGATTCACGTCCTTTCCTTTGATAATTTGATATGTGGGTGGACCGGTGCTTGGGTGCTGCCCTTCCTTGGACAAGCCTCCCACTTATGATTAACCCCTCTTGCAAGCATCCTCAACTACGAAAGAGGAATTAAGGTAAACCTAACCATAGCATGAAACATATGGATCCAAATCAACACCTTACGAAGCAACACATAAACTAGGGTTTAAGCTTCTGTCACTCTAGCAACCCATCATCTACTTATTACTTCCCAATGACTTCCCCTAGGCCCAAACAATGGTGAAGTGTCATGTAGTCGACGTTCACATAACACCACTAGAGGAAAGACAACATACATCTCATCAGAATATCGAACGAATACCAAATTCACATGATTACTTATAACAAGACTTCTCCCATGTCCTCAAGAACAAACGTGACTACTCACAAAGCATACTCATAATCATAATCAGAGGAGTATTAATTATCATTAAGGATCTGAACATATGATCTTCCACTACAAGGAGTAATCAACACTACTAGCAACCCACAGGTACCAAACTGAGGTTTTGGGACCAAGATCGAATACAAGAGATGAACTAGGATTTGAGAGGAGATGGTGCTGGTGAAGATGTTGATGGAGAATGACCCCTTCTCAATGAGAGGATCGATGGTGATGACTATGGCGACAATTTTCCCCTCCCGAAGGGATGTTTCCCTGGGAAAACAGCTCCACCGGAGCCCTAGATTGGTTCTTCCCATGTTCTGCCTCGAGACGGCGGTGCTTCGTCCGGAAAGCTTTTCTTTGATTTTTTTCCAGGTCAAAACACACCATATAGCCAAAGATGGGCACCGGAGGCCTGCCAGGGGTCCCACAAGGTCGGGGTTGGCTGGTCCTCCCCTCTGGTTCTTTCTTTGCCCAATATTTTTTATATATTCCAGAAGCATGCTCCGTGAAGTTTCAGGACTTTTGGAGTTGTGCAGAATAGGTCTCTAATATTTGCTCCTGTAAGTGCATCTAGTGCCCCTTAGTGATTTTGGTGTATTGAAGACTTATAGGTTAAGTGACTGATGTGTTTGTGAGTGTACACAGGTCTATAAGTCTATGAGGAGTTTGATATTTACAGAGAAAGTCGACCCCTAAAAATGAAGTTCTTCGACTGAAGACTTTGATATTCTGAAGACTTTCTGAAGACTTTGAAAGTGAAGAAATTGGTGTGACCTTGAAGACTTGGTATTCATTCGAGGGATATGAAGCGTGAAGACTTTTGTTTTCGTAGTTTCATTTTCTCTTTCTTGAGTCATAGGAAACACCATACTGTTAAAGGGGGTCGAGGAAATACTAAGGAAAAATTTCCATGTAATGCTCAACTCAAAATCCTACACCTACCAATCCCTTCGAGTGAAGCCATTGGAAATCTCATACAGTTCAGTCAATTTCTTCAGTTACAGAGACGCAGTTCTTCTGGTCACTGAGGACTTTGCTCTGACTGAGGAGTTAGGAATTCGCCAGTGTGAATTGCCTACACAGTGAGGAACATGATAGCCCTGAGGAATTTGAGAGTCAAATTTCCGACCGTTGCTGTGCTGCGCGCCGGCTGTCCAAAATATCTTATCCACCTAACGGTCATATCATTGAAGGGCATTTATGTCTTATCATGTCGGGCTGCTCCCTAGGCTATAAATAGCCGCCCCCTACAACCACTAGTTGGTTGGCTGCTCCGAGAGAACTTGACACTTGTCATTTGAGAGCAACCCATCCTCCGAGGACTTTGAGCGAAAATCATCAAGTGAGGAAAATCCCAAAACCAAACCCCCACAAACCCAAGTGATTGAGCATCACTGAAGAAATTGATCCTGCGTGGATTCGACGCTTGTTACCTTTGAAGACTATGCTTCTTCCAGACGGTTAGGCGTCAAGGTCTAGAGCATCCAAGAGGAATTGTGGATCGCCGAGTGACCAAGTCTGTGAAGGTTTGGAAGTCACCTGAAGACTTACCACGAGTGATTGGACGAGACCTGCGTGGTCTTAGTTCAAGGAGAATACGGTGAGGACTGGGTGTCCTGAGTTGCGGCTTAGAGACTGGGTGTCCGGGACTGCGTGTCCTCGAGTTTAAATACTCAGCCGCTCCAACCAGACGTACAACTGAGACAGCAGTTGGAAATGGTTTACCAAATCATTGTCTTCACCAACTAACTGGTTCTATTTCCTCAACTCTTTCATTTCCTCATTAGTGTGTTGTATGTTGTTCATATCTGTGCTTGAAGACTTTGACTGAAGACTTTCACAAATTCCTCAGTTCAATTTCTTCAGTCTGTTTGTCTTCATCTTGTTATCCTGTGTTTACGCTTTCTGTACTCTGTGCTAGTCTTCATTTCATCATGATGACTATGTTTGTATCCTGTTATGTTTACTTCTGAGTACTTATTCCGCTGCAAGTAGTTCTTCGCTAAGGAATTTCCTCACCAGCAAATTCCTCAGTGAAGAATTCATAAAAATCGCCTATTCACCCCCCCTCTAGTCGATATAACGCACTTTCAATTGGTATCAGAGAAAGGTACTCCCTTGTTCTGTGTGATTTTGGTTTAACCGCCTAGAGTTTTAGTTATGTCGACCGCAGGTATGATCAAGGTCTCGGCTGGGTGTCCTGCCTTTGATGGAACAGACTACCCCTACTGGAAGAACAAGATGCGAATGCATCTTGAGGCAATTGATAACGATCTCTGGTATGTTGTGGAAAATGGTGTCCCCTCTGTCACTGCCACACTGAACGCTTCCGATGTGAAGAGATTCAAACAACTCGATTCTCAAGCGAAGAATATCATATGTGGTCATCTGAGCAAAGGACAGTATGGAAGAGTGAGTGCTTTGGAAACTTCTAAGCTTATCTGGGATAGGCTGTCCAAAGTAAATGAAGGAGTTTCAACTCAGCGTGACTCTCGAGTCGATGTTCTTCGGAATCTCTTCAATCGCTTCAAAAGACTCGACAATGAGAATGTCCAACAAACCTTTGATCGCCTCACTGACATCTCAAATGAGCTTCAAGCCCTCGGTGCCACTGACATCACTGATCATGAAGTTGTGAAGAAACTATTGAGATCGCTTGATTCCTCATTTGATACTCTGGGACTGATGATACAAGAACGTGCTGACTACAAGTCGCTTGATCCTGCTGATATCCTCGAAAGGCTAAACACTCACGAGTTCCAGCTTGCTGAAAAGAGAGATCTCTATGGTTCAAACTATGGCAAACCACGTGCCCTGAAGGCCAAGGCTGTGTCTGACTCTGAATATGAGGATTCTGGTAGTAGCCTTGGTGACCCTGAAGAACTGAGCCAGGATCTAGCACTGCTTGTGAAGAAATTCCAGAAGTTCACAAGTCGTGGTCGCTTTGGAAAATCCTCAAGTGGCAATGACTCCTCATCCAGTGACTATAAGAGAAGGCTTTGCCACAAATGCAAGAAGCCTGGTCACTATATTCAAGATTGTCCTCAGTGGGAAAAGGAAATAAAGAAGAAGAAATACAAGGATTACAGTTCTGATGATGCGAAGAAGAAGAAGAAATCGTCAAAATCTTCGTCATCAAAATCCTCGAAGTCTTCATCTCACAAGAAGAGCAGCTCCAAGAAGGCTCGGGCATTCATTAGCAAGGAGATGGACTCCGATGCTGAATCTGAGGAAAATGATGAAGAGGAGGCGTCTGAAGAATTTGAGTCTGGTGTGGCGAGTCTGGCCGTTGCTACTGCCTTCGTCAGCAAGTCCATCTTCAACACTGAAGAAACTCACTCCACCGACAAACCTGATGAAGATAATGATGGCTACGCTCCCTCCTATTGCTTCATGGCGAAAGGTGCTAAGGTACTCAAATACAACTCCTCTGAATCTAGTGAAAATGAATCTGATGAGGATCTCAAGCCCAGCTACTCTAAACTTGCTAAGATTGCTGTGAAACAACAACGGGCTCTTGAAAAGGTTCAAAACATGCTAGATAAAAGTGACGATATGTTGGGTGAAGAAATGGATCGCACTAAAGCCTTGACTGAAAATCATCAGAGACTTCAGTCTAGGTTTGATAACCTTCAAGGTCATCATAACGCTCTCTTGTCTGATCATGAGAAACTTTCTTATGAATTACTTCAAGAAAAGCATGATCACGAGAAGCTTTCTCTTGAATCTCTTCAAAGAAAGGAATATCTTGAAAAGCTAAGAGTGTGTTATGAAGATCTTCAGAAGGAGCGCGATTCATTACTAGCTCAACAAATCAGCGCTTCTCAGGAAGAATTTGTTCCCCCATGCTTAAAGTGCATTGAACGTGAATCTGCTAATTCTTCACCTGAATGTTCAAATGCTTCAACTGTTACAAATTCTTCATCTGCCCCTGCTATCACTAATTCCTCGTCTGAGGACATTGCTAGTATCACTGACAATGCAGGGCTGAAGGAACTCTACATGACAGGCATGTACAAAAGCCTAAAGGACATCAGACACTTTGTGATGTGCTCAAAAAGCAGATCCTCAACAGAAACCCTAGGAAAGAGGGTATTGCCTTTGAGAGGAAACTCAATGCTGATGGAACATATTGGAAGCCTGAGAAGTACCCCAAAACCTCATGGGTGGCTGCAAAGGGACCTCCAGTTGATCCATCTAACTGATCTGGCTTTACATGTGAATCTCCTCATTCTTCTGATGAGCCTTTTGACTCCAACTATAAACTGTTCAAAAATCAGAATGGTGAAGTATTTGCTAGATATGTTGGCACTAACTGCAGGAACGGTTCCCCTATGAAGAAAATCTGGGTTCCCAAAAGTTGTGTTGAAAGTCTTCAGGTGAATGTCCTCATGACACCACCTGTGAAGAACAGGAACCCCAGATCAAATTCTTCATATGGACCAAATTCTTCATATGGATCCAAGTCCTCCTATGGACCGAATTCCTCAAACGGATCAAAGTCCTCATATGATTATCATCATGCTAACAACTCTGTCTCGCAGGGTAGAGCTAAGGGCTATGAATATGTGCATTATTCTTCAAACCATTATGTTCATAAGTCCTCGAAGAATTACTCTGCTTATTCATATGCTTACCCTAACCCCTCTTATGTGAAACGAAATGGTTTGGCATCTTTGCCACCTTTCTCATATGGTGCTCGCAGAATGATGAACTCTTTGCCACCCCTCCAGATGTGGGTGGTGAAGAAAAAGAACTAATCTCTTCGGCAGGGTCAGGTCTCCAGACGTACTCTAACGTCTGAAGAATTTGCTGGGGACCTGACGAAATTGCCTGAAAGGACGCAGGCAAATCATGATGAAATGAACTTTCATTTCACACGTCCTCATACTGCTATATCTGTTTACTGCTTGATGAAATTCATCTGATGAACTTGATGTCATATTCTTCACTGATGAAGCATATGAGATTGTAAGTTACACTAATTCATCTGCAGGATGATCAACCCAAAACCACTGAATGGGTCCTTGATAGTGGATGTACAAATCACATGACTGGTGACAAGAATCTATTGATGGATGCTCCCTTATCACCATCACCTCTGAAGCATATCATCTTTGCTGACAAAGGCAAAAGTCATGTATTGGGTCTTGGTAAGGTTGCTATCTCTAAGGATAAGCACATGGACAAAGTCATGCTTGTTGAGTCCTTAGGATACGATCTCATGTCAGTCTCAATGCTTTGTGATTTTGATATGGTTGTTGTCTTCGGCAAATATCGCTGTGTTGTGATTATGGAAGCTGACAATTCCAAAGTCTTCGAAGGCTTTAGGAGAGGAGATCTGTATATTGTTGATTTCTCTACAGGACCACAACCAGCCGTGTGTCTACTTGCAAAAGCTTCAGAAGGCTGGCTATGGCATCGACGACTTGGTCACGCAGGCATGAGGAATTTGAACACGCTTGCGAAGAAGAAGCATGTCATTGGCATTGAGAATGTCAAATTCCTCAAGGATCACTTATGCGGAGCCTGTGAAGCTGGAAAAATGAGCAAGGCCAAGCATCCAGCGAAGACTATCATGACCACTACCCGTCCATTCGAATTGCTTCACATGGACCTCTTCGGACCTAATCATTACTCAGCAGTCACTAATGATGCATCTCTATATGGTTTTGTCATTGTTGATGATTATTCTCGATATACATGGGTACACATTGTTACTTATAAACATGAAGTGCAGGAAGTCTTCAAACGATTTTCCTCGAGGGCTTCAACCAACTTTGGTGTGAAGATCAAGCATATCAGAAGTGACAATGGAACTGAGTTCAAGAATTCCGGTCTTGATGCTTATCTTGATGAACTTGGTATTACTCATGAGTTATCTGCTCCCTATACTCCTCAGCAGAATGACGTCGTGGAGCGCAAAAATAGAACTCTTGTTGAGATGGCTCGCACTATGCTTGATGAATACAAAACGCCTCAGCGTTTTTGGATTGATGCAATTGATACTGCGTGCCACATCATCAACAGAGTATATCTTCACAAATTCTTCAAGAAGACTGCATATGAACTCCTCACTAACAAGAAACCCAATGTGAGTTATTTCAAAGTCTTCGGTGCTAAATGTTGGATTAGAGATCCTCACCACAACTCTAAATTTGCACCGAAAGCACATGAAGGTTTTATGCTTGATTACGGAAAGGACTCGCACACCTACAGAGTCTTCAACATTGTTCTTCACAAGATTGTTGACACTGTAGATGTGCGGTTCGATGAAACTAATGGCTCGCAAAGAGAGCACCTACCTTCTGTGTTAGATGAACCAGCACCTGAAGATGCTATCAAGCTCAAGGCAACTGAGGATGTCATTCCGACTGAAGAATCTGCTGAAGAATTCATTCCTATTCATGAAGAACGTCGAGCTGATGCACCTGAAGAACATGATGAGGAAAATGGTGCTGAAGAAAATGCTGATCAAAATCCTCAGCGACAGCCAACTCATCCACGCGTTGCAAAAGAAGTGCAAGTGGAGAAGATCATCGATGACATTAGCGCACCAGGTCCTCTCACACGCTCAAAAGCTTCACATTTATCTAACTTTTGTGGGCACTATGATTTTGTCTCTATCACAGAGCCCACTAAGGTAGATGAAGCATTTCTGGAGCCGGAGTGGATTCAGGCTATGCAAGAAGAATTAGATCAGTTCGAGCTGAACAATGTCTGGGAATTGGTCAATCGCCCAGATCCTCGCAAGCATAATATCATTGGCACAAAGTGGATCTACCGCAACAAGCAAGATGAAAATGGCCTTGTGGTGAGGAATAAGGCACGACTAGTAGCTCAAGGCTACACACAAGTTGAAGGAATTGATTTTGATGAAACTTTTGCACCTGTTGCTAGACTTGAAGCTATTCGCATATTACTTGCTTACGCTAACCATCATGATATCATCTTATATCAAATGGATGTGAAAAGTGCATTCCTCAATGGTAAGCTTGAGGAAGAAGTATATGTTGCTCAACCCCTAGGTTTTGAAGATCCCAAGAATCCTGACAAAGTCTTCAGACTCAATAAGGCTCTCTATGGCCTCAAGCAAGCCCCTCGGGCGTGGTATGACACATTGAAGGAATTCTTCATGAAGAATGGCTTCACACCCGGTTCACTCGACCCTACTCTTTTTACTAAATCATATGATGGTGAACTGTTTGTGTGCCAAATATATGTTGATGATATTATCTTTGGCTGTACTGACCAACGCTATAGTGATGAATTTGCCTATATGATGAGTGAAGAATATCAAATGTCTATGATGGGAGAGTTGAAATTCTTCTTAGGTCTTCAAATTCGTCAGCAGCACAATGGCATATTCATATCTCAGGAGAAATACCTCAAAGATGTACTGAGGAAATTCGGCATGCAAGATTGCAAAGGCGTCAAAATTCCTATGCCCACAAATGGCCATCTATGCACTGATGAAAATGGTATTGACTTCGATCACAAGGTATACCGCTCCATGATTGGTTCCTTATTGTACTTATGTGCATCTAGGCCAGTTATAATGCTTAGTGTTTGCATGTGTGCCCGATTTCAAGCTGCACCGAAGGAATCACACCATAAGGCTGTGAAGCATATTCTTCGATATCTAGCTCACACACCAACACTAGGATTATGGTACCCCAAGGGCTCTGCTTTTGATCTCATCGGATATTCTGACTCTGACTATGCTGGTGATCGGGTGGACCGCAAGTCAACATCTGGCACTTGTCATTTCCTCGGACGATCTTTGGTCTGTTGGTCCTCGAAGAAACAGAACTGCGTATCACTGTCTACTGCTGAAGCTGAATACATTGCTGCTGGCTCATGCTGTGCTCAACTGCTTTGGATGAAGCAAACCCTCAAGGACTATGGCGTCAACGTGAAGAATGTGCCTCTCCTCTGCGACAATGAGAGTGCCATCAAGATTGCTCACAACCCAGTTCAGCACTCGAAGACAAAGCACATCCAGATTCGTCATCATTTTCTTCGTGATCATGTGTTGAAGGGCGACATCTCCATCGAGCATGTGAAGACCGAAGAACAGCTAGCCGATATCTTCACTAAGCCTTTGGACGAGAAGAGATTTAGCAAGTTGTGGTGTGAGCTAAATATCTTAGAATCTTCGAATGTTCTTTGAAAAGGACACACATCCTAACCCTTATGCAGAATTGATGACTTAGATGTGCAACACATGAAGAAACGTTTTTCTTCAATCAATGAAGAATAACACTCTAAGTGTGAAGAAATTAATGAAGAATTTGATTCTCAGAACCCTACGACAATTGTACGCGGTGTCTGAAATCATCATTCTTATACGGTGGGACACGCCACCACAAAAAGTTGAAAATCTTCAATTTGAGTTTTTCCTCATTTTTGAAATTCTTCAGTTTTTCAAATTCTTCAACTTTGCAAAATCTTCACTGTTTCCGACGTTTGTCTTTATTGGATATATATATATATATATATATATATATATATGAGTTTATGTCCTCTACAGCATTCACTTATTGCTATTTCTTCAAGTTGTGATTTCTGCTAAGTGAATGTGATCGGACCCTTCCCCCGCTATGCTATTCTCAACCCAATCAATTCACAAATTCTTGATGTGCGTTCTATTTGAAACTCGTTCAAAGTCTTCACTGTGTCCTTGTCAGCTGAAGAAATTGTGAACGAAACTTTAAAACAAATCTTATCCAAATTTTCGGTTTTACCGCTCAAACCGTTCCGCATCCCACGATGCATTATTTTATTCACCCACGATCTTACACGATCTCATCTGTACAGTACGTGGGTGACACATGTCGCATGAAGAAGAAAGGGCAGGGGCATGTTTGTCCCAAAATCTTCGGGCGAACAGTTTTTACCATGACTATAAATACCCCTCCTCCCTTCCTTACTTCATTTACTCCGCTCGGTCGCTGTCTCTCGCTCGAGCTCTCCTCAAACCCTAGCGCCGCCGCTACTCCATCGCCGCCGGTGAGAAAGAGCTTCACTGCCTGGACCTCGTCGTCGTCGTACTCGTGCCGGCTGTGGAAATCTTCACTCCGACGCCGCCGTAGCTATCTCCCTCTGCCAAGTTAGGGCGTGGGAGATCTAACTTGATGAACTTCACCGCTGATTCATCTCAGTTCGTCGTGTTCTTCAGTTCGGGTAATTAAAAGTCACTTTTATTACTCGCTTTGATTCTCAAACTTTTCTGAAAATCTTCAAAGGTGTTTTATTCTTCAAATCTTCACATATGAACACCTCACACACTGTATGCTCTTGATCCATCTCTCTAAGCACTCATTTCTTCAAGATTCCTCAATTGTGCGGATTTTCGATCTGTACAACTCTGGAACCTAAGACAAGAACGCTTAGTGAAATTCCTCAAGGCTCAACTGGTCAAATTCCTCAAAACTTGTCTTTTTCGAAAAATCTTCTAAGAACGCATATGACCTCTCCAAATTCCTCGCACCTACACTCTGTTCACAGGTACTCATGTCCGCTGCTGAATCACTAGGTTCTCATCAACTTAACTCATTTGCAGCGTTCCTCGAAGAAAAACTGCATACTTCCTCAAAGTGTTCAATTGTTCAAAATCCTCATCTGAAGAAAATGGCTGAAGGCAAGAGATCGCAGAAAGGAGGAAAGAAACCAGAGGTCATGACTGCTTTCGAGATCCCTGATGAAATATACAAGGATTATTGCACACCTGATGAAGCCAAGTTTGGCAAAGAAAACAAGAATCAGCGCAAAGTGCGCATTCAGAGGATTGAACGAAGATGGGCACGAGAATGGAGGGAATATCGATATGTTACTCCTAAGTACATGAAGAAATTCGCCTTAAATCCTCAATTCGCCTTAAATCCTCCATGCCCAAGAGCTCCATTGGCACCTGGCCAAGTCGCTGATCCCACTAGCATCAAAAGTGGTGAAGACTTTCCTGAAGAATGGGCTAGGCGTCAAGCAAAATTGGCAAGACAAGCCAAGGAGGCAGTGAGGAAATTTAATGAGGATTCTGCTGCTGCTGCCGCTGCTGAGACCTCGGTCAAGCCGAGGAAATCAATGCCGAAGAAGCCTGCTCGCAAGCCAAGTGCTTCACCATCAGCGCCCTCACGGCCAAGTTCCTCAGCCGCGCCCTCACGGCAAATTCCTCAGACTACTGCTGCTCCACCAAAGTCCTCTGCAGCTCCCTCCATGTCCTCAACTCCCGTGCATCTGGCTACATGTCAAAGGACTCAGGGTTTCTCAATTGCGTCTGGTGTCTCAGCGAGTTCCTCAGCTGCACCAATGTCCTCATCAGGCCCCACTCTGCTGAAGACAAAAGCAACTGCTGGACGCGGTCCTCGGCCAAGTCCAAGAAAGAAACAGGTTGCGTTCCAAGTGCCCTCTGATGATGAGGCTTCTGATGAAGAACTTGCAGAAATCATCAGAGATAGAGAAGTAAAGGCCGCCAGAGCCAAAGGAACACCCGTGCCTCTGCTTCTGGATCCAAAGAAGATCCTCGACTACATTGACTTATGGCATCAGGATCCAAACACTCCAATGCCCAATCTGCCTCTGACTCCTGGTCAAAGTCATATGCTGACCCATTTCATCTCTCAAGAGAAATGGAAGTTTGAAAAGGCTCGTGAGATAAAAAGAGCTCAAGCTAGAAAGGAGAAGCTTCTGAAGAAGAACGTTGTCAGACTAACTCCTGAAGAACTTCTCAAGGCTCAATCTGAGATCCAAGCCCTCAGCAAGGACTTCGATGCATACAATGCTGATTGGCAAGGAGCCAAAGTGAGATTCGTCAATTTGACGAAGAAAATGACAACTGTTGCAGCCCCATCGCAACAAGAAAATCCTCAGGCTGCAGACTCTGCTCAGCCTGCTGAAGAACATGCCAGCACTGCTGATGACTTTCAGCCTGCTGATGAGAATACAAGTTCCAGGGCTGATGACTCCATTCCAGCCGCTGAAGACATTCCTAGGGCATCCACTAGTGGTGCGCCTGAAGAAAGTGAAGAGATCAGGACAACTGCACCAGTTGTGCCTGAAGAAACTGAACCACAGTCCTCAGCTCCTCCTGGGCCAACACCAACTCCAATTCTTCCTTCTGCTTATGAAGTGAAGAAGACCAAGGCTGCAGAGCGAGCTGCAGTGAAGAAAAGGAAGGCATCAGCTGTGTCAAATTCCTCGGCCGCGAAGAAAATGAAGCCAATGACCAGCTCGCTTGAAAATCCCATTGATGCTGTTCCCATTTCCTCCATGTCGTCTAAGGAAATTGTTCCTTATGGAGAAGACTACAAGATCCCAAGTGGATCTGATGAAGAAAATCATTCTGTTGCTACCTCAGAGCAGTTTGATGAAGAAATTGAAGTGGAAACATTCCCTTCAACGCCAGTCGTTTCCTCACCTATGCCTCAGTTCACAGCTGAAGAGGCTGGTGTTGAGGAAATTGAAAAAGAAGAAGAAGATGTGGATATTGGATGCACTACACCAGTGATGAACGATGACTTTTGGGAAAGCCAGCATCCCAATACTCCTCTCTTCACTCCTATTCAACAAATTCCTCAGTCCCCGGCTACAACTATTCAAATGGGCTCTGAAGAAACTCATCCCACATCGTCTGTTCATGAAGAAATTCCAGCCGCTAGTGCTGAAGAACCTGCTGCTGATCCCCAAACTGCACAAGAAGAGGAACCAAAAATTCCTCAGCCTGAAGCACCTGAGATCGCGATTCCTGAGGTTGTGCTGCAAATCACTGACACTCCTCTGCCCAAACCGAAGAATCCGTTCTCTAGCAAGCAAAAATTCAAGGCTGAAGACTTCTTTTCTGAGCATGTGTTCTTCACTGATTACAATCCATATGACTCTGCTCGCAGAAGGAAGAGACGTTTCTGGACTGCTACACAAGCCAACTTCTATTCCTCAGTACTCTTTGACAAGGACAAAATCTTCGATCATGAACATATTCCTCATGTGGATATGGAATCTCTGCCGTGCTTCGAGCCAGTTCTCCGAGTTATTCACGATGCAGGACTACTGAATTTCTGCACTGATATCTGTGATTGGAATGAAGAACTCATTCTTCAGTTCTATGCCACTTTGCATATCACCGGAGATGCTGAAGATGTCAATTCATGGGTGCTGGATTGGATGACAGAAAACACTCACTGTAAGGCACCAGCAACTGAATTGCTTCATGTCCTTCCTCTTGATCCTCCTCATGCCAGCGCACGTTGCATCTACAATGACCGCGAACTGACAGGTCATTATATGCAAGTGCTCATGAAGCCTTTGAAGCCAGGGCAGCCCCCACGAACCAAATTCCTCGTCAAGGAATTGTTGTATGTGCCTCGGACTGTCTATCGCATCCTGACGAAGACAATGAGTCCTATCAAAGGCCACGACTCAAATGATGAAGATGTCGTTGGCATCATGAAGAACATGCTTTTCAACATCATTCATGGCGTTCCCGTCAACTTCCATGATTTCTTCATGAGGACTCTGGCTAATGTTGCTATGTCACCTTTTGAGCTGAAGCCCTATGCGCCTTGGATTATGAGATTCATAAGGGCAAGATCTTCACTGAATTACAAGGCCGACACTCTGAACCATGGTAGCTACTTGCCGCCCATTGAAGTCCTCAAGCGACCAGTTTCATCATCTGATGATAAGGGCAAGGCAGCTGCTGTGATCGATGAAGGCACTCGTCCATTGGATGGTCAATTCCGTCTCGCTACATCCTACTCCACCAATGACGATTCTGCAACACATGATACTGCCGCAAATACATCTGCCAAGCAAAAGCCTCAAGCAACTGCACCCAGGGTGATGACTGTCCGTGAGTTACTCCTCAGTCTTCATCAGAAGGTTGATCGCAATCACAAATGGGTGAAGCGTCAGTTTGCTGCAATTCTTCACAACGTGACCTCAACCCATAATGCAGTGAAGAAAAATCAGTATCACCTTCATGAAACCCTCAACCGCACCTGGGCTGTTATCACTCATGTATATTCTGCGGAAGAACTGAAGACTATGGGTCTCCAGGAAGCATTTGCCTAGTCTGCACCACCTCCGAAGAAATTCAAGAGAGTCAAAGTTCCTGATCTGGTGGCCAGCTCTTACTCTTCATCGCGTGAAACTGATGAACATGAAGATTTGGACGACACTGCAGCAGGCCCTACTTCAACGAACAACCCCGATAATGTTGGCGCTCCTCCATCAACTTGAAATTCTTCAGGGGCGTTAGTCCTCAGTTTCGATCCCTTTGGTCATTTGATGACAAAGGGGGAGAAATCTGAGTTAGTCTTCAAGCGGGTTTATATTATGGGCGTTTTGTTAAGTTACAACTCTCGTTCTTCTGAAACTTTTTATTGGATCGAGTTGTAATCTTAAATCCGATGGTGCCCTGATACTTTTGGATGGTGCATGGTGCTCTGACTTTGATGCACTGTGCTCTGATACTTTTGATGTGTTATTCTGCATGCCTATTCCTCGTTAATATAACTGCACGCATGCTGAATCTCATCAGGCACCATATTTCATCATGCATTTCAAATTCTTCATAGTATATATCAAATGCGTGTATGAATTACAAGATATAGGGGGAGATCTCCATGACTCAATTCTTCAAATGTGCATTGCTTCAAAAGCAAATTCCTCATTATGCACATATTCAGGGGGAGTTCTTCTATATCTTGCAATCAAATTCCTCAATATCAGTATTTACACTTCATATGTTTATCCCCGTTGAAAACTTAACCTATGTTGTCATCAATCACCAAAAAGGGGGAGATTGTAAGTGCATCTAGTGCCCCTTAGTGATTTTGGTGTATTGAAGACTTATAGGTTAAGTGATTGATGTGTTTGTGAGTGTACACAGGTCTATAAGTCCATGAGGAGTTTGATATTTACAGAGAAAGTCGACCCCTAAAAATGAAGTTCTTCGACTGAAGACTTTGATATTCTGAAGACTTTCTGAAGACTTTGAAAGTGAAGAAATTGGTGTGACCTTGAAGACTTGGTATTCATTCGAGGAATATGAAGCGTGAAGACTTTTGTTTTTGTAGTTTCATTTTCTCTTTCTTGAGTCATAGGAAACACCGTACTATTAAAGGGGGTCGAGGAAATACTAAGGAAAAATTTCCATGTGATGCTCAACTCAAAATCCTAGACCTACCAATCCCTTCGAGTGAAGCCATTGGAAATCTCATACAGTTCAGTCAATTTCTCCAGTTACAGAGACGCAGTTCTTCTGGTCACTGAGGACTTTGCTCTGACTGAGGAGTTAGGAATTCGCCAGTGTGAATTGCCTACACAGTGAGGAACATGATAGCCCTGAGGAATTTGAGAGTCAAATTTCCGACCGTTGCTGTGTTGCGCGCCGGCTGTCCAAAATATCTTATCCACCTAACGGTCATATCATTGAAGGGCATTTATGTCTTATCATGTCGGGCTGCTCCCTAGGCTATAAATAGCCGCCCCCTACAACCACTAGTTGGTTGGCTGCTCCAAGAGAACTTGACACTTGTCATTTGAGAGCAACCCATCCTCCGAGATCTTTGAGCAAAAATCATCAAGTGAGGAAAATCCCAAAACCAAACCCCCACAAACCCAAGTGATTGAGCATCACTGAAGAAATTGATCCTGCGTGGATCCGACGCTTGTTACCTTTGAAGACTGTGCTTCTTCTAGACGGTTAGGCGTCAAGGTCTAGGGCATCCAAGAGGAATTGTGGATCGCCGAGTGACCAAGTCTGTGAAGGTTTGGAAGTCACCTGAAGACTTACCACGAGTGATTGGACGAGACCTGCGTGGTCTTAGTTCAAGGAGAATACGGTGAGGACTGGGTGTCCTGAGTGGCGGCTCAGAGATTGGGTGTCCGGGACTGCGTGTCCTCGAGTTTAAATACTCAGCCGCTCCAACCAGACGTACAACTGAGACAAAAGTTGGAAATGGTTTACCAAATCATTGTCTTCACCAACTAACTGGTTCTATTTCCTCAACTCTTTCATTTCCTCGTTAGTGTGTTGTATGTTGTTCATATCTGTGCTTGAAGACTTTGACTGAAGACTTTCACAAATTCCTCAGTTCAATTTCTTCAGTCTGTTTGTCTTCATCTTGTTATCCTGTGTTTACGCTTTCTGTACTCTGTGCTAGTCTTCATTTCATCATGATGACTATGTTTGTATCCTGTTATGTTTACTTCTGAGTACTTATTCCGCTGCAAGTAGTTCTTCGCTAAGGAATTTCCTCACCAGCAAATTCCTCAGTGAAGAATTCATAAAAATCGCCTATTCACCCCCCTCTAGTCGATATAACGCACTTTCAGCTCCTTTTCTAGCTCAGAGTTCCAGCTGCCGACATTCTCCCTCTTCATGTAAACCTTATAAAATAAGAGAGAATAGGCATAATTATTGTGATCTAATGTGTAATAATAGCCCATAATGCAATAAATATCAACATAAAAGCATGATGCAAAATGGACGCATCAAATTGCTTTACTTTATCACTACGCGTTAGCGATAGTGGTAGAAGCAATAGTTGGCAAGATGACAACGACGCTACGATAGAGATCAAGGTGTCAAGTTGGTGACGATGGAAATCATGACGGTGCTTTGGAGATGGAGATCAAAGGCACAAGATGTTGATGGCCATATCATGTCATATATTTTGATTGCATGTGATGTTTATCTTTAATGCATCTTATTTGCTTAGTACGATGGTAGCATTATAAGATGACCCCCTCACTAAAATTTCAAGGTATAAATGTTCTCCTTGAGTATGCACCGTTGCGACAGTTCGTCGTGCCGAGACACCATGTGATGATCGGGTGTGATAAGCTCTACATTCACATACAATGGGTGCAAGACAGTTTTGCACATGTGGAATACTCGGGTTAAACTTGACAAGCCTAGCATGTACAGACATCGTCTCGGAACACTGGAGACCGAAAGGCTGAACGTGAATCATATAGTAGATATGATTAACATAGAGATGTTCACAACTGAAAACTACTCCATCTCATGTGATGATCGGACATGGTTTAGTTGATATGGATCATGTGATCATCTAGATGACTCGAGGGATGTCTATCTAAGTGGGAGTTCTTAGGTAATTTGATTAATTGAACTTAATTTATCACAAACTTAGTCCTAGTAATTTTTGCATATCTATGTTGTAGATCAATGGCCCGTGCTACCGTTCCCTTGAATTTTAATGCGTTCCTAGAGAAAGCTAAGTTTAAAGATGATGGTAGCAACTACACAGACTGGGTCCATAACTTGAGGATTATCCTCATTGCTGCACAGAAGAATTATGTCCTTGATGCACCGCTAGGTGACAAGCCCCCTCCCACTAATATAGATGCTTTGAATGTCTGGCAGATGCGGTCTGATGACTACTCTATAGTTTAGTGTGCCATGCTCTACGACTTAGAATCGGGACTTCAAAGACGTTTTGAACGTCATGGACCATATGAGATGTTCTAGGAGTTGAAGTTAATATTTCAAGCAAATGCCCGAGTTGAGAGATATGAAGTATCCAACAAGTTCTATAGCGGCAAGATGGAGGAGAACCGTTCTGTCAGTGAACTCATACTTAGAATCTTTGGGTATAAAAACCACTTGACTCAGTTGGGAGTTAATCTTCTGGATAATAGTGTTATTGACAGAGCTCTTCAATCACTGCCACCAAGCTACAAAGGCTTTGTGATGAACTATAATATGCAAGGGATGTGTTGGGGATATAACTATTAGGTATGACCCGCCTAGGAGGGGCCTATACCTATGACAATTCTTGAAGCCCAAGACAAAGCTTGAAGATGGCGGTTCAGTTAAGGGCCCAAAGCCCAAAGGCGACTTAAGGCCCGTAAAGATAAACCGCCATATGTACATAACTTGTATTGTAAGGCAAGAATAGTTATAGACCGAGCCGGACACTGTTTATGAGCCGGTCGGGACTCTGTGAGCTGCTGGGCCTCGACCTCTGTATATAAAGGGACGACCCGACGGTGGTTCAAGGTAAGTAACATCAGATCGGGAACTAGGTCAAGCGGATTCGCTCACTGGTAACCGAGACATAAGCAGTCCCACTCAAAACTGGATCGTAGGCTTTTACCTTCACCGTAAGGGGCCGAACCAGTATAAACCCCGTGTCCTTTGTCCCGATTAACCCCTTTAAGCTTCCTAGTTGCGATGGCTCCACGACTAAGTCCTTTCACTAGGACATCTGACGTGACAATTCCACGACAGTTGGCGCCCACCGTGGGGCCAGCGCACGGTGGATTTGAGTTCTTGAAGGGCAGCTTCAAAGGGCTCAAAGGATACACTATGGTCCGTATGACCAACAGTCATCACGGCAAGCTCTACATCGACGATGCAGGCTGGGGCCCCGACACCGGCTCAATTGAGTACGGGTATTGGATCCCCTTTGGCAGAATCCATGTCTTCATCAGCAAGATCGGCGAGCCGGGACCTGAGCCGGACATCTGCACCGACATCATCGAGTTGGCTCAGCGTGCGAGACTCGCCCGGGCTCAGCCTGCCGTGAAGTGTGCCTTCGTGACTTTCTGAAGGATCTGTATCTGGCGGTGAGACAGCCATCTACTCTGATGGTGAGTCGTCCACGGGTGAGACAGATTTGTTATATCAATTGCGAGATGGCGCGCTTGGGGGCTGTTCCGATGGCAGCAGTATTCCGGACCTCTTTGAGCCACTGAGCAGAGTTGGGATCTTCATGGCTGGCACGCAACCCGTTCAAGACTCTACGGCTGTGGTAGCGATAACCTTTGGGTCAGCGGCAGTCGGGGCAGGAGGCCCTGTGCACCCACCGGCTCAGGTTCTGATGGATTTGATGGATAAGATGATAGCTCTGTTAACCGTCATGGTCAACCCGGCGGATCAAGCTCAACATGATGCAGAGGTGGCGCAGTTAAAGCAGGACATAGTGCAAGCTAAGGAAGACCTGGCAGCGGGAAAACGTCAGGATGACCGTAGAGCGGGCGGCTCTGGACACTCAAGCTCAGCGGATTCAGTCGCAGGCTTTGCAGCTCATGATGGTTCAGAACGCGTCCAATGAGGTCATGAGGAGAAGGTACCAGAAGACTCAATCTCGTCTGCCTCCGGTTTATGATCATCGAAACCTCTTCCGTACACCCGGTGCAGGGGCCAGTAACCCACCAGAGGTAAACCGGGTTGCAACGCCCGTTGCTGGAACGCCGCTTCTACCCCGGGTGATGGAACCTCCTCATATGAATACGGCGGAACCTCATTATGTACCAACACCACCGGATCATTATTCTAATCATTTGGAGAACATGATCACTGCGGTAGCATGACTGGCGGCTCTCCCAGTGGATGGCAACTCTCGGACGGTGGTTGAAACTCGAAGGGTCAGAGAGCTTCTTCAGACGGCTTTGGCGCAGCAGGAGGCGTACTCTTATAGCCGAGACAAGATTCATTCGACCCCTCGCCCGAGCCGGAGCCCGAGTTATAGCAGGCGCATGGATTTAGCGGCCGTTTCAAGCAACGCCCGACGCCGTGACCAGCTGTGCGGGCATGACCCGACACGTGATGGAGTTCCTTACTTGGTTGATCAGGACAGGATACATCAAGAAACTGAGCGGGCGGCTCAGCGGGCGGCTTACCAGACCTTTCCGGTTTATTGGACGGCTTCTATTGAGGCAGGCGTGACCACTAGGACCAGAGGTGTACCTTGTCTGGTGCCATCTCTGCGTAACGAGCGTTTGCCCAAGGATTTCAAGGGGCCTCGAAAGGTGCCTAATTATACGGCCGATTTACAACCCGGGGCATGGATTGAAAGCTATGAGATGGCCATGTAACTACTGGAAGTCAGTGACGCTGCAATGGCCAAGTACTTCACTATGATGTTGGATGGAACGACCCGCACTTGGTTGAAGGGGCTGCCACCTAATTCCATTGGTTCATGGGCAGAGTTAAAGGCCCGGTTTATTCAAAACTTCAAAGATACATGCAAACAACCCATGTCAATTATGGATTTGACTAATTGTAAGCAAGAGGAAGGTGAGTCCACGACCCATTGGGTGCGTCGGGTCAAGGCCATAATACATTCATCTGATAAGATGGATGCCGGCTCCGCAGTCTTAATGTTGGAGAAAAATTGTTGTTTTACGCCTCTGAAAATGAAGCTGGGGTGGTTCAAGCGCGATTGTAATGACATGGGCTAGCTGTTGGCGGCTCTAGTAAAATACGCCGACTCTGATAGTACCAAGGATCCCGAGTCTAACGATGAGAAGACAATATCATGTGTTTACCACCAGTTTGTGCAAACGGGACCAGAAGCTTCATAGGGTTGTGAACGCTGTTGAGCCGGCAGTTCCTCATTATTTGAGATGGTCTGAGCAGCCTATTCTATGGAGTAGGGAAGATCACCCTCCCCGGGTTGACAATCTGGGTCACTTGCCTTGGTGGTGGCACCTCAGGTTGGTGGATATAAATTCACTAAGGTGCTCATGGATGGAGGCAGTAGCATCAATATCCTCTATTATGAGACTTTTCATCGCATGGGGTTGACTGATAAAAATCTCAAGACTTCCAACACTGTTTTTCATGGAGTGGTCCCTGGTAAGTTGGCGTACCCAGTGGGTAAGATTAAACTGGAAGTGGCCTTTGGAGATGCGCATGATTCTAGGGCTGAGAAGTTAACTTTTGAGGTGGTGAAAATCAAGAGCCCGTATCACGCCCTATTTGGACGACCGGCTTACGCCAAGTTCATGGCACGGCCGTGTTATGTTTATCTATAGCTCAAGATGCCGGGTCATAAGGGCACCATCACAGTGCATGGGAGTCGAAAGATAGCCTTGGAATGTGAGGAAGGCGATGCTGCTTACGCTGAATCTGTTTGTACAATAGATGAGTTGAAGTTTTACAAGGACAATGTTGAGTCAACGGATATGACGTCTTTGAAGAAGCCAACCACAGAACATGAGCCGGTGATGAAGTTTAAGTCGACCGATGACACCAAGCTTGTTGATTTCGTTCTAGGCGACTGATGTAAGCAGTTCAGTATCAGTGCTAATTTGGATCCCAAATAGGAAAGCGCGCTCATCGAGTTCATCCATGAGAACCGGGACATCTTTGCATGGAAACCTTTTGACATGCCGGGTGTACCGAGAGAACTCGCTGATCACACTCTCAATATTGATCCAAAATTTAAGCCGGTCAAGCAGTTCCTTCGACGGTTCAATGAGGAGAGGCGTAAAGCCATTGGTGAGGAAGTGGCCCGGCTCTTGGCGGCTAGGTTCATTGTTGAAGTTTTTCATCCAGAGTGGTTGGCTAACCCGTTGCTTGTGCTTAAGAAGAACATCACCTGGCGTATGTGCATGGATTATACGGACTTAAACAAGGCTTGTCCGGCTGATCCTTTCGCTCTCCCACGTATTGATCAAATCATTGATGCTACAACGGGTTGTGAGCGTTTGAGATTTTTGTATGCTTATTCTGGTTATCATCATATCAAGATGGCAGTTAAGGACCAGGAGAAGATGACCTTTATTACTTTGTTTGGAGCCTTTTGCTATGTGTCTATGCCTTTTGGGCTTAAGAGTGCCCAGGCGACTTACCAGCGATGTGTGCAGAACTATCTTCACAATCAGATTGGGTGCAATGTTCATGCTTATGTGGACGATATTGTGGTGAAGTCTAGAGAGAAGGAGACCTTGATAGATGATCTGAAGGAAACCTTTGATAACCTCCAGGTCTACAAGATGATGCTTAACCCGACCGAGTGTGGTTTCGGTGTGCCAGCAGGCAAGCTTTTGGGTTTTATGGTTTCTAACAGAGGCATTGAGGCTAACTCGGAGAAGATCAAGGCAATCACCTCTTTGGCTAAGCCAGCGTGTATCAATGATGTTCAGCGTTTGGCGGGTCATATTGCTGCTTTAAGCCGGTTCATAAGCTGGTTAGGTGAGAAGGCAATACCTCTGTATCAGATGATGAAGAAGACAGATGACTTTGTCTGGAGTGATGCTGCTAATGCTGCCTTTGAAGATTTGAAGAGACAGCTAGCTGAGATGCCAGTCCTTGCTGCTCCCATTGATAAGGAGCCATTATTGTTATATGTGGCTGCTAACACACGTGCCGTCAGTGTGGCCATTGTGGTGGAGCACAAGGAGGCTGGCAAGGAACATCCGGTTCAACGGTCGGTTTACTACATCAGTGAGGTGCTTATTGAGTCCAAGCAAAGGTATCCACATTGGCAGAAGCTCGTTTATGGGGTGTTCATGGCAAGACGGAAGCTTAGGCAATATTTCCTGGGTCATCCCATCATGGTGGTCAGTTCTGCTCCTTTAGGAGATATCATTCGAAACAGAGAAGCCACATGACGAGTCGCCAAGTGGGCCATTGAACTTGGGCCTCATGGTTTAAAGTATGTGCCACGCACTGCTATCAAGTCTCAAGCACTGGTGGACTACATCAATGATTGGACAGAGTTGCAGATGCCTGAAGAGAAGCCGGACAACACATATAGGACTATTCACTTTGATGGGTCCAGGCAATTGGAGGGCTCGGGGGCTGGAGTTGTTTTAGCTTCCCCTCGAGGTGACAAATTTTGTTATGTGCTATGGTTGATGTTTCCCTGTACTAACAATGCAGCTGAGTATGAGGCCCTGCTCCATGGTCTTCGGATTGCTAAAGATATGAGCTTAAGCCGGGTAAGGTGCTTTGGCGACTCAGATTTGGTGGCTCAACAAGTATCAGGCAAGTGGGATTCCAAGGATCCTATCATGGCGGCTTATCGCCGTGAAGTTGATGCCATTGCTGGACACTTCAAGGGTTACCATGTGGAGCACATTGATCACAGAAAGAATGAGGAGGCTGATGCTTTAAGCTGGCTGGGGTCTCAACGTAAGCCGGTACCACCTAATACCTTCTTGGATATTCTGTATAACCCTTCTGTCAAGTTGCCTACAGAGGAAGACTTGGCTGTTCTTGACCCGGAAGCACAATTGGTGGCGGCTCTTCACGTCATCCCAGATTTGATAGTGCCATATTTGGCTTACATGACCTGGGGCGAGTTTCCTGAGGATGAAACCTTGGCCAGGCAGATAACCCGGCGGTCTAAGTCAATGACAATTGCCAATGGTGACTTGCATCATCACAGTGTCATTGGGGCGTTTCAGCGTTGTGTCTCTCCTGAGGAAGGTCAAGAAATTCTTCATGAGATTCATGAAGGAGATTGTGGCCATCATGCCGGTTCAAAGTCCCTTGTGGCCAAGGCTTTTCATCATGGATTTTATTGGCTGACATCTCATGCTGATGCGGAGGATCTGGTCAATAAATGTGACGGTTGTTAGAAGTTCTCAAGACGTGCTTACGTGCCGGCTCAAGAGTTGAGAATGATTCCAATTACTTGGTTGTTTGCAGTCTGGGGGCTCGACATGGTTGGGCCTTTCAAAAGGTCCAAAGATAAAAAGGCCCACCTCTTAGTGGCGGTTGACAAATTCACAAAGTGGGTTGAGGCACAGCCAGTTAGTAAGTGTGATGCAGCCACAGCGGTTCAATTCATGAAAAAGGTGATTTTTCATTTTGGCTTTCCACACAACATTATAACTGACAATGGTACTAATCTGTCCAAAGGCGGCATGGAGGAGTTTTGTCAACATGAGCATATTCGGCTTGATGTTTCATCAGTAGCTCGCCCTCAATCCAATGGTCAAGCTGAAAGAGCCAATCAGGAAATCTTGAAAGGCATCAAACTGTTGGAGAACGTTGCAGAAAATTAAAATTTTTCCTACGGTTTCACCAAGATCCATCTATGAGTTCATCTAAGCAACGAGTCAAGGGAGTGAGTTTGCATCTACATACCACTTGTAGATCGCGTGCGGAAGCTTTCAAGGGGATGGTGATGATGGAGTCGTACTCGACGTGATTCAGATCACCGATGTCCAAGTGCTGAACGGACAGCACCTCCATGTTCAACACACGTAGGGGACGGGAGAAGTCTCCTCCTTCTTGATCCAGCAAGGGGGAAGGAAAGGTTGATGATGATCCAGCAGCACGACGACGTGGTGGTGGATGCAGCAGAACTCCAGCAGGGCTTCGCCAAGCGACTACGGGAGGAGGACGAGGTGTTGCAGGGGGAGGGAGGCACCAAGCACAAGGTTACGGCTGCCCTCCCCCCTGACCTCCTTTATATAGGCCCCCCAGGGGGGGGCGCCGGCCCTGGGAGATTGAATCTCCCAAGGGGGCGGCGGCCAAGGGGGGAGGAGTGCCCCCCATGGCATGTGGTGCGCCCCCCCACCCTAGGGTTTCAACCCTAGGCGCAGGGGGTGGGCCTAGGGGGCACACCAGCCCACTATGGGCTGGCTCCCCTCCCACTTCAGCCCATGGGGACCTCCGGTATGGGTGGCCCCACCCGGTGGACCCCCGGGACCCTTCCGGTGGTCCCGGTACATTATCGGGTGACCCCGAAACTTTCCCGATGGCTGAAATACCACTTCCTATATATTATTCTTGACCTCCGGACCATTCCGAAACTCCTCGTGATGTCCGGGATCTCATCCGGGACTCCGAACAACATTCGGTATGCTGCATACTCATATTCATACAACCCTAGCGTCGCCGAACCTTAAGTGTGTAGACCCTACGGGTTCGGGAGACACGCAGACATGACCGAGACGACTCTCGGGCAATAACCAACAGCGGGATCTGGATACCCATGTTGGCTCCCACATGCTCCTCGATTATTTCATCGGTTGAACCACGATGTCGAGGATTCGATCAAACCCCGTATACAATTCCCTTTGTCAATCGGTACGTTACTTGCCCGAGACTCGATCATCGGTATCCCAATACCTTGTTCAGTCTCGTTACTGGCAAGTCACTTTACTCGTACCGTAATACATGATCCCGTGACCAACCACTTGGTCACTTTGAGCTCATTATGATGATGCATTACCGAGTGGGCCCAGAGATACCTCTCCGTCATACGGAGTGACAAATCCCAGTCTCGATCCGTGTCAACCCAACAGACACTTTCGGAGATACCTGTAGTGCACCTTTATAGTCACCCAGTTATGTTGTGACGTTTAATACACCCAAAGCACTCCTACGGTATGCGGGAGTTACACGATCTCATGGTCAAAGGAAGAGGTACTTGACATTGGAAAAGCTCTAGCAAACGAACTACACGATCTTTGTGCTATGCTTAGGATTGGGTCTTGTCCATCACATCATTCTCCTAATGATGTGATCCCGTTATCAACGACATCCAATGTCCATAGCTAGGAAACCATGACTATCTGTTGATCACAACGAGCTAGTCAACTAGAGGCTCACTAGGGACATATTGTGGTCTATGTATTCACACGTGTATTACGATTTCCAGATAATACAGTTATGGCATGAATAAAAGACAATTATCATGAACAATGAAATATAATAATACTTTTATTATTGCCTCTAGGGCATATTTCCAACAGTCTCCCACTTGCACTAGAGTCAGCAATCTAGTTACATTGTGATGAATCGAACACCCATAGAGTTCTAGTGTTGATCATGTTTTGCTCGCGAGAGAGGTTTAGTCAACGGATCTGCGACATTCAGATCCGTATGTACTTTGCAAATATCTATGTCTCCATCTTGAACATTTTCACGGATGGAGTTGAAACGACGCTTGATGTGCCTGCTCTTCTTGTGAAACCTGGGCTCCTTGGCAAGGGAAATAGCTCCAGTGTTGTCACAGAAGAGTTTGATCGGCCCCGACGCATTGGGTATGACTCCTAGGTCGGTGATGAACTCCTTCACCCAAATCGCTTCATGCGCTGCCTCCGAGGCTGCCATGTACTCCGCTTCACACGTAGATCCCGCCACGACGCTCTGCTTGCAGCTGCACCAGCTTACTGCTCCACCATTCAACATATACACGTATCCGGTTTGTGACTTAGAGTCATCCAGATCTGAGTCGAAGCTAGCATCGACGTAACCCTTTACGACGAGCTCTTCGTCTCCTCCATAAACGAGAAACATGTCATTTGTCCTTTTCAGGTACTTCAGGATATTCTTGACCGCTGTCCAGTGTTCCTTGCCGGGATTACTATGGTATCTTGCTACCAAACTTACGGCAAGGTTTACATCAGGCCTGGTACACAGCATGGCATACATAATAGATCCTATGGCTGAAGCATAGGGGATGACACTCATCTCTTCTTTATCTTTTGCCGTGGTCGGGGACTGAGCCGAGCTCAATCTCACACCTTGTAACATAGGCAAGAACCCCTTCTTGGACTGATCCATTTTGAACGTCTTCAAAATCTTATCAAGGTATGTGCTTTGTGAAACACCTATGAGGCGTCTCGATCTATCTCTATAGATCTTGATGCCTAATATATAAGCACCTTCTCCAAGGTCCTTCATTGAAAAACACTTATTCAAGTAGGCCTTAATGCTGTCCAGAAGTTCTATATCATTTCCCAAGAGTATGTCATCTACATATAATATGAGAAATGCTACAGAGCTCCCACTCACTTTCTTGTAAACGCAGGCTTCTCCATAAGTCTGCATAAACCCAAACGCTTTGATCATCTCATCAAAGCGAATGTTCCAACTCCGAGATGCTTGCACCAGCCCATAAATGGATCGCTGGAGCTTGCGTACTTTGTTAGCATTCTTAGGATCGACAAAACCTTCCGGCTGCATCATATACATCTCTTCCTTAAGATGTCCGTTAAGGAATGCCGTTTTGACGTCCATCTGCCATATCTCATAATCATAGTATGCGGCAATTGCTAACATGATTCGGACGGACTTCACCTTCGCTACGGGAGAAAATGTCTCGTCGTAGTCAATCCCTTGAACTTGTCGATAACCCTTAGCGACAAGTCGAGCCTTATAAATGGTGACATTACCATCCGCGTCCATCTTCTTCTTAAAAATCCATTTGTTTTCTATCACTCGCCGATCATCGGGCAAGTCTGTCAAAGTCCATACTTTGTTTTCATACATGGATTCTATCTCGGATTTCATGGCTTCAAGCCATTTGTTGGAATCTGGGCCCGCCATCACTTCTTCATAGTTCGAAGGTTCACCGTTGTCTAACAACATGATTTCCAGGACAGGGTTGCCGTACCACCCTGGTGCGGAACGTGTCCTTGTGGACCTATGAAGTTCAGCAGCAACTTGATGCTACCTTGATCATCATCATTGTTTTCCTCTTCAGTTGGTGTGGGCATCACAGGAACATTTTCCTGAGCTGCACCACTTTCCCGTTCGAGAGGTAGTACTTCATCGAGTTGTACTTTCCTCCCACTTACTTCTTTCGAGAGAAACTCTTTTTCCAGAAAGCATCCGTTCTTGGCAACAAAGATCTTGCCCTCGGATCTTAAGTAGAAGGTATACCCGACAGTTTCCTTAGGGTATCCTATGAAGACGCATTTTTCCGACTTGGGTTCGAGCTTTTCAGGTTGAAGTTTCTTGACATAAGCATCGCATCCCCAAACTTTTAGGAACGACAGCTTAGGTTTCTTCTCAAAGCATAATTCATACGGTGTCGTCTCAACGGATTTAGATGGTGCCCTATTTAAAGTGAATGTAGCTGTCTCTAGAGCGTATCCCCAAAATGATAGCGGTAAATCGGTAAGAGACATCATAGACCGCACCATATCCAATAGAGTGCGATTACGACGTTCGGACACACCGTTACGCTGAGGTGTTCCAGGCGGCGTGAGTTGTGAAACAATGCCACATTTCTTTAAGTGTGTACCAAATTCGTGACTTAAGTATTCTCCTCCACGATCTGATCGTAGGAACTTTATCTTTCGGTCACGTTGATTCTCTACCTCATTCTGAAATTCCTTGAACTTTTCAAAGGTCTCGGACTTGTGTTTCATTAAGTAGACATACCCATATCTACTTAAGTCATCAGTGAGAGTGAGAACATAATGATATCCTCCGCGAGCCTCAACGCTCATTGGACCGCACACATCGGTATGTATGATTTCCAACAAGTTGGTTGCTCGCTCCATTGTTCCGGAGAACGGAGTCTTGGTCATTTTGCCCATGAGGCATGGTTCGCATGTGTCAAACGATTCATAATCAAGAGAATCTAAAAGTCCATTAGCATGGAGCTTCTTCATGCGCTTGACACCAATGTGACCAAGGCGGCAGTGCCACAAGTATGTGGGACTATCGTTATCAACTTTACATCTTTTGGCATCCACACTATGAATATGTGTAATATTATGCTCGAGATTCATTAAGAATAAACCATTGACCATCGGAGCATGACCATAAAACATATCTCTCATATAAATAGAACAACCATTATTCTCGGATTTAAATGAGTAGCCATCTTGTATTAAACGAGATACTGATACAATGTTCATGCTCAAACTTGGCACTAAATAACAATTATGAAGGTTCAAAACTAATCCCGTAGGTAAATGTAGAGGCAGCATGCCGACGGCGATCACATCGACTCTGGAACCTTTCCCGACGCGCATCGTCACCTCGTCCTTCGCCAGTCTCCGTTTATTCCGCAGCTCCTGCTGTGAGTTACAAATATGAGCAACAACACCGGTATCAAATACCCAGGAGTTACTACGAGTACTGGTAAGGTACACATCAATTACATGTATATCAAATATACCTTTGGTGTTGCCGGCCTTCTTATCCGCTAAGTATTTGGGGCAGTTCCGCTTCCAGTGACCCTTCCCCTTGCAATGAAAGCACTCAGTCTCAGGCTTGGGTCCATTCTTTGACTTCTTCCCGGTAACTGGCTTACCGGGCGCGGCAACATCCTTGCCGTCCTTCTTGAAGTTCTTCTTGCCCTTGCCCTTCTTGAACTTAGTGGTCTTATTGACCATCAACACTTGATGTTCTTTCTTGATTTCAACCTCTGCTGACTTCAGCATTGAGAACACTTCAGGAATGGTCTTCACCATCCCCTGCATGTTGTAGTTCATCACAAAGCTCTTGTAGCTTGGTGGGAGCGACTGGAGGATTCTGTCAATGACCGCCTCATCTGGGAGGTTAATGTTCAGCTGGGTCACACGGTTGTGCAACCCAGACATCTTGAGTATGTGCTCACTGACAGAACTGTTTTCCTCCATCTTACAACTATAGAACTTGTCGGAGACATCATATCTCTCGACCCGGGCATGATCTTGGAAAACTAGTTTCAGCTCTTCGAACATCTCATATGCTCCGTGATGCTCAAAACGCTTTTGGAGCCCAGGTTCTAAGCTGTAAAGCATGCCGCACTGAACGAGGGAGTAATCATCAGCACGAGTTTGCCAAGCGTTCATAACGTCTTGGTTCTCTGGGACGGGAGCGTCACCTAGCGGTCCTCCTAGGACATATTGCTTCCTGGCAGCTATGAGGATGATCCTCAGGTTCCGGACCCAGTCCGTATAGTTGCTGCCATCATCCTTCAACTTGGTTTTCTCTAGGAACGCGTTGAAGTTCATGTTGACATGAGCGTTGGCCATTTGATTACAAGACATATTTGCAATGGTTTTAGACTAAGTTCATGATAATTAAGTTCATCTAATCAAATTATGAACTCCCACTCAGATTAGACATCCCTCTAGTCATCTAAGTGTTACACGATCCGAGTCGACTAGGCCGTGTCCGATCATCACGTGAGACGGACTAGTCATCGTCGGTGAACATCTTCATGTTGATCGTATCTTCCATACGACTCGTGTTCGACCTTTCGGTCTCCGTGTTCCGAGGCCATGTCTGTACATGCTAGGCTCGTCAAGTTAACCCTAAGTGTTTTGCTGTGTAAAATTGTCTTACACCCGTTGTATGTGAACGTAAGGATCTATCACACCCGATCATCACGTGGTGCTTCGAAACGACGAACTGTAGCAACGGTGCACAGTTAGGGGAGAACACTTCTTGAAATTGTTGTAAGGGATCATCTTATTTACTACCGTCGTTCTAAGTAAACAAGATGCATAAACATAATAAACATCACATGCAATTATATAGTAGTGACATGATATGGCCAATATCATATAGTTTCATTGATCTCCATCTTCGGGGCTCCATGATCATCTTGTCACCGGCATGACACCATGATCTCCATCATCATGATCTCCATCATCGTGTCATGAAGTTGTCACGCCAACGACTACTTCTACTTCTATGGCTAACACGTTTAGCAATAAAGTAAAGTAGTTTACATGGCGTTCTTCAATGACACGCAGGTCATACAAAAAATAAAGACAACTCCTATGGCTCCTGCCGGTTGTCATACTCATCGACATGCAAGTCGTGAATCCTACTACAAGAACATGATCTCATACATCACAATTCATCATTCATCACAACTTCTGGCCATATCACATCACATGAACAATCGCTGCAAAAACAAGTTAGACGTCCTCTAATTGTTGTTGCATCTTTTACGTGGCTGCAATTGGGTTCTAGCAAGAACGTTTTCTTACCTACGAATAACCACAACGTGATTTTGTCAACTTCTATTTACCCTTCATAAGGACCCTTTTCGTTGAATCCGCTTCAACTAAAGTGGGAGAGACAGACACCCGCCAGCCACCTTATGCAACTAGTGCATGTCAACCGGTGGAACCGGTCTCACGTAAGCGTACGTGTAAGGTTGGTCCGGGCCGCTTCATCCCACAATACTGCTGAAGCAAGAAAAGACTAGTAGTGGTAAGCAAGTTGACAAGATCCACGCCCACAACAAAATTGTGTTCTACTCGTGCATTAGAGAACTACGCATAGACCTAGCTCATGATGCCACTGTTGGAGAACGTTGCAGAAAATTAAAATTTTTCCTACGGTTTCACCAAGATCCATCTATGAGTTCATCTAAGCAACAAGTCAAGGGAGTGAGTTTTCATCTACATACCACTTGTAGATCGCGTGCGGAAGCTTTCAAGGGGATGGTGATGATGGAGTCGTACTCGACGTGATTCAGATCACCGATGTCCAAGTGCTGAACGGACAGCACCTCCGCATTCAACACACGTACGGGACGGGAGCCGTCTCCTCCTTCTTGATCTAGCAAGGGGAAGGAGAGGTTGATGATGATCCAGCAGCACGACGGCGTGGTGGTGGATGCAGCAGAACTCCAGCAGGGCTTCGCCAAGCGACTACGGGAGGAGGATGAGGTGTTGCAGGGGGAGGGAGGCGCCAAGCACAAGGGTACGGCTGCCCTCCCCCCTGCCCTCCTTTATATAGGCCCCCCAGGGGGGCGCCATCCCTGGGAGATTGAATCTCCCAAGGGGGCGGCGGCCAAGGGGGGAGGAGTGCCCCCCAAGGCATGTGGTGCGCCCCCCCCCCACCCTAGGGTTTCAACCCTAGGCGCAGGGGGTGGGCCTAGGGGGGCGCACCAGCCCACTATGGGCTGGCTCCCCTCCCACTTCAGCCCATGGGGCCCTCCGGGATGGGTGGCCCCACCCGGTGGACCCCCGGGACCCTTCCGATGGTCCCGGTACATTACCGGGTGACCCCGAAACTTTCCCGATGGCCGAAATACCACTTCCTATATATTATTCTTTACCTCCGGACCATTCCGAAACTCCTCGTGACGTCCGGGATCTCATCCGAGACTCCGAACAACATTCGGTATGCTGCATACTCATATTCATACAACCCTAGCGTCACCGAACCTTAAGTGTGTAGACCCTACGGGTTCAGGAGACACGCAGACATGACCGAGACGACTCTCGGGCAATAACCAACAACGGGATTTGGATACCCATGTTGGCTCCCACATGCTCGTCGATTATTTCATCGGTTGAACCACGATGTCGAGGATTCGACCAAACCCCGTATACAATTCCCTTTGTCAATCGGTATGTTACTTGCCCGAGACTCGATCGTCGGTATCCCAATACCTTGTTTAGTCTCGTTACCGGCAAGTCACTTTACTCGTACCGTAATGCATGATCCCGTGACCAACCACTTGGTCACTTTGAGCTCATTATGATGATGCATTACCGAGTGGGCCCAGAGATACCTCTCCGTCATACGGAGTGACAAATCCCAGTCTCGATCCGTGTCAACCCAACAAACACTTTCGGAGATACCTGTAGTGCACCTTTATAGTCACCCAGTTACGTTGTGACGTTTAATACACCCAAAGCACTCCTGCGGTATCCGGGAGTTACACGATCTCATGGTCAAAGGAAGAGATACTTGACATTGGAAAAGCTCTAGCAAACGAACTACACGATCTTTGTGCTATGCTTAGGATTGGGTCTTGTCCATCACATCATTCTCCTAATGATGTGATCCCGTTATCAACGACATCCAATGTCCATAGCCAGGAAACCATGACTATCTGTTGATCACAACGAGCTAGTCAACTAGAGGCTCACTAGGGACATATTGTGTTCTATGTATTCATACGTGTATTACGATTTCCAGATAATACAGTTATGGCATGAATAAAAGACAATTATCATGAACAATGAAATATAATAATACTTTTATTATTGCCTCTAGGGCATATTTCCAACAGTCTCCCACTTGCACTAGAGTCACCAATCTAGTTACATTGTGATGAATCAAACACCCATAGAGTTCTAGTGTTGATCATGTTTTGCTCGCGAGAGAGGTTTAGTCAACGGATCTGCGACATTCAGATCCGTATGTACTTTGCAAATATCTATGTCTCCATCTTGAACATTTTCACGGATGGAGTTGAAACGACGCTTGATGTGCCTGCTCTTCTTGTGAAACCTGGGCTCCTTGGCAAGGGCAATAGCTCCAGTGTTGTCACAGAAGAGTTTGATCGGCCCCGACGCATTGGGTATGACTCCTAGGTCGGTGATGAACTCCTTCACCCAAATCGTTTCATGCGCTGCCTCCGAGGCTGCCATGTACTCCGCTTCACACGTAGATCCCGCCACGGCGCTCTTCTTGCAGCTGCACCAGCTTACTGCTCCACCATTCAACATATACATGTATCCGGTTTGTGACTTAGAGTCATCCAGATCTGAGTCGAAGCTAGCATCGACGTAACCCTTTACGACGAGCTCTTCGTCTCCTCCATAAACGAGAAACATGTCCTTTGTCCTTTTCAGGTACTTCAGGATATTCTTGACCGCTGTCCAGTGTTCCTTGCCGGGATTACTATGGTATCTTGCTACCAAACTTACGGCAAGGTTTACATCAGTCCTGGTACACAGCATGGCATACATAATAGATCCTATGGCTGAAGCATAGGGGATGACACTCATCTCTTCTTTATCTTTTGCCGTGGTCGGGGACTGAGCCGAGCTCAATCTCACACCTTGTAACATAGGCAAGAACCCCTTCTTGGACTGATCCATTTTGAACTTCTTCAAAATCTTATCAAGGTATGTGCTTTGTGAAAGACCTATGAGGCGTCTCGATCTATCTCTATAGATCTTGATGCCTAATATACAAGCAGCTTCTCCAAGGTCCTTCATTGAGAAACACTTATTCAAGTAGGCCTTAATGCTGTCCAGAAGTTCTATATCATTTCCCAAGAGTATGTCATCTACATATAATATGAGAAATGCGACAGAGCTCCCACTCACTTTCTTGTAAACGCAGGCTTCTCCATAAGTCTGCATAAACCCAAACGCTTTGATCATCTCATCAAAGCGAATGTTCCAACTCCGAGATGCTTGCACCAGCCCATAAATGGATCGCTGGAGCTTGCGTACTTTGTTAGCATTCTTAGGATCGACAAAACCTTCCGGCTGCATCATATACAGCTCTTCCTTAAGATGTCCGTTAAGGAATGCCGTTTTGACGTCCATCTGCCATATCTCATAATCATAGTATGCGGCAATTGCTAACATGATTCGGACGGACTTCAGCTTCGCTACGGGAGAAAATGTCTCGTCGTAGTCAATCCCTTGAACTTGTCGATAACCCTTAGCGACAAGTCGAGCCTTATAAATGGTAACATTAACATCCGCGTCCGTCTTCTTCTTAAAAATCCATTTGTTTTCTATCGCTCGCCGATCATCGGGCAAGTCTGTCAAAGTCCATACTTTGTTTTCATACATGGATTCTATCTCGGATTTCATGGCTTCAAGCCATTTGTTGGAATCTGGGCCCGCCATCACTTCTTCATAGTTTGAAGGTTCACTGTTGTCTAACAACATGATTTCCAGGACAGGGTTGCCTTACCACTCTAGTGCGGGACGTGTCCTTGTGGACCTACGAAGTTCAGTAGCAACTTGATGCGAAGTACCTTGATCATCATCATTGTTTTCCTCTTCAGTTGGTGTGGGCATCACAGGAACATTTTCCTGAGCTGCACCACTTTCCCGTTCGAGAGGTAGTACTTCATCGAGTTCTACTTTCCTCCCACTTACTTCTTTCAAGAGAAACTCTTTTTCCAGAAAGCATCCGTTCTTGGCAACAAAGATCTTGCCCTCGGATCTTAAGTAGAAGGTATACCCGACAGTTTCCTTAGGGTATCCTATGAAGACGCATTTTTCTGACTTGGGTTCGAGCTTTTCAGGTTGAAGTTTCTTGACATAAGCATCGCATCCCCAAACTTTTAGAAATGACAGCTTAGGTTTCTTCCCAAACCATAATTCATACGGTGTCGTCTCAATGGATTTAGATGGTGCCCTATTTAAAGTGAATGTAGCTGTCTCTAGAGCGTATCCCCAAAATGATAGCGGTAAATCGGTAAGAGACATCATAGACCGCACCATATCCAATAGAGTGCGATTACGACGTTCGGACACACCGTTACGCTGAGGTGTTCCAGGCGGCGTGAGTTGTGAAACAATTACACATTTCTTTAAGTGTGTACCAAATTCGTGACTTAAGTATTCTCCTCCATGATCTGATCGTAGGAACTTTATCTTTCGGTCACGTTGATTCTCTACCTCATTCTGAAATTCCTTGAACTTTTCGAAGGTCTCAGACTTGTGTTTCGTTAAGTAGACATACCCATATCTACTTAAGTCATCAGTGAGAGTGAGAACATAACGATATCCTCTGCGAGCCTCAATGCTGATTGGACCGCACACATCGGTATGTATGATTTCCAACAAGTTGGTTGCTCACTCCATTGTTCCAGAGAATGGAGTCTTGGTCATTTTGCCCATGAGGCATGGTTCGCATGTGTCAAACGATTCATAATCAAGAGACTCTAAAAGTCCATTAGCATGGAGCTTCTTCATGCGCTTGACACCAATGTGACCAAGGCGGCAGTGCCACAAGTATGTGGGACTATCGTTATCAACTTTACATCTTTTGGCATTCACACTATGAATATGTGTAATATTACGCTCGAGATTCATTAAGAATAAACCATTGACCATCGGAGCATGACCATAAAACATATCTCTCATATAAATAGAACAACCATTATTCTCGGATTTAAATGAGTAGCCATCTCATATTAAACGAGATACTGATACAATGTTCATGCTCAAACTTGGCACTAAATAACAATTATGAAGGTTCAAAACTAATCCCGTAGGTAAATGTAGAGGCAGCATGCCGACGGCGATCACATGCTCATGATGCCACTGTTGGAGAACGTTGCAGAAAATTAAAATTTTTCCTACAGTTTCACCAAGATCCATCTATGAGTTCATCTAAGCAACGAGTCAAGGGAGTGATTGTGCATCTACATACCACTTGTAGATCGCATGCGGAAGCTTTCAAGGGGATGGTGATGATGGACTCGTACTCGACGTGATTCAGATCACCGATGTCCATGTGCTGAACGGACAGCACCTCCGCGTTCAACACACGTACGGGACGGGAGACATCTCCTCCTTCTTGATCCAGCAAGGGGGAAGGAGAGGTTGATGATGATCCAGCAGCACGACTGCGTGGTGGTGGATGCAGCAGAACTCCAGCAGGGCTTCGCCAAGCGACTACGGGAGGAGGACGAGGTGTTGCATGGGGAGGGAGGTGCCAAGCACAAGGGTACGGCTGCCCTCCCCCCTGCCCTCCTTTATATAGGCCCCCAGGGGGGCGCCGGCCCTGGGAGATTGAATCTCCCAAGGGGGCGGCGGCCAAGGGGGGAGGAGTGCCCCCCAAGGCATGTGGTGCCCCCCCCCCACCCTAGGGTTTCAACCCTAGGCGCAGGGGGTGGGTCTAGGGGGGCGCACCAGCCCACTATGGGCTGGCTCCCCTCCCACTTCAGCCCATGGGGCCCTCCGGGATGGGTGGCCCCACCCGGTGGACCCCCGGGACCCTTCCGGTGGTCCCGGTACATTACCGGGTGACCCCGAAACTTTCCCGATGGCCGAAATACCACTTCCTATATATTATTCTTTACCTCCGGACCATTCCGAAACTCCTCATGACGTCCGAGATCTCATCCGGGACTCCGAACAACATTCGGTATGCTGCATACTCATATTCATACAACCCTAGCGTCACCGAACCTTAAGTGTGTAGACCCTACGGGTTCGGGAGACACGCAGACATGACCGAGACGACTCTCGGGCAATAACCAACAGCGGGATTTGGATACCCATGTTGGCTCCCACATGCTCCTCGATGATTTCATCGGTTGAACCACGATGTCGAGGATTCGATCAAACCCCGTATACAATTCCCTTTGTCAATCCGTACGTTACTTACCCGAGACTCGATCGTCGGTATCCCAATACCTTGTTCAGTCTCGTTACCGGCAAGTCACTTTACTCGTACCATAGTGCACCTTTATAGTCACCCAGTTACATTGTGACGTTTGATACACCCAAAGCACTCCTACGGTATCCGGGAGTTACACGATCTCATGGTCAAAGGAAGAGATACTTGACATTGGAAAAGCTCTAGCAAACGAACTACACGATCTTTGTGCTATGCTTAGGATTGGGTCTTGTCCATCACATCATTCTCCTAATGATGTGATCCCGTTATCAATGACATCCAATGTCCATAGCCAAGAAACCATGACTATCTGTTGATCACAACGAGATAGTCAACTAGAGGCTCACTAGGGACATATTGTGGTCTATGTATTCACACGTGTATTACGATTTCCGGATAATACAGTTATAGCATGAATAAAAGACAATTGTCATGAACAATGAAATATAATAATACTTTTATTATTGCCTCTAGGGCATATTTCCAACACAAACCCTGGCTTTTGGTCCCTTTGCAATGGACGCCAGGTTGTTGGGTGGAGGAGTTACCCTCTGTGATATGAAGCATCAATACTACCCCCAACATGTCTACGGGTTATACGCCTTTCTTCATGGTTTACGGAGCCGAGGCGGTTCTCCCTAGTGACATCCGTCATGACTCGCCCCGTGTGGTGGCTTACATTGAAGCTGATAACGAACAAGCCCGTCAGGACGCACTTGACCTGTTAGATGAAAAGCGTGACTTGGCAGCAGCCCGCTCGACGATTTACCAACAGGACCTTTGTCATTATCACTGCCGTCGGGTCAAGTCCAGAACCTTTCAAGAAGGTGATTTGGTGCTCCGGCTCATCCAGGATCAAACTGATGCACACAAGTTATCCCCACCTTGGGAAGGGCCCTTTGTGGTCAGCAAGAACTTGAACAACGGGTCATACTACCTTATCGATGTTCGAGAGCACAAATACTCACATAAGTCGGAGGAGGAAACCCGCCGACTGTGGAATATCGCTCATCTACAGCCTTACTACACTTGAGCCACCGGCTCTCATGATGTACAGGTTTTGACGATGTATATATTATGATAAGTAATAAAGCAGGACCTCTGTCCTTTTCATCCTCAACGATCATATGTCTTCATCATCATAACTTCAAACGACCAATTGGGGGCTGATCGTATTTGAATCTAGCTTCAACCTCTTGGTCCGGCTCATGATCGTATTCGAATCTAGACGTTAAACCTCATGATCACTAGGGGGCTTCCTGTTCAAACATAGGTCATATTCGAACCAAAGAGAACATAGCTGTTGGTACCCTCTTGATCGACACAATGCCAAACTCACTAGGGGGCTTCTTGATCGTATTCAAATCATAGCTTAACCCCTTTTGGGTCTGACTTTGATCGCATTCGAATCAGAGTCATTAAAAAACTCTCAAGGTCATTTGGGGGCTTCATGTTCAAACATAGGTCATATTTGAACCAAAGAGAACATAGCTATCGGTACCCTCTTGATTGGCGCAACGCCAAAGCCACTAGGGGCTACATGATCATATTCGAATCCTAGCTTAACCCATTTGGAATGTTTTACTGGCCGTATGCGAATCAGAAGCCTCGAATTTTTTCTTCTATTTGGTTTAAGTTTTTGCAAATAGTCTTTGGTTTTATCTTGAGATTTTTTTATTCAGATCTAAGTATAAGTATGGTTTAAATTTAACCCGGCTTGGTTTTGGACGATAAGTCACTAGCATGTGACAATCATCATATATTTGGAGGTGTTGGCTTCTAAGGATTGGGTTATCACCCTTACTGTTCAGGTCACATAAACCGGCAGTACAAACTCAAAATCATAGGTTTGATATTGTAACATCCCAAATTTTCAATTTGGAATGTTATACATTAGATCATCATTGTATATCATGTTTTATTGCATTTTGGCTTGATCCTAGAAATTCTACGCAACTCAAGGACCCACGGAGAGAGTTGGGAATTTCGTTATTTTCATATTTGAGTTTTCTCAAATTTTGAAAATAGGATCATTTGATTTTAACTATTTTATCTTCAATTATTTCTATTACAAAAAATAAGAGAGAGGGAATAAAATGACTTTCCAAAGTAAAGAAATATTGAGGATTTAATATTAAAATCAAACAAGATTTTATTTCGGAGTTTTATCGCTATTTTATTTGAATTAGGAAAAATGCTCATTTTTCAAAATTGCATTTAGGCCCCAAATAAATGTTCATCTTGTCCGGCTTGATTTTAGACGTCGGGGAAAATTTATTTCGGGATTTTTGAGTCTGTTTAGTATTTCTTTTATTTGTTTTTCTGCGCAAAATTTAATTTTAAAAAAACGCGAACCGACCTAACCGGGCCGTGTCCGACTAGGACGCTTGGCCCGACCGGCCTTTATAAGCGCCGGGAGGCCACCCCGAGCACACACGAAACCCTAGCCGCCGCCGCGCCCCACGCCGCCAGCCGCCGCCGCCACCCGCCGCCACCACCGCCCCTCGCCGCCGACCGCCCCATCGCCGACCGTCTCGCCACCGACCACCGCCGCCCTCGCCGGAATCCGCCGCCGCCCGAGGTAGCCGCTGTTTTTTTTATAAAACCGTTCGGTTTTTTTCAAAACCCTAGATCAGTTTTTATTATTTTCCGGTTTAGTCTATTTAGCAAACGCCCGTTCGTTCGTTCGTTTTAATGAACGGTTTTCGTCTTTTAGCCGCAGACAGCGAACGTTCGTTCGTTAGCCTGTTCGTCCATTTTTCTTTTTCTCGGATTTTCCGCGATTATTCCCGATCGCGATTTCTGATCCGATTTTCGTTCTAGTATAACTTTTCGCTCGTTTATCGGAATCAGGCGATTCAAGCGCCTAGAGTTTCGTCTCGAAAACCTCTTTTCGTTTAACCAACTCAAACAAGTTTTTGCTACTGTAAAATTTGACTTGGGTCCAAATTAGTAAATGAAGCTTGTTTCTTTCGCCGTTTGACTTTCGTTGCTTCGTTTGGTTTGATTCTTTTTGCAAACCAGAGTTCTTAAGTTGAATTTTCTGGTTAGATCTCTTATTTCAGTTTTACATGTGCTTTAGATGAGTGCTTATTGTATGCTTGTTTGTTTCCGATAGAGTACCCGGAGTGCACCGCTTGCTACTTCGAATCTCTAGGTTTCACGGACCATCAGCAAGGCAAGTAACACTTTGATCATACCTCTTTACTACCCAGGTTTATTGCATTAGATCAATCCTCAAACAATTGCATGATTAGGATCTGATTAACATGTGGGTTTTGGGAAGTAGATGAGGTAGAACCTATTACCTGTTTTATTATCAAACCTTTGGGAGTTTTCAACGTTTGCTTATATTGCCATGCTATAATAGTAGACGTGGATTGGGTGAGTGTATCCATGACAGATGTGAGATTGTTAATTAATGGTTTACTTAAGGTGGCAACTTAAATTCACATCTTGGTGGATTGAGGCACCTGGGGAACCCAGTGTTGCCTGTATTTTTGGAAATCCCGGGGTACCGTGTGATTCTCCTATGGACCGCCACCCAGGCTCAAGGGGATCATGAGATTATTCATGCTAGAAACTTCCGTGTGCAGCCGCAAGCTACTATGGGCTCTAGCATAGTTGATTAAGTTGCGTGAGCTCTTGAAGAGGTAGACTAGCAGATGTAGGGGATGTAGGTTGGTACTGTCTACCCGGAGTAGAGAGTTAATGCTTCTGAAAGACTGTGTCTCGGTCATCCGTTTCTCAAACATCTTGTAGTGCGAGAAATCAAGCGGAGGAGATCGAGTCTTGCAGGGAAAAGTGCGCAAACCTCTGCAGAGTGTATAAACTAATCATGGTTAGCCATGTCCCCAGTTATGGACGTTTTGAGTATCTAGTACTTGGAATTTCATGTGAATCTCATCATGTTACTTAATTTAATTTTGTTGGGATAATGATGATGCTTAATTGGGATTGAGTTGGAGTACCCTTCTCAATGTTTAACAACCACCATGATAGTTAAATAAAATTTATTCCTTTGTTGTAGGGAAAAATTGGCTTTATGCAAAACTGTAACCATAGAGCTTTCCACCAGCCATATATGCATGTAGTATAGCATTATTATGTTCATTACTCTCTATGTGTTACATTGCCAGCATATTCCATGTGCTGACCTGTTTTCGGGCTGCAACATTCATGTTGCAGACTTTTCGGACGACGAGTAAGGTGCCTTAGGTTGTGATCTTATACTCAGTGATGCCGTTGGAGTTATTGGACTCGCTTATCTCCCAAGCCTTCCGCTGTTATCGTTATTAGATGGCCTTAAGACATACTTACTGTAATAAGTTCTCTTCTGAGACATTCGATGTAATAAGTGTGTGATTGCTACTCTGTTATAAATCCTTCAAGTACTGTGCGTGTCAGCATTACCGATCCAGGGATGACACTGAAGCACAGAGATCAGACTGTTTGAGGTCTGGTCGCTACAGATATTATAGTTATGTTTCAAAGCTATAATTCATAACAGGCTTATCTGTGATGCTTTTTTCCATATTAGTGGTTATATGAAAGATCTTATGACCTGCCCTGCGGTAAACCGCCAAGGGTTCTTGTGATCTATTTCTGTGTGCAGGAGAGTTGAAAGACTTTCTTACGCATAAGGAAAACATATGATAAGTCTAAAAGGGGGTGAATATAAGACGGCGGCTTAACAGTGTTGAGCACCAAAACGTGCAGGATAGCACGACAAAGCAAAGTCATTTCTACCCTATTACATGACTCCCTGAGTCCAGATGATTACATTGATTTTCAGCGGGTTACAAATATGAGCCGACCGGCGGATCAATTCTCTTGTTGGCCTGAAGCTTTCGGGTCAACCCTTTCCGCTCCTCCGTCCTGTTCCCTGTCCTGGAAGGTTGATGATGACTAGTCAATGCCATTCAAGGCTTCAAATTCAGCTTCATCATCAATTAGTCCGGCCGGGTCAACTTCAGGGGCAAAGGTATGCTTACGGATTAGTGGAATCAGGCTGGTCACTTTGTAATGCGGTGTTGGAATCCTTCGATTTTCCGCCTCATAACCCGGCTGGTACCTGGTGAGATCCGCCTCATCAGCAATCAGGGTGGCCACAGGGCATATCTCCTTCACACAAGCGACGAAGTCTTCCTGTACAAAGGGACTGCCATCCTCCTTAAGGCTTGGATACCCAATGGCGATGTCGGCCGGGTCTAATTCCGATAGCCAAGCTTTGGCCCGGCTTAAGGTGGCCACGGCTCCGGCTCTTGCAGATGATCGCCTTAGTTCATTGAACCACTGGGGAAGCACAGAAAGCTTCATTGGCACATCCACCCGGAGTGTGGGGACTTCGTTTGACAGGGCAACAATGGCTAAGGCACACTGAGATCCGGTGTAAAGCTGTTCCACAAGCGTATAAACCGCCTTCAGCTTCGCCAGCATGTCTTGATTGAGATTTGAGCTCCTGGGGCCTGCATAGCAATGTCAGGTGAGTTAATGACAATTTATATGATCACTAGAAAGATTCAAATATTTGACACTTGTAGGGCGACTTACCAAAGATTGCTGGGACCATCTAAGATACATGGCGTTTTAAGCCAGATAATTCGACGGTCGCCTCTTCAAGAGCCGCCTCTGTTTTCTCAGCTCGATTGGTTAAAGCGATCTTTTCTTCAGCCCGGGCCTTTTTCTCCACTTCAAAGTCTTTTTTCAGTTTCTCTTGTTTAGATACACTGAATTCAAATTTGGAGTTGGCTCTTTGGGTTTCAGTCTCCTGTGCTTCCAGGCGGTTCTTCAAGTCAGACACTTCTGATTGAAGTTGAGTGGTGGTGGCCTGTACAAATACCGGGTCAAAATCATGACTGATAGCATATAATATTAAGTCCCAAGCCTTTTGCAAGCAACAACACTTGGCACTTCGGGGCTAATGTCTACCGAAGAATTTTGCCTAAATGGCGGCTCATGAGAGTAAGTCCCAAGCACCTTGCAAGCAAGAGTACTTGGCACTTGGGGGCTAACGCATATTGTTGTTAAAGTTTTACAAGTATTTTATTCTATGCAAGCATATGAAGGACCGACTCATTCTTGCTGATTAAACCGGCCCTTGGGGACTACGAAGTAAGCCGGATTTTCTACATGTTTTGTCAAAATATATTAATAATGTTCATAAGTTTGCTTCTAAGTCTACAACATATTCATCATAAGCAATAGACTTGGGGGTTGGCATAGTAAGGATACTTCAGTGAAGGGAAGAGTTTATACCTCAAATTTCTGGTGCATTTGCTTCACCATATCAACTTCGATATCATGGCTGCTGTGCACTTGGCTAAGATAGCCAGAAAAAACTTCCCCAATGCTCATGTGAGAATAATCAGCAATGTCAAATCTGACCTTACAGTGTTCCAGGTGCTCTTCCTTGGCAGAACACTTGGCCAGCACAGTAGGTCTCCCCGGCTCAGCGTAGCCGGTCTTGGTAATCTCAACATCGGCATCTTGTGGGTCGCCTGTCTTGGCCGGGCTAGAAACTTCAGGGTTTTCAGAGCCGTCGACAGCTTGTTCAGTAGGCGGGTCAGTTGTTGATGTGGGAGTATCATGCGCCAGTTCAAGTGGCGGCTCAGGAAGAAAGGCCTCAGGCACGGCCGTCTGGAGTTCCGGTTCTTTGAAGATTGGCTCTTCAGCGGGCTTGTTCTTCTTCGTCCTCTTGCTAGGCTTTGCTTTTCCGCTGCATAAGATCAAAAAGATCAGTACAAATATGAAGAATGAAATGAGTACAGGATAAGTAAATCATCATTACCCTGGAGCGGTCTTAAAAGCCGGCAAGTTGGACTGAATTGAGTCGCCGGAGGAAGGTGAAGTTTCCTGATAGTTTGAGTCATAAGAATTGAGTGGTTGATGAGTGAGACCCGCCAAAGGATAAAAATAATTTAAGTCGGAGGTGACCTCGTTCCGGCGCTTCCTTGGTGTATTAGGTAAGCCGGAGGAGAGTTCAGCGTCTTTGCTGGTCCGGGTCTGCCTCCGGCTCTCATGAATCTGTCGCTTCAAAAGAAATTGAGGATCTTGATAAGCTAAGGGATGTGAAAATCTTACTTTCCGGGTTACTCTTCGGATTTTCTATCTTGGCAAAGGCTCGGAGTCGGAGGAAATAATAGTTACGTCTTCATCTGCTCCATGACTCGTTCCCGTGTCCTCCTGATGATAATCAGTGTCAATAAGGTGGTTAAAAAAGGAGCCAAGAGAGTCAAGAGCTACCTCCGACTCAGAGGAATCTTCTAGTCGAAGCAAGTCAGAGGCGGCGGCTTTCCTAGCAGCTCTCTTGGCCTTCCTGGCTCTCTTTGCAGCCTCATGATACGTCTCCAATGTATCTATAATTTTTGATTGCTCCATGCTACTTTATCTACTGTTTTGGACTATAATGGGCTTTATTTTATACTTTTATATTATTTTTGGGACTAACCTATTAACCGGAGGCCCAGCCCAGAATTGTTGTTTTTTGCCTATTTCAGTGTTTCGAAGAAACAGAATATCAAATGGAGTCCAAACGGAATGAAACCTTCGGGAACGTGATTTTCTCACCGAACGTGATCCAGGAGACTTGGACCCTACTCCAAGAAGTGCCAGAGGCGGTCACGAGGGTGGAGGGCGCGCCCCCTACCTCGTGGGCCCCCTGTTGCTCCACCGACGTACTCCTTCCTCCTATATATACCTACATACCCCCAAACGATCAGAACAGGAGCCAAAAACCTAATTCCACCGCTGCAACCTTCTGTATCCACGAGATCCCATCTTGGGGCCTATTCCGGAGCTCCGCCGGAGGGGGCATCCACCATGGAGGGCTTCTACATCAACACCATAGCCCCTTCGATGAAGTGTGAGTAGTTTACTTCAGAGCTTCGGGTCCATAGCTGGTAGCTAGATGGCTTCTTCTCTCTTTTTGGATCTCAATACAATGTTCTCCCCCTCTCTCGTGGAGATCTATTCGATGTAATCTTCTTCTTTTTGCGGTGTGTTTGTTGAGACCGATGAATTGTGGGTTTATGATCCAGTATTATCTATGGAAAATATTTGAATCTTCTCTGAATTCTTTTATGTATGATTGAGTTATCTTTGCAAGTCTCTTCGAATTATCCTTTTTGGTTTGGCCAACTAGATTGGTAGTTCTTTCAATGGGAGAAGTGCTTAGCTTTGGGTTCAATCTTGCGGTGTCCTTACCCAGTGACAGACAGGGTTGCAAGGCATGTATTGTATTGTTGCCATCGAGGATAACAAGATGGTTTTTTTTTATCATATTGCATGAATTTATCCCTCTACATCATGTCATCTTGCTTAAAGCGTTACTCTGTTTTTAACTTAATACTCTAGATGCATGCTGGATAGCGGTCGATGAGTGGAGTAATAGTAGTAGATGCAGAATCGTTTCGATCTACTTGTCTCGGACGTGATGCCTATATACATGATCATTGCCTAGATATACTCATAACTATGCTCAATTCTGTCAATTGCTCAACAGTAATTTGTTCACCCACCGTAGAATATCTATGCTCTTGAGAGAAGCCACTAGTGAAACCTATGCCCCCCGGGTCTATTCTCATCATATCAATCTCTATCACTTTATTTACTTGCTTTGCTTTTAATTACTTTGCTTTTTACTTTTTACTTTGCATCTATCTATCAAAAATACCAAAAATATTATTTATCATCTCTATCAGATCTCACTCTCGTAAGTGACCGTGAAGGGATTGACAACCCCTAATCGCGTTGGTTGCTAGCAGCTATCGTTTTGTGTAGGTACGAGGGACTTGTGCGTGGTCTCCTACTGGATTGATACCTTGGTTCTCAAAAACTTAGGGGAATACTTATGCTACTTTGCTGCATCATCCTCTCCTCTTCGGGGAAATCCAACGCAGTGCTTAAGAGGTAGCAAGAAGAATTTCTGGCGCTGTTGCCGGGGAGGCTCACGCAAGCAAGTCAACAAAACCAAGTACCCATCGCAATCCATATCTCTCGCATTACATTATTTGCCATTTGCCTCTTGTTTTCCCCTCCCCCACTTCACCCTTGCCGTTTTATTCGCCCTCTCTTTCCCAATCTCCTCCTCTCTTTCCCTTTTGCCTTTTCTTGTTGCCTTTTTGTTTGCTCGTGTGTTAGTTTTCTTGCTTGTCGTCATGACTAGTCTCATATCTTCTCCGTTATCTCCCGAGAATGAAGTTCTAAATTTTAAGCAAAGGGAGGGAGAGAATCTAAAAGATGCTTGGTATAGAATTTGCAATGCTCAAAATAAATCTACCAGGAAGCAATCTACCTCAGTTCTTCTTCGCAATTTTTATGTAGGTGGTAATCCTTGGTATCGATATATCCTTGATACCATTACTGGAGGGAATTTCTTGGGTAGCCATACTTTTGATTCTAATAATGCTTTAATAGATATATTTGGCTCACCACCCCTTTTGATTAATGGAACTACGTTAACTTTGGAGCATGTTATGCAAAGGCTTGAAACTATTGAAAACAAAGTTGCTACCATTGAATCAATTGAAAATCTTGATAAAAAGATCCACAATCAAATTACCCAATATGGATCTAAGGTAGGAATGACTTTGAAAAATATTAAGGAAAAAGAACCCATAGTTAATGAGAAAATAAATCTAGATTCCACAAGAATCGATAAACTTGAGGGTATCATTACCAACTTGGGAACCGCTTTTTCTTCCGTTCAAAACACTCCAAGTTCTTCTACTAAAAATACTAAGCTTATTTATGTTCCTAAGAATAAGGGTGAATCATCTAGTAAGGAAACTGCGGATCTTAAATCTATAAGTGTTCATCCCAATCTTTTTACCATCATTAAGGAACTTTTTGCTATAGATGAATTTTTCGATCTTTTGCCTGAAAATTTGACAATTACTAGGAATAAAGAAAATTCTAAAGGAGGTAGATGCCTCATTGAAGAATTTCCTACCAAAGATGGCAATACCTAGATCTATCCTTGCTTTTATGCCTAGCTAGAGGCGTTAAACGATAGCGCTTGTTGGGAGGCAACCGAATTTTATTTGTGTTTTTTGTTTTTGCTTTTGTTTAGGAATAAATAATCCATCTACCTTCTGTTTGGATGTGGTTTTATGTTTTAATTAGTGTTTGTGCCAAGTAGAACCTATAGGATAACCTACGATGATAGTTGATTTGATTCTGCTGAAAAACAGAAACTTTGCGCGCACGAATATAATTTTTTTAAATCACAGGAATGTGATTTTGCGTTGATTCTTTTTTATTCTGATCAACAAACAAATTGTCCAGTACTTCCTATTTTGGTACAATTTTTAGAGTTCCATACGTTTGCATTAGTTACAGATTGCTACAGACTGTTCTGTTTTTGACAGATTCTGTTTTACGCGTGTTGTTTGCTTATTTTGATGAATCTATGGCTAGTAAATTAGTTTATAATCCATAGAGAAGTTGGAATACACTAGGTTTACACCATTATAAATAAAGAATGAGTTCATTACAGTACCTTGAAGTAGTCTTTTGTTTTCTTTCTCTAACGGAGCTCACGAGATTTCTGTTGAGTTTTGTGTTGTGAAGTTTTCAAGTTTTGGGTGAATTCTTTTGATGGATTATGGAACAAGGAGTGGCAAGAGCCTAAGCTTGGGGATGCCCATGGCACCCCCAAGATAATACAAGGACACCAAAAAGTCAAAGCTTGGGGATGCCTCGGAAGGCATCCCCTCTTTCGTCCACTTCCATCGGTAATTTACTTGGAGCTATATTTTTATTCACCACATGATATGTGTTTTGCTTGGAGCGTCTTGTATTATTTGTGTCTTTGCTTGTTAGTCTACCACAATCATCCTTGCTGTACACACCTTTTGAGAGAGCCATACATTAATTGGAATTTGTTAGAATACTCTTTGTGCTTCACTTATATTTTTTGAGCTTGATAGTTTTGCTCATAGTGCTTCACTTATATCTTTTGAGCGTGATAATTTGTGCTCTAGTGATTCACTTAGATCTTTTAGAGAACGATGGTGGATTTGTTTTAAAGAAACTATTGATCTCTCATGCTTCACTTAGATTATTTTGAGAGTCATTAATAGCATGGTAATTTGCTTAATGTTAATATATTTGGTGTTCAAGATATGTGAAACTTTCTTTTGAGTGCGTTGAATACTAAGATAAGTTTGATGCTTGATAATTGTTTTGAGATATGGAGGTGATAATATCAAAGTCGTGCTAGTTGGGTAATTATGAATTCAAAGAATGCATGTGTTGAAGTTTGCAAGTCCCGTAGCATGCACGTATGGTTAAAGTTGTGTAACAAATTTGAAACATGAAGTGTACATGGCTTGTGCATCCTTATGAGTGGCGGTCGGGGATGAGCGATGGTCTTTTCCTACCAATCTATCCCCCTAGGAGCATGCGCATAGTACTTGATTTTTGATGACTTCTAAATTTTTGCAATAAGTATATGAGTTCTTTTGACTAATGTTGAGTCCATTGATTATACGCACTCTCACCTTTCCACCTTTGCTAGCCTCTTTGGTACCGTGCATTGCCCTTTCTCACCTTGAGAGTTGGCGCAAACTTTGCCAGTGCATCCAAACCCCGTGATACGATACGCTCTATCACACATAAACCTCCTTTGATCTTCCTCAAAACAGCCACCATACCTACCTATCATGGCATTTCCATAGCCATTCCGAGGTATATTGCCATGCAACTTCCATCACCATCATCATGACATACATTACTTTTGTCATATTGCCATTGCATGATCATGTAGTTGACATCGTATTTGTGGCAAAGCCACCATGCATTATTTTCATACATGTCACTCTTGATTCATTGCACCATCCCGGTACACCGCCGGAGGCATTCATATAGAGTCATATCTTGTCCTAAGTTTCGAATTGTAATCCTTATGTTGTAATCAATAGAAGTGTGATGATCATCATTATTAGAGCATTGCCCAAAAAAAGAGAGAAAGGCCAAAGAAAAAAAGAAAGGCCCAAAAAATAAAAAAAATAAAAATGGCAATGCTACTATCTCTTTTTCCACACTTGTGCTTCAAAGTAGCACCTTGTTCCTCATGTAGTGAGTCTCATATATTGTGCTTCAAAGTAGCACCTTGTTCTTCATGTAGTGAGTCTCATAAGTTGTCTTTTTATACTAGTGGGAATTTTTCATTATAGAACTTGGCTTGTATATTCCTACGATGGGCTTCCTCAAATGCCCTAGGTCTTCATGAGCAAGTGTTAAGCATTCATAGCTCTAGTGCATCCGTTGCATGGCAATCCCTACTCCTCATGTTGACATCAATTGATGGGCATCTCCATAGCCCGTTGATTAGCCTCGTCAATGTGAGACTTTCTCCTTTTTTGTCTTCTCCACACAATCCCCATCATCATATTCTATTCCACCCATAGTGCTATATCCATGGCTCACGCTCATGTATTGCATGAAGGTTGAAAAAGTTTGAGATTATTTAAGTATGAAACAATTGCTTGGCTTGTCATCAGGGGTATAGAAGTTGGGAACATATTTGTGTGATGAAAATGAAGCATAGCCTAACTATATGATTTTGTAGGGATGAACTTTCTTTTGCCATGTTACTTTGAGAAGACATGATTGCTTTGATTAGTATGCTTGAAGTATTATTATTTTTGTGTCAATATGAAATTTTGTCTTGAATCTTTCGGATCTGAATATTCATATCACAATTAAGAAGATTTACATTGAAATTATGCCAAAGTATCACTCTGCATCAAAAATTCTTTTTTTATCATTTACCTACTCGAGGACGAGCAGGAATTAAGATTGGGGATGCCTCATATGTCTCCAACGTATCTATAATTTTTGATTGCTCCATGCTACTTTATCTACTGTTTTGGACTATAATGGGCTTTATTTTCTGATTTTATATTATTTTTGGGACTAACCTATTAACCAGAGGCCCAGCCCAGAATTGCTGTTTTTTTGCCTATTTCAGTGTTTCGAAGAAACAGAATATCAAACAGAGTCCAACGGAATGAAACCTTCGGGAACGTGATTTTCTCACCGAATGTGATCCAGGAGACTTGGACCCTACTCCAAGAAGTGCCAGAAGCGGTCACGAGGGTGGAGGGCGCGCCCCCCCTGGGCGCGCCCCCTACCTCGTGGGCCCCCTGTTGCTCCACCGACGTACTCCTTCCTCCTATATATACCTACGTACCCCCAAATGATCAGAATAGGAGCCAAAAACCTAATTCCACCGCCGCAACCTTCTGTATCCACAAGATCCCATTTTGGGGCCTGTTCTGGAGCTCCGCTGGAGGGGGCATCCACCATGGAGGGCTTCTACATCAACACCATAGCCCCTCCGATGAAGTGTGAGTAGTTTACTTCAGACCTTCGGGTCCATAGCTAGTAGCTAGATGGCTTCTTCTCTCTTTTTGGATCTCAATACAATGTTCTCCCCCTCTCTCGTGGAGATCTATTCGATATAATCTTCTTCTTTGTTGGTGTACTAGAGTAGGGGTACCCTAGTATCCCGAACTTGTGTACGGGCAGTCGCAGCACCCCGCGGAAAGGCTTGCAGGATGACCGCCAAGGTCCTCCGTGGTTCCTTTGGAGCCATTCAAGAACAAAGTATTCAAGCCAAGGAGACAAGGCCCCGGCAAGAGGAGCTTGCCGGGAAGGCCAACCGAGGCATCTCAAGGAACTTGCCGCGATGCGCCACGCGTCCCGGCGAGGCCCGGTGAGCGACAAGCTTCCGGACGCGACAAGACAACGACCGCGGAAAGGGGCTTGCCGCGGCAAGCTACCACTCTGTACCCGCGCTCCAGCACATCCACCAATGTGTCACCCTGGGACCTTTCCAGGCGCACGTGGCAAGAGGCTGTGCAGCCAGCGGTGCGCGGTGGCAAGCGACGCTGACAAGATTGCCATCGTGGCAAGCGGTGGCGTCCCTGATGGTCCCTTTTTACACTATTTGGGCGACGCAGACGGGCATTTAATGCCTTTGTCCCCTGCCGTCAGGGTTAGGTATGGTACACTGTACAGGTAGTTGTACCAACCACAACTCCTTTCCATTTTTACCCTTGTCTACGTTGCCACCTGTCGGTGACCCCTTGAGCATATAAAAGGAGGCCCATGCGCAACGTAGAGGGGGGTTGGAAGGCAAAAAAAACACTCACACTCGGTCTCGTTAGCAGCTAGCGTGTACTGTAGCACTCAGCGCTCCCGAGCAAGAACTCAATACACTCAGACATGCAGCAGTAGGAGTATTATCTCTCCGGAGAGCTCCGAAGCTGGGTAAACTGCTCGTGTGCTTCGCCTCGATCCGCTCTTCGTGCAATCTCTGCCCCCCGCCGAACCGAAAGGGGCTCGGTCCGCTGGTCCCATAGGTGTTCGTGGATCAGTTTCCCCGACATCTTTGGCGCGCCAGGTAGGGGGCGTCGAGGTTGTGTGAACCTGATCCGGCGTTCACACAAGCTAGATCTTCATCTTCTTCATTGACATGCCGTCGAAGAAGAAGGCTTCGGAGGCGGCTACTCCATCCGCGTCGATCCCACCACCACCGGAGCAAACGGGTGGTGGGGTAGACGCCGGCGGAAGAACGGGCGTCGACGAGGGAGCTCACGGTGCTGCTAGGTCCAAGGACAAGGTTGCGCAGACCTCGGCATCTGTACATGCACCACGCCCATCTCAGGAGGCGCGGGACCAACAGCGTCATGGTACTTACGGTACCATACGTTCGTTGGACCAAGATCGAGCCGGTGGATCTCGGGGTGCTCAAGACCAGCATGCACGCCAACATGCTGGCACGAGCGAGACACGGTCGCCTGGACGGGATACTACTCCTTCTAACATAGTTAGAAGTCCGAGCATATCCCGCTCCTCGCACCGTTCGCCACTGCCACCCACCACTCCAGCAGAAGCTTTGGCGCGAGCTCAACTGCTCCTGGATTACCCTCCAACGGCAGACAAGATCGACGAATGGAGGGCCACCATTCAGAGTCTCATCGGCTTCGCCAATGGCGACACTCCACGGCAGCCGAGTACATCGCAGCCGCGGCAAGATTGCCAGGCATGAGCCGATGGCAACAAAACCGGTGGGGGTGCAACCACCGTGCACTCTCCACCCCGAAGGCCAAGATCGCCGACTCGCCGGATCTACCTCGACAGCGACTCCACCGCATCATCAGATCCACGAGCTCGTCGCGATCAGTGCCAAGTTCTTCACGAACGGCAGCAAGAAGACGCTCGTACTCGCCTCGAGCGCCAAAGAGAAGCGCGGCGTCAATCGGACCAGCGCGCTGGGCCCTCTGTCGACATGCATGCGCTAGGGGAACCAGGCGACTTGCCGTACGCGGTAGATTGCCCTGCGTTCACTCGTGAGCTGCGGCAAGTCCAGTGGCCCAGCACGAAGAATTTCAAGCCAGACGTACCAGAGAAGTACGACGGCAAGTCGCATCCGTCGGAGTTCCTCAGCATCTACACCATCGCGTTGCAAGCTGCCGGGGGGGCGGGACGACAAGATCCTTGCCAACTACTTCCTGCTAGTGCTCAAGCCCAATGTCAGGTCCTGGCTCATGCACTTGCCGGACAACTCCATATCCTCCTGGGCAGACCTATGCCATCAGTTTGTCGGCGCCTTTACAGGCGGCCACAAGCCTCATGGCCAAGAGAGCGACCTTCATCTGCTCGCCCAGAAGGAAGGAGAGCCCCTGCGCAAGTACATTCAGAGATTCAGCCGTGTACAGCACAACATCCCAGATGTCCACCCTGCCGCGGTCATCAGCGCGTTCCATCAGAATGTGCGAAACCGCAGGATGCGGGAGGAGATGGCGATGTGCAAGATCAGAGATGTCAGTGAGCTATATGCCCTGGCCGACAAGTGTGCACGTGCTGATGAATCGAGGAAACTCCCCGGAGAGAATACAGAAGCAGGAGGATCTGATAGCGAGGATGCTGCCCCGGCAAAGAAAAACCGGCGGCGGAACAACAGGAAGAAGGCAAAGATGTGCTAGTCGTTGAGCAGTCCGGCAACGGAGGTGGCGCCAAGAAAGCCAAAGCTGGTAGCTTCGGCGAGGAGATTGCCGCGGGCACCAACTACCAGGCTATGGCGGTCGCCGACAAGCAGGACGGCACCAACAAGCAGTACTGCAAGATCCACCGCACCAAGGGCCATGACCTCTAGAGCTGCAAGAAGGTCGAGCAGCTTGTCGAGCAACAAAAGGCTGAATACGAGCGACGCGACAAGGAGAAGGCCCAAGAAGGTGCTGGAGGAGCCGGCAAGAAACGATCCGGCCGAGGAGGATGCCGCGGCAAGGCCAAGCAGCGGCAAGGAGACAGACCTCCCCGCGGCTGCGACAAGGATGAAGATGACGACGACGATGAAGATATGGATGATGACGACACCGGTGAGCAGGAGTTCCAGAAAGCCACAGAGGTCCTGTGCATTGACGGAGGTGCTTCTCTGCATACTTCACACCGCCAGCTCAAGCAGTGGGTGCGGGAAGTCAATGCGGCAGAACAACCCGTCGAGTCACGCAAGCCTCTGAAATGGTCCAGCACGCCTATCATCTTTGATATTGAGGACCACCCTGATCGCATAACTGCGGTCGGGTGCTTGCCGATGTTGGTTTCACCAACTATCCACAACCTCAAGGTCACTAAGATGCTAGTTGACGGCGGGGCCGGCTTGAACCTGATCTCCTCCGCGGTACTCCAGAAACTCCAGATCCCTGACAGCGAGCTCGAAGAGACCGGCACATTCCAAGGAATCAATCTGGGAAGGAGCAAGCCAAAGGGAAAGATCACATTGCCGGTGACATTTGGCAGCAAGTTGAACTTCAGGACTGAGAGGGTCACTTTTGACGTTGCTGACTTTCCATTGCCTTACAATGGGATACTCGGTCGTCTAGCACTCGCCAAATTCATGGCAGCCTCTCACTATGCATACAACATGCTGAAGATGCCAGGCCCGATAAGTGTCATCTCTGTCCCTGGCGACAAGAAGGATGCTCTTATCTGCGCTGACAAGATCTACCGGGAAGCAGCAGCCGCAACAAATCGCAAGTCACTTGCCGTTGAAGCTCCCGGGGGGAAGAAGAAGACCAAGTCCGGCAAGAGTTCGGATGCCCACTCCGGCAAGCGCACCTCTTCGGAGTGCTGCGCTACCGTCGAGGACGCACCATCGAGCTCCACCGGCAAGTGTAAGAAGACAATGGCAGCTCCACCAGAGACCAAGAAGGTGTCCACCAAGGAGGACGGCACTGGTGGTACCTTCACCATCAGTGCCACTCTCGACCCTAAATAGGAAAGCACGCTCGTTGCTTTCCTGCGGGCGAACATCGACGTGTTTGCGTGGCAACCGTCTGACATCCCCGGTGTTCCCAGGAAAGTAATCGAGCACCATCTTGCCGTCTGTCCTCATGTGCGACCCGTCAAGCAGAAAGTCAGGAAACAAGCGGTAGAGCGCCAAGAATTCATCGCAGAAGAAATCAAGAAATTGGAAGCAGCAGGCCTTGTCAGAGGAGTGCTCCATCCTACGTGGTTGGCCAATCCTGTAGTCGTGCGCAAGGCAAACGGGAAATGGAGGCTTTGTATCGACTTTACCGATGTCAATAAAGCTTGTCCCAAAGACCCATTTCCCTTGCCGCGCATTGACCAGATTGTTGACTCCACGGTCGGATGTGACTTGCTTTCATTTCTTGACGCATACTCAGGATACCATCAAATCTTCATGGCAGAAGAGGATGAGGAGAAGACCGCATTCATCACTCCATGTGGCACATACTGTTTCGTACGGATGCCTTTCGGTTTAAAGAATGCTGGTTCAACATTTGCAAGGGTAGTCCATGACGCTTTTGAGCCACAAATACACAGAAATGTGGAAGCCTACATGGATGACATAGTGGTCAAGAGCAAGGACAAAGCAACTCTAATTCAAGATTTAAACAAAACCTTTGCAAATCTGCGCAAGATCATCCTCAGGCTTAACCCCGAGAAGTGTGTGTTTGGAGTCCCCTCAGGCAAGCTTCTCGGGTTCTTCGTGTCTCAGCGGGGAATTGAAGCCAATCCCGACAAGATCAAGGCCATTGAGCAGATTGAAGAACCAAAGACATCAAGGATGTACGAAGACTTGCCGGTTGCGTGGCTGCTCTCAGCAGGTTTATCTCTAGGTCTGCTGAGCGCGCCCTGCCGTTTTTCAAAATATTGAAAAGGTAGGTCCAATGAAGTGGACTCCGGAAGCAGAGGCTGCGCTATAGGACTTGAAGAGATACTTGTCCTCCACTCCAACACTTGTCGCACCTAAGCCACAAGAGAAGTTGCTGCTGTATATAGCGGCAACCAATCAAGTGGTTAGTGCTGCGTTAGTAGCGGAGAGGGAGGCGGATGATGAGCCAGCAACCACGGCAGGTGCATCCAGCGAAAAGTGGGGACTTCACCGACAAGCTCTGGTCCCGACAAAGATGGATCTGCGTATGCGCGTGAGGAGATACAGAAGAGAATGGTGCAGCGCCCAGTTTACTTTGTCAGTTCCCTTCTGCAGGGGGCTAGGTCAAGGTACTCTGGTGTACAGAAATTGCTTTTCGGCCTTCTCATGGCCTCGAGAAAGCTGCGCCATTACTTCCAAGCACATGAGATCATAATTGTCACTCGTTTTCCGCTGAAGAGGATACTGCAAAATCCAGAAGCAACAGGCAGGATTGTCGAGTGGGCACTGGAACTGTCAAGCTTTGGCCTCAAGTTTGAGAGCACTTCAACTATCCAAAGCAGAGCATTGGCAGAGTTCATAGCAGAGTGGACGCCAACACCAGATGAAGAAATTCCAGAAACGAGCATCCCCGTCAAGGAAGCAAGCAAAGAGTGGCTGATGTACTTTGATGGTGCCTTCTCGCTGCAAGGCGCCGGTGTGGGCGTGCTACTTGTTGCACCCACCGGAGAGCACCTCAAGTACGTAGTCCAGATGCACTTTTCCAAGGAGCAAGCAACGAACAATACCGCAGAGTATGAAGGTTTGCTTGCCGGTCTCAGGATCGCGGCAGACCTTGGGATCAAGAAGCTCATTGTCAGGGGTGACTCGCAGCTTGTCGTCCGCCAAGTGAACAAGAATTATCAGAGTCCGTTGATGGAAGCCTACGTTGATGAAGTGAGAAAGCTAGAAGAGCACTTTGACGGCCTACAGATGGAACATGTTCCAAGAGCTCAGGATGACATTGCCAATGGCCTGTCGAAGTGCGCCGCACTTAAATTACCTGTGGAACCAGGGATCTTTGTGCTCAAAATGACTCAACCGTCTGTAACGCCATCAACTGGACAGAGCAAGAAGAGGAAGTTGATTTCTGGTGACTATTTTCCGGCAGAGCTCCCCGAAGCCGCCGCAAAGAAGGTCCCCAAGATCAACACCAAGGGTGCTGAGGAGCAATCTGCTCCGGCAAGCCCTAGGGTTTGTTCCGTTGAAGCAGACGCTCCCGACAAGTTTTGCCCCGGCAAGCTTGCCGGGGAACGTCAAGCTCCGGCTGAGCCGCAGGTTCTCGCTGTAGAAGCGGATGTTCCCGCAGTAGCAGATGTGCCTTTAGTCCTTGTTGTCAAGCCACAAGCTCCAGCATGGGCACAGCAGATTGTCCGTTTCCTTCAGATAGGAGAACTTCCCGAAGAGCAAGAAGAAGCGGAAAGAGTAGCCCGGCAGTCAAGTATGTACCAGTTTGTCGACAACACACTGTACAGAAGAAGACTCAACGGTGTGAAATTGAAGTGTATTCACCGGGAAGGAGGACAAAAGCTGTTGGAAGAGATACATGGAGGCATATGTGGTCACCACATTGGCGCAAGAGCACTGGCAAGGCATTCTGGCAAGGTTTCTTTTGGCCGACAGCCCTCCGGGACGCAACTCCACAAGTAACCAAGTGTGAAACGTGCCAGTTCCGTTCCAAGCAGATACACCAGCCAGCTCAAGCTCTCCAGACGATCCCTTTATCCTGGCCATTTTCGGTCTGGGGGCTCGACATCCTCGGCCCTTTTCCCCGAGCTGTCGGGGGCTTTGAATACTTGTACGTTGCAATCGACAAGTTCACAAAGTGGCCGGAAGTGGAAGCAGTGAGGAAGGTGACAGCACAGTCAGCAGTCAAGTTCTTCAGGTCGATTGTTTGCCGCTTCGGGATCCCTAACAGGATCATCACCGACAACGACAAGCAATTCACGAGCCGCACCTTCATGCAGTACGTCCAAGATCTTGGCGCCAAGGTCTGCTTCCTTTCTGTTGCTCACCCGAGAAGCAACGGTCAAGTGAAGAGGGCAAATGCTGAAGTGCTGCGCGGGCTCAAGACCAGGACTTTCGACAGGCTGCGCAAGTGCAGAAAGAACTGGATTGAGGAGCTGCCGGTGGTTCTTTGGTCGATCAGGACGACGCCAAATCAAGCCACTGGCCAGACACCTTTCGCTCTAGTCTATAGAGCAGAGGCAGTTCTCCCCACAGAACTCGTATACGGGTCACCTCGAGTGCTCGCTTATGATGAGCTTGAGCAAGAGCAGCTGCGACAAGATGACGCACTGCTCCTTGAGGAAGACCGTCTTCAAGCCGCTGTACGAGCTGCTGGATACCAGCAAGCTTTGCGCCGCTACCATAGCCGCAAAGTTAATGCCAGAAGTCTCGAGGAAGGCGACCTTGTTCTTCGGCGCGTTCAATCCGCCAAGAATTCCAACAAGTTGACGCCGAAGTGGGAAGTCCCTTACCGGGTGAAACGAGTCACTAGGCCTGGCGCTGTCCGCCTTGAGACCGAAGATGGCACTCCGTGAGCAACTCCTGGAACATTGAGCATCTTCGTAAGTTTTACCCGTAAGGCGCGGTTGCCGGAACCTGTTCCGGCAACCACCTTTTGTACAAGTCTTGCCGATGTTGCATGTAATCCTTTGTACAAAGCCGGGCGCAGACCCCATGCATAAGTAAAGCTCATATGCTCCGCATATCTTGTCAATTTCATGCTTTCTATTTTTTGCACGTGTTATCTGACACTTTGTGCAGCGCCTACCCCCGGTAAGCAATAACGAGCCGTAAGGCTCCATATCTTTATTTTCTCTTCTTTCTCTTTCTCAAAGAAAGGAAGGTTCCCACGCCCACAAGTTTGCCGGGGGGAAAGGAGAAGATAATGGTGTGGACCAGGCGTCGTTCAAGAAAGTTTCACCTTACCGGGACGCAAACGACAGAAAAGCTAAGTTGCCAAAGTTTGAGCAATCAGTTTTAAAATTTTTAAGTTATCTTCCTCGAACGACCGTGCTTTGTATGGAAAACCTGTGCGCGGAGGAACCAACTCGTAGCTAGTTGCGCCCTTATTTTGTTTCGAGTCCGCTCAGCAACTTAAGTGAGTTGCGACTAGTTGCGACAAGGTTTCTTGTCGGTAGCGGCACCGCCAGCAGGCTGCTGACGTCCCGCACTCAGCGCTCGCGGCTAAGGTGCCTGCGCCGACAAGTTCCCTAAAAGCGTAGGGCAAAAACATACAAAGGAAGGAATCAAGTAAAGGAAATAACATAGCAATCGCTACCCAAAATAGAGTTATATTACAAGATAGCTTGTCGCAGCTCTAACAGATTGTTCTCATAACATGACCAGCAGCGACAAGAAAAGGAGAAAACGAGCGGCCTAATCTACGCGATCGCCCTCAACCCTCTTGATCCCGCTCACCTTGTCCATAATGGGTGCGACAAGGGTCTTGAGCGCTTCCAGATCAGCATCCGGCGGCAAGGTCCTGAGGACGTTGGTAAGGTTGAGGCCTGGGTTGCGGAAGGCCACCTTCACCAACACCTTTTGAAGAGCTCCCGCGCAGATCTTGCGTGACTCGTCGGCCAGCTGCTTTGGGATCCTCTCCCGGAGTAGCTGGAGGGCCGTCACCACGCCTCTGAAGAACAAGCTGAGCTTGGCGCTGGGTTGGAGGTTCTCATCGGAGGAATACCCGAGATCCTCCATCCCCAGCTGCGCCAGCTCCCTGTCGATGGATGCGGTAACATCCACGAGACCCTCCGTCCAGTGCTCCACATTCTCCCTAAAAGTGTTCTGGGCGGCAGCAGCACTCGCCAGCAGCGCCTCGTCGGCCTTGATCTTCTCCTTCAAGGCCACCTCTTGCTCCCTGGCGCCGTCCAGCGTCTTGGTCAAAGTAGTCATCTTCAACTCAAGATCTACGTTGGAGTCCTTGGCGGCGCTAAGCTCCTTGCTCCTCTCGGCGAGGCGACCCTGCAGCTCGCCAAAGCTGTAGGCGTCCTTCTCGCGCTCACGCTTGAGCGCGGCAAGCTCTTCACCGCTCGCCTTGAGATCGGCCTCCAGCTGCGCCACCTTCGTCTCCAGCTCCTTCTTGGCGGCCTCGGCAGCTGCGGCAACATCCTCTGCTTCCTTGAGAGCCCCGCCAAATGTTTGCTCGCGCGCAGCAAGCTCCTCCTCATGGCTGTCAAGGTTGACCTTCCGCTGTGCCAACTCGCCCTCCTGTGCAGACAGCTTCTCGGCGGCAAGCCACTGTTGCTCTTCAACTTCAGCCTTCTCGAGGAGGAAGGCTTTCCGCTCCTCGGCGAGTTGTTCCCGCTCCTCTGCCAGGGACCGGAGAGCTTCCTGGTTAAGACTCCGGAGCTCCTCCGCGCGCTTCTCGATGTCCACTCCCGCCTACGCGACAAGCGCTTCTCAGGATACCAGCTTGGCCTGTCGAGCGCGGTAGAGCAACAACAGCTTCCGCAGCAGCCGCTCCTCCTCAGACTCGCCACTGCTACTGCTCGGCGCATCAACCAGTGTCAGCCCAGCGGAGGCGAGCACCTCTCCATCCAAGATTTCTCCTTCGACCGGCGCCCTGGAGCTTGACGCCTAGGGGAGCTTGATGAAGACGCCATCACCGGCCTTCAAATAGGCACCGGGCTGGGGCTCTTCGGAGCCTGACGCTGTAGCAGCGGCGTAGGGATCGGCGGTCGGCGTAGCGCCTATCGCTCCTGCGGCCTCGGGGCCGTCAGTACGATCGCCAGACCCCTCGCCAGCTTTTGCGGCGGCAGCTTTGGCGGCCTCTTCGCCGGCGGGATCATCAGCGCCAACTGCTTCTTCGGTGGCAGCGGCATCGTCGGTATTTCCGCGCGCGTTCTCTTCGCCGGCGACCTCGGTCTCCATCGGCTCCGTGGCAGAGGGATCTGACGGCCGGAAAAAGAAGAAAAGTCAAGCAAATATCCAAAAAGAAAATCAGAAGAAGAAGAACCCAAGGGAAGTTTTCAAGCAAGAGGGTTACCTGTACTGGGTTCTACAGTCGTGGTCTCCGCCACCGGGGGGTCGCTGGTGATGTCCCTTGCCGGAGAACTCTCCCTTGCCGGAGACTTCTCCCTTACCGGAAAATTCTCCCTTGCCGGAGAACGCTCCCTTGCCGGGGAATCCTCCCTTGGCGGTGTAGTCGAAGCAGATGGCATGTCGGGAGCGGCTTCCGGGCACTCCTGGTGAGGCTGCTTTGCTCCTACACAAACCGATAGTCGGATGTCAGCAAAGAAAGAGCACCCATGTGTGCCTAACAGCGGGAAGTAAACCATGTACTTACGCTGGGGGCTGCGCTGGGGGCTGCTTTGGGGAATAGTTGCCAGGTACGGCAAGGTGGTCTCGGACACATCCCCTGCTGTCGTGGTGGGTTCGTCCTCGATGACAATCACCGGGACCTTGGCTCTCTTCGCCGCTCTCTGGGCCAGAGTCCTGAAAAGGAATGAGTTCGGAGTAAAGCAAATCAGATACAAGACAAAACAGCAAGAATTGAAGAACTACAAGTACAGCAAAGAATCTTACTCTTCTTCTTCCTCGTCGGAGCTGAGCGCAGAGAGGTCGAAGTCCGGCCCACCTTCGGCGCGACGAGGCGGAGGAGTAGGTTCCCTTAGCCGCTTGGCGGGGGCAGTGGCGGTGGTCTGAGACGTCTCAGCTCCAGCCGCCGCCGCGGCGTGAGAAGCGGCAGGAGCAGAAGCGGTGGTCCGGGAGGATCCCGCTCTAGTTGCCGCAGCGGCGTGAGGTGCTCCCGCGGCAACAGTGCTTGCCACGGTAGAGCGTGTCGCGCGGCGCGGCGGCTTTTGACTCGTCTGCCGCCCCGCCACGTCCCCGGCCTTGCGGAGACACCTTCTTGGTGGAGCTGGGGGCTCTGCTTGCGGCGAGCTGTCTGAAGATGAGGAGGAAGAGGAGTTGGTCTTCAACGAGCCGCTCGCACCCTCGGCGGGATCGCTCGACTCGACTTCAGGCCCGGCAAGCTCTCCCTCGCCGGCAAGCTCCTCTCGCTCGGCAAGGCTTGCCGCCTCTGCTGCCTCTGCCTCCTCCACGGTGAATCCAAACTCGCCTGCGGCAGCGGCTGCCGCCGCCTCTTCCAGCCTAGTGGCGATGCGCTGCATCTCCGCATCGGTGGTGTCGCGAGTAAGGCTTTTCTGTTCATCGGAGCGGACCGGCACTTCTACCAAGCCGTCAAAGAACTCCTGCATGACGTCGTCTGCAGGCTCTTGCCAAGTTGGGACAATTCCATGCGAATCGCATAGCGGCATCATTGCACGGATGCGGTCGAGAGAGGAGTTGTTGCACAGCGGAACGACACCCTTCGGCAACCTGAACACTTCGGGATGTTGAGGGTCGTGCTTGAACAGTTCCAGGAGCATCGCGTCCAGTTCCAGGACAGTGAAGTTGAAGTTAAGGCCCGGGCGCAGCCTCATGATATCCGCCGCATTCTGGAACTCCCAGGCGGGTCTCCTCCTCTCAAGTAGGGGGGCGATGCGGCGGCGAAGAAAATCTGCGCCAACAGCGCCTACAGTGAGCCCGGCAAGCCTGAGGCGTAGGATCCGGGTGACGGCAATCTTCAGCCTATCGTATTCTGGGGCCATGTTGCTCCAATCGTTGCCACGTGCTACTGGGGCTTGGCGCTGGGCGGTAAATGGCTGCGGGTTCTCCTCGACAATCCAGCACCAGTCTGCTCTCCATTCCTCCCACTTGCCGCGGAGCTCTGCCTCCAGATAAGCTTCCTTCTTGCCAGCTCTCGAGATCTAGGCGATTCCGCCGGATAAAGGCTCCCCTCTCTCAACTCGGGGCATAAAGAAGTGGCGAAAAAGAGCTACATTTGGATAGACTCCGACAAAGTTTTCGCAGAGATGTGCGAAAACTGCCATGGTCAGAACGGCATTGGGGGTGAAGTCAAGGAGGCGGAACCCGTAGGTGTTCATAATGTCGCAGAAAAACTCAGAGAAAGGCGGGCAGAGCCCGCAGTAGAAGAACAACGCGAAGAAGGGATACCCATTCGGAGCCCGTTCCGAAGCGGCGGCTGAGAGTACCTTCGTGCGCAGATGCGCTCGTGTCTCCGTCGACCAGAAGAGGTAGTAATACTCCCTCAGCTCCTTTGTGGTGAGCTTGGGGGGGAAGGTTGCCCGCTCCTTTCGCAGCGCCGCGAGCCGCTGCGCCTCGGTCGACTTCGCGACCTTCCCCTTGTCGTCTTTCGGAGCCATGGCGAAGGTGGTGGGGGAGATCGACGGCGTTGGTGGTGCCGGTGGCGATGGGGGGCGGAGCGCTGCTCTCTTTCAGCTTTGGGAAGAAGGGGGGAGCGGCGGAGGTTTTCTGAGATTGGGATAGCAACCGGCGATATGGGCGAACTGCCCCTGTTTCCCCTGCTTATAAAGAGGGAGGGGGCGGACGTTCCGTCTTTCCGAATAAAGAAACCACCCACGATCTCTCCCACGACGCCGCATTCGACGTGTGCTGTTCGGGGAGGGCGCGGTGGATACGGAGTAAGATACGGCGTAACCCAGGCCGCGCGTGCCCATGCCCTGTTTTGGGCCTGGCCCAACAGCGCTCGGCACTCTGTGTGGCCCAGGCCCGGGGGCTCCTGTCGGTGTACTAGAGTAGGGGTACCCTAGTATCCCGAACTTGTGCACGGGCAGTCGTAGCACCCCGCGGCAAGGCTTGCCGGGTGACCGCCAAGGTCCTCCGTGGTTCCTTTGGAGCCATTCAAGAACAAAGTATTCAAGCCAAGGAGACAAGGCCCCGGCAAGAGGAGCTTGCCGGGAAGGCCAACCGAGGCATCTCAAGGAACTTGCCGCGACGCGCCACGCATCTCGGCGAGGCCCGATGAGCGACAAGCTTCCGGACGCGACAAGACAACGACCGCGGCAAGGCGCTTGCCGCGGCAAGCTACCACTCTGTACCCTTGCTCCAGCACATCCACCAACGTGTTGCCCTGGGACCTATCCAGGCGCGCGCGGCAAGAGGCTGTGCAGCCAGCGGTGCGCGGTGGCAAGCGACGCTGACAAGATTGCCATCGTTGCAAGCGGTGGCGTCCCTGACGGTCCCCTTTTACACTATTTGGGCGACGCAGATGGGCATTTAATGCCTTTGTCCCCTACCATCAGGGTTAGGTATGGTACACTGTACAGGTAGTTGTACCAACCGCAACTCCTTTCCATTTTTACCCTTGTCTACGTTGCCACCTGTCGGTGACCCCTTGAGCATATAAAAGGAGGCCCATGCGCAACGTAGAGGGGGGTTGGAAGGCAAAAAATACACTCACACTCGGTCTCGTTAGTAGCTAGCATGTACTGTAGCACTCAGCGCTCCCGAGCAAGAACTCAATACACTCAGACATGCAGCAGTAGGAGTATTATCTCTCTGAAGAGCTCCGAAGCTGGGTAAATTGCTCGTGTGCTTCGCCTCGATCCGCTCTTCGTGCAATCTCCGCCCCCCGCTAAACCAAAAGGGGCTCGGTCCGCCGGTCCCATAGGTGTTCGCGGATCAGTTTCCCCGACATTCTTTTTGCGGTGTGTTTGTTGAGATCGATGAATTGTGGGTTTATGATCCAGTATTATCTATGGAAAATATTTGAATCTTCTCTGAATTCTTTCATGTATGATTGAGTTATCTTTGCAAGTCTCTTCGAATTATCCTTTTTGTTTTGGCCAACTAGATTGGTAGTTCTTGCAATGGGAGAAGTGCTTAGCTTTGGGTTCAATCTTGCGGTGTCCTTACCTAGTGACAGAAAGGGTTGCAAGGCACGTATTGTATTGTTGCCATCGAGGATAACAAGATGGGTTTTTAATCATATTGCATGAATTTATCCCTCTACATCATGTCATCTTGCTTAAAGCGTTACTCTGTTTTTAACATAATACTCTAGATGCATGCGTGATAGCGGTCGATTAGTGGAGTAATAGCAGTGGATGCAGAATCGTTTCGATCTACTTGTCTCGGACGTGATGCCTATATATATGATCATTGCCTAGATATACTCATAACTATGCTCAATTCTGGCAATTGCTCAACAGTAATTTGTTCACCCACCGTAGAATATCTATGCTCTTGAGAGAAGCCACTAGTGAAACCTATGGCCCCCGGGTCTATTCTCATCATATCAATCTCTATCGCTTTATTTACTTGCTTTGCTTTTACTTTGCTTTTTACTTTTTACTTTGCATCTATCTATCAAAAATACCAAAAATATTATTTATCATCTCTATCAGATCTCACTCTCGTAAGTGACCATGAAGGGATTGACAACCCCTAATCGCGTTGGTTGCGAGTAGCTATCGTTTTGTGTAGGTACGAGGGACTTGTGCGTGGTATCCTACTGGATTGATACCTTGGTTCTCAAAAACTGAGGGAAATACTTACGCTACTTTGCTGCATCATCCTCTCCTCTTCGGGGAAATCCAACGCAGTGCTCAAGAGGTAGCACCTCATGATCATACTTCTTCCAAAATTCATCGTCAGCCTGTAAGAATCAGCAAAAGTTTGAGTAAAGACAAAATATCAAGGATGAAGGTAAAGTTATTCAGCTTGGCGGCTTACCGCTAGAGCTGAGTTAGCTTCGCAGAAGGGGCTTAAGCCCACCTTACCACAATCTGCTAGGCTTTCATTCAAGAGTGACTTTGTCATGTCATCAACAATGTGGTCAGGTAAATCGTCAGGGCTATGCCGCATAGGGTCATTCTTCTTGCCCGTGTAGGTGCACATCAAACCGGAGCGGCGGCTCAACGGAATGATCTGCCAGGCAAGCCAAACCCGGACCAAGTCGATACCATTTAGGCCATTCCCCAAAAGAGCTTTGATTTTAGCCATGGTGGGGGCGAGCGTCTGGCGTTTGGCGGCTATCACCTTATCAGGAAGCGGATGATTGGAGTAAATACGCAGAGCACGAATGCCGGGCAGAGGGTTTTCATCAGCCGGAGAAGTGTCTTGGCAATAGAACCATGTCTGGTTCTAGTATTTGGGGTGACTTGGTGGATTCGCATAAGGAAAAATGATGTCTCTCCGTCGTTGAATTGATACCCCGCCAAGCTCCAAGCTAGGTCCATGAGCTGGGTGGTGAAAACCCCCGGTTCATATGGTCAGTGAAGACAATGACCCCCCCCCTTCTTTGGGCTGAGGTTTTTCTTTTGTTGGGTCAGGAGCGCGATATGACATGATTTCCTTCTTTGGCAGATAGCCAGTCTTAAGTCATCGAGTGTACTATCTGTGATGATGGATTTGACCCAATTGCATGAAGTGGGTTGTTTGGGCGGCATTGTGAAGGAAGCCTAACAAAGAATAAAATTTTCGGTTCAAATTTAAGCCGGAGAGAAAGTGTTACAGTACATATTCGAAATGGTGGCTTATAAAGGGGCCTAATGGTATATGACTAATTAGTCAGGTGATGGGAACCACCATGAGCAGTGCAAATTATTTAAGCCACCATGATAAGTTGGATAATGTCTATTCAGCATTGCAATTTAAGTTGGCAGTTTGAGCCGCCATGGCTAGATGGATCTAACAAAATGCAGATTTGACTAAGTGTTATACAAACAAGTTTCACAGGCTGCAGCTCTTATTTTGGATCAACGGCTGTTCAGGAAAATAAAATAAATCTAGACCTAAAAACCAGTACAGATGAGTTCATGGGCTCTTACAAGATCTTTTCTTCAAGAAAGCGGATCTACTGGTATCAAAAGTGGAAACGGAACAAATCCCGCATTGATTTTATACCGTTTTCAGATCAAAGAGGATGCGGTACGAGCACTCAAGATGAACTGTGATGAATAACGAAGAACACAGAGAAACTCGCAAACCCTAATGCGGATCTAAGGTGCGGAAGAGTGAAGACTTACAGCTGCAGGTCTACTGCGGAGGGTCGCCGTCGTTCTCTAGATCGACTCAGGTTGATGCAGCGCTCGAGGTTTAGGAAGACGAGGTGCTCTGCGGCGACGACGGAGCTCGAGCGGCAGAAGGGTTGCGAGATGAAAAAGACGCTGGAAAGGGGTAGAATGAGAAAAGACTAGGTCATGCCTATTTATAAGGAAATGCTCTTAGGTGGGCGCAAAAAATGAGGAGGCCGAAAATATGGTTATCCAGCTACCATGACCCCTTGATTCTCGGGATGGTCATTAAGATGACGTCATGGCAGGTTACCACAGAAGCAGAGGATGACGTCATGGCGGGTTACAATTTGTTTTTGTACAAACAAAGAGCAGAAAATTTTTTTCTAAGTGTTGAAGATTGACATGAACCAGTTCAAATCAATCTGGGGCCTAATGTTGGGGATATAACTATTAGGTATGACCTGCCTAGGAGGGGCCGGGTTATACCTATGACGATTCATGAAGCCCAAGACAAAGCTTGAAGATGGCGGTTCAGTTAAGGGCCCAAAGCCCAAAGGCGACTTAAGGCCCGTAGAGATAAACCGCCATATGTACATAACCTGTATTGTAAGGCAAGAATAGTTAGAGACCAAGTCGGACACTGTTTATGAGCCGGTCGGGACTCTGTGAGCTGCTGGGCCTCGACCTCTGTATATAAAGGGACGACCCGACGGTGGTTCAAGGCAAGTAACATCAGATCGGGAACTAGGTCAAGCGGATTCGCTCACTGGTAACCGAGACATAAGCAGTCCCACTCAAAACTGGATCGTAGGCTTTTACCTTCACCGTAAGGGGCCGAACCAGTATAAACCCCGTGTCCTTTGTCCCGATTAACCCCTTTAAGCTTCCTAGTTGCGATGGCTCCACGACTAAGTCCTTTCACTAGGACATCTGACGTGACAATTCCATGATAGTTGGCGCCCACCGTGGGGCCAGTGCACGGTGGATTTGAGTTCTTGAAGGGCAGCTTCAAAGGGCTCAAAGGATACACTATGGTCCGTATGACCAACAGTCATCACGGCAAGCTCTACATCGACGATGCAGGCTGGGGCCCCGACACCGGCTCAATTGAGTACGGGTATTGGATCCCCTTTGGCAGAATCCATGTCTTCATCAGCAAGATCGGCGAGCCGGGACCTGAGCCGGACATCTGCACCGACATCATCGAGTTGGCTCAGCGTGCGAGACTCGCCCGGGCTCAGCCTGCCGTGAAGTGTGCCTTCGTGACTTTCTGAAGGATCTGTATCTGGCGGTGAGACAACCATCTACTCTGATGGTGAGTCATCCACGGGTGAGACAGATTTGTTATATCAATTGCGAGATGGCGCGCTTGGGGGCTGTTCCGATGGCAGCAGTATTCCGGACCTCTTTGAGCCACTGAGCAGAGTTGGGATCTTCATGGCTGGCACGCAACCCGTTCAAAACTCTACGGCTGTGGCAGCGATAACCTTTGGGTCAGCGGCAGTCGGGGCAGGAGGCCCTGTGCACCCACCGGCTCAGGTTCTGATGGATTTGATGGATAAGATGATAGCTCTGTTAACCGTCATGGTCAACCCGGCGGATCAAGCTCAACATGATGCAGAGGTGGCGCAGTTAAAGCAGGACATAGTGCAAGCTAAGTGTTGAAGATTGACATGAACCAGTTCAAATCAATCTAGGGCCTAATGTTGGGGATATAACTATTAGGTATGACCTGCCTAGGAGGGGCCGGGTTATACCTATGACGATTCATGAAGCCCAAGACAAAGCTTGAAGATGGCGGTTCAGTTAAGGGCCCAAAGCCCAAAGGCGACTTAAGGCCCGTAGAGATAAACCGCCATATGTACATAACCTGTATTGTAAGGCAAGAATAGTTAGAGACCAAGTCGGACACTGTTTATGAGCCGGTCGGGACTCTCTGAGCTGCTGGGCGTCGACCTCTGTATTAAAGGGACGACCCTGCGATGGTTCAGGGCAAGTAACATCAGATTGAGAACTAGGTCAAGCGGATTCGCTCCCTGGTAATCGAGACATAAGCAATCCCACTCAAAACTGGATCGTAGGCTTTTACCTTCACTGTAAGGGGCCGAACCAGTATAAACCCTGTTTCCTTTGTCCCGATTAACCCCTTTAAGCTTCCTAGTTGCGATGGCTCCATGACTAAGTCCTGTCACTAGGACATCTGATGTGAAAATTCCATGACAGGATGGATAAGACAATTCCCAAGCTCTTCGCTATGCTCAAAGCTGCGGAGGTAGAAATCAAGAAAGAGCATCAAGTTTTGATGGTTAACAAGACCACTAGTTTCAAGAAAAAGGGCAAGGGAAAGAAGGGTAACTTCAAGAAGAATGGCAAGAAAGTTTTCACTCCCGGGAAGAAGCCCAAGTCTGGACCCAAGCCTGAAACTGAGTGCTTCTACTGCAAAGGGACTGGTCACTGGAAGCGGAACTGCCCCAAGTATTTGGCCGATAAGAAGGATGGCAAAGTGAAAAAAGGTATATCTGATATACATGTTATTGATGTGTACCTTACTAATGCTCGTAGTAGCGCCTAGGTATCTGATACTGGTTCTGTTGCTCATATTTGCAACTCAAAACAGGGGCTATGGATTAAACAAAGATTGGCTAAGGACGACGTGACGATGTACGTCGGGAATGGTTCCAAAGTCGATGTGATCACCGTCGGCATGCTACCTCTACATCTACCTTCGGGATTAGTTTTAGACCTGAATAATTGTTATTTCATGCCAGCGTTGAGCATGAACATTATATCTGGATCTTGTTTGATGTGAGAAGGTTATTCATTTAAATCAGAGAATAATGGTTGTTCTATTTATATGAGTAATATCTTTTGTGGTCATGAACCCTTGAAGAGTGGTCTATTTTTGTCGAATCTCGATCGTGGTGATACACATATTCATAATATTGATGCCAAAAGATGCAAAGTTGATAATGATAGTGCAACATATTTGTGGCACTGTCGTTTAGGTCATATTGGTGTAAAGCACATGAAGAAACTCCATGCAGATGGACTTTTGGAATCACTTGATTATGAATCATTTGATACTTGTGAACTATGCCTCATGGGCAAGATGACTAAAACTCCGTTCTCCGGAACAATGGAGCAAGGCAATGACTTATTGGAAATAATACGTACGGATGTATGCGGTCCGATGAGTGTTGACACACGCGGCGGATATTGTTATTTTCTGACCTTCGCAGATGATTTGAGCAGATATGGGTATATCTACTTAATGAAACACAAGCCTAAACATTTGAATAGTTCAAAGAATTTCAGAGTGAAGTAGAGAATCATCGTAACAAGAAAATAAAGTTTCTACGATCTGATCGCGGAGGTGAATATTTGAGTTACAATTTTGGCCTTCATTTAAAACAATGTGGAATAGTTTCACAACTCACACCAACTGGAACACCACAGCGTAATGGTGTGTCCGAACATCGTAATCATACTTTATTAGATATGGTGCGATCTATGATGTCTCCTACTGATTTACCACTATCATTTTGGGGTTATGCATTAGAGACAGTTGCATTCACTTTAAATAGGGCACCATCTAAATCCGTTGAGACGACACCGTATGAACTATGGTTTGGCAAGAAACCTAAGCTATCGTAAAGTTTGGGGTTGCGATGCTTATGTGAAAAAGCTTCAGCCTGATAAGCTTGAGCCCAAATCGGAGAAGTGCGTCTTCATAGGATACCCAAAACAAACTAATGGGTACACCTTCTATCATAGACCCGAAGGCAAGATCTGTGTTGGTAAGAATGAATCCTTTCTAGAGAAGGATTTTGTCTCAAAAGAAGTGAGTTGGAGGAAAGTAGAATTTTATGAGGTAATTATACCTTCTCTCGAATAGGAAAGTAGCTCAGAAATAAGTTCCAGCGATGCCTACACTAACTAGAGAGGAAGCTAATGATAATGATCATGAAACTTTGGATCAAGTTACTACCGAACCTCATAGGTCAACCAGAGCACGTTCCGCACTGGAGTGGTATGGTAATGCTGTTCTGGAAGTCATGTTACTAGACCATGACGAACCTACGAACTATGAGGAAGCGATAATAAGTCCAGATTCCGCAAAATGGCTTAAGGCCATGAAATCTGAGATAGGATCCATGTATGAGAACAAAGTATGGACTTTGGTTGACTTGCCCGATGATCGGCAGGCCATAGAGAACAAATGGATATTCAAGAAGAAGACTAACGCTAATGGCAATGTTACTGTCTACAAAGCTGGACTTGTCGCAAAAGATTTTCGACAAGTTTAAGGAGTTGACTATGATGCGACTTACTCACCCGTAGTGATGCTTAAGTCTGTCTGAATCATGTTAGCAATTGCCGCATTTTATGATTATGAAATCTAGAAAATGGACGTCAAAACTAGATTCCTTAATGGATTTCTCAAAGAAGAGTTGTATATGATGCAACCAGAAGGTTTTGTCGATCCTAAAGGTGCTAACAAAGTGTGCAAGCTCCAGCGATCCATTTATGGACTGGTGCAAGCATCTCAGAGTTGGATTTAATATACGCTTTGATACTGTGATCAAAGCATATGGCTTTATACAGACTTTCAGAGAAGCATGTATTTACAAGAAAGTGAGTGGGAGCTCTGTACCATTTCTAATATTATATGTGGATGACATATTGTTGATTGTAAATGATATAGAATTTCTAGATAGCATAAAAGGATAATTAAATAAGAGTTTTTCAATGAAAGACCTCGGTAAAGCTGCTTATATATTAGGCATCAAGATCTATAGAGATAGATCAAGATGCTTAATTGAACTTTCACAAAGCACATACCTTGATAAAGTTTCGAAGAAGTTCAAAATGGATCAGTCAAAGAAAGGGTCCTTGCTTGTATTACAAGGTGTGAAGTTGAGTCAGACTTGATGCCCGACCACTTCAGAAGATAGAGAGAAAATGAAAGTCTTTCCCTGTGCCTCAGCCATAGGTTCTATCATCTATGCTATGTCGTGTACTAGACCTAATGTGTGCCTTGCTATAAGTCTAGCAGGGAGGTACCAAAGTAATCCAGGAGTGGATCACTGGACAGCGGTCAAGAACATCCTGAAGTACCTGAAAAGGACTAAGGATATGTTTCTCGTTTATGGAGGTGACAAAGAGCTCGTCGTAAATGGTTACATCGATGCTAGTTTTGACACTGATCCGGATGACTCTAAGTCACAAATCGGATATGCATTTATATTTAATGGTGGAGCTGTCGATTGGTGCAGTTCCAAGCAAAAGAGTCGTGGCGGGATCTACGTGTGAAGCGGAGTACATACCTGCCTCGGAAGCAGCGAATAAAGGAGTTCATATCTGATCTAGGTGTAATACCTAGTGCATCGGGTCCAATGAAAATATTTTGTGACAATACTGGTGCGATTGCCTTGGCGAAGGAATCCAGATTTCACAAAAGAACCAAACACATCAAGAGACGCTTCAACTCCATCCATGATCAAGTCAAGGAGGGATACATAGAGATTTGCAAAATACATACGGATCGGAATTTGGCAGACCTGTTGACTTAGCCTCACTATGGGAATCAGGATCTTTGTCGTCTGCCATGGCAGACGGCAAAGGCCTTTGCCGTCCGCCAGCAGACGACAACACATCCGACTGAACAAACTACGGCAAAGGGCTCTTTGCCGTCTGCTGGCAGACGGCAAAGATTCAAAGGTCTTTGCAGTCAACCAGCAGGCGGCAAAGGGTCTGGACGGCAAACGTGGCAGCTTAGGTTCGTTAAGGGGTTAACATCATGCTTTGCCGTCTGCTAGCAGACGGCAAAGTGCCCAATTAGGCCATCCTGGATGCCCCTGGTAGCTGACACATGGCATGCTTTGCCGTCTGCTGGCAGACAGAAAAGATGCAAAGGTCTTTGCCGTCTGCCAGCTGACGGCAAAGCATGCCATATAGGCCAGCCCAGTGCACCCCAGGTTGCACAGGTAGCTGACACGTGGTAGCTTTGCCGTCTGTTGGCTTATGGCAAAGCTCTTTGTCGTCTACCAGCAGACGACAAAGTACCTGTATAGCCCCTGTTTTTTCTGTTTTTTCTTAAATTCAATCAATTTCACGGAATTTCACAGATATATATATACACATTTTAAAATACTTCAACAATCATACCAAATCATATCCCTGCCATATGGATATGATCATCCAACACATATACATACCAAATCAAAAATCCATATGCAACATATATAGCTAGCCAACATATCTAACAACAAGCATACAATGGTTTCATCCATACATATATATATAGGTAGCAAGTTTCACATTGTTCATCCTACAAAATCAAAACAAAAAGGAAGCACAAAGAGAAGAGTAGACTCCATCAACGCAAGCTTCCTCATCTAATGCAAATCTGCAAATTGGGAAAGAAGAAAGTTAGAAGAAGAAGAAGACTAGCTAGAAGAAGAAGAAGAAAGACAAGGTCTTCTTATTCTTCTAACTAAGGTAGGTAAAAATGCCATTTTTTAGCTAAGCTAGGTAAAAATGCTAACTGTAGGTCATTTTAGAGCTAATCTAGGTAAATAGGTCATTTTGGAGCTTAGTAAGGTTATTATGTCATTTTCGAGGAAAATAAGCTAAGTCTATGTCATTTTGGAGGTAACAAAGATTATCATGCCATTTTTACCTAAGTATGCTAAGTATGTCATAAATGAACTGAAGAAGCTAAGTATATGTCATTTTTTAGCTAACCTAGGTAGTTATGCCATTTTTGAGCTAACTAAGCATATTTATTCATTTTGGAGGACAAAATGGTAAGTGTAGGTCATTTTAGAGCTATCCTAGACAAAAAGGTAAGCTTATTATGTCAATTTGGAGAAAAATAAGGTAAGTATAGGTCATTTTTGTGCTAACCTAGGTGATGATGCCATTTTATAGCCAAATTATGTAACTATAGCTCATTTTTTTATCTAACTTAGGTAATTATGCCATTTAGGAGGAAAATAAGCTAAGTATGCATTTGTTAAGCAAAACACTAGAGAAAACTTACCCTCATCACAACAAATGCGATGAAGATGGCAACTAGGGTAACAATTGATCCAACGGCATAATGATACCAAGCCTCATTAACAATGGCATATTTTCTAATCTTCTTAATCTTCAAGCGCATTGCATCCATCTTCAAGCACATTGCATTCATCTTCATCTTGTGATCATCGATGACATCGGCAACATACAACTCCAATTTCATCTTCTCCTTTTCAATTCTTTTAATTTTTTTCTGCCAAATACTCATTTCTTTTTCAACTAAATTTAACTTCTCGATAAGAGGGCCAGTTGCAAATTCTGGTTCACATACCTCCTAGATTAAAATATCTCTATGCCAACTTGATGGCCATAATTGTCATAAATGCGAAATGCAACAAATAGTTATAGAAGAGAATTTACCACATCTGAATCATAAAGCGGGTAAGGGCCGACGGGGACGGATATCAAGACCATGGCAGTATGTATAACAAACAATCATACAAAGTATGAAAATTATACAAGTAACTATATAAATCATACAATCATACAAGTAACTCTATAAATCAAGTACAACATAAAAATTGAATACCTAATAATAATCTGGATCGTCGGGTCCAATAAATGCTCCGGGATCAACAAATGCATCATCATCATCATTATCAGTAATGACGTGATCATCATCGTCATTAATAAATGCATCATCATGTGGAAGACCACATTGTTGGGGAACGTAGTAATTTCAAAAAATTTCCTACGCACACACAAGATCATGGTGATCCATAGCAACGAGAGGGGAGAGTGTTGTCCATGTACCCTCGTAGACCAAAAGCGGAAGCATTAGCACAACGCCGTTGATGTAGTCGTATGTCTTCACGATCCGACCGATCCAAGTATCGAACGTACAACACCTCCGAGTTCAGCACACGTTCAGCTCAATGACGTCCCACAAACTCCGATCCTGCAGAGCTTTGCGGGAGAGTTCCGTCAGCACAATGGCGTGATGACGGTGTTGATGATGCTACCGACGCAGGCCTTCACCTAAGCGCCGCTACGATATTACCGAGGTGAAATAACAATACACACCACGAGCATCAACACTCATTGGACCACATACATCGGTATGTATTATTTCCAACAAGTCAGTAGCTCGTTCCATTGTTCCGGAGAACGGAGTTTTAGTCATCTTGCTCAAAAGGCACGGTTCGCAAGCATCAAATGATTCATAACCAAATGATTCCAAAAATCCATCTCTATGGAGTTTCTTCATGTGCTTTACACCGATATGACCCAAACGGCAGTGCCACAAATAAGTTGCACTATCATTATCAACTTTGCATCTTTTGGCATCAATATTATGAATATGTGTATCACTACGATCGAGATCCAACAAACTATTTTCATTGGGTGTATGACCATCGAAGGGTTTATTCATGTAAACAGAACAACGATTGTTCTCTGACTTTAAATGAATAACCGTATTGCAATAAACATGATCAAATCATATTCATGCTCAACGCAAACGCCAAATAACATTTATTTAGGTTTAACGCTAATCCCGAAAGTATAGGGAGTGTGCGATGATGATCATATCAATCTTGGAACCACTTCCAACATACATCGTCACTTCACCCTCAACTAGTCTCTGTTTATTCTATAACTCTTGTTTCGAGTTACTAATTTTAGCAACCGAACAAGTATCAAATACCCAGGGGCTACTATAAACACTAGTAAGGTACACATCAATAACATGTATATCAAATATACCCTTGTTCACTTTGGCATCCTTCTTATCCACCCAATATTCAGGGCATTTCCGCTTCCAGTGACCATTTCCTTTGCAGTAGAAGCACTCAGTTTCAGGCTTTAGTCCAGCTTTGGTCTTCTTCATGGAAGTGACAACTTGCTTGCCATTCTACATGAAGTTCCCTTTCTATCCCTTTGCCCTTTTCTTGAAACTAGTGGTCTTGTTAATCATCAACACTTGATGCTCTTTCTTGATTTCTACCTTCATCGATTTCATCATCATGAAAAGCTCGGGAATCGTTTTTGTCATCCCTTGCATACTATAGTTCATCACGAAGTTCTTCTAACTTAGTGATGGTGACTAGAGAACTCTGTCAATCACTATTTTATCTGGAAAATTAACTCCCATTTGATTCAAGAGATTGTAGTACCCAGACAATCTAAGCACATGCTCACTGCTTGAGCTATTCTCCTCCATCTTTTAGCTATAGAACTTTTTGGAGACTTCATATCTCTCAACTCGGGTATTTTCTTGAAATATTAACTTCAACTCCTGGAACATCTCATATGGTCCATGACGTTCAAAATGTCTTTGAAGTCCCGATTCTAAGCCGTTAAGCATGGTGCACTAAACTATCAAGTAGTCATCATATTGAGCTAGCCAAACGTTCATAACATCTGCATCTGCTCCTGCAATAGGTCTGTCACCTAGCGGTGCATCAAGGACATAATTCTTCTGTGCAGCAATGAGGATAAACCTCAGATCACGGACCTAGTCCACATCATTGCTACTATCATCTTTCAACATAGTTTTTCTCTAGGAACACATATAAAACATAGGGAAGCAACAACGCGAGCTATTGATCTACAACATAATTTGCAAAATACTATTAGGACTAAGTTCATGATAAATTAAAGTTCAATTAATCATATTACTTAAGAACTCCCACTTAGATATACATCCCTCTAATCATCTAAGCGATCACGTGATCCAAATCAACTAAACCATGTCCGATCATCACGTGAGATGGAGTAGTTTTCAATGGTGAACATCACTATGTTGATCATATCTACTATATGATTCACGCTCGACCTTTCAGTCTCCAGTGTTCCGGGCCATATCTGCATATGCTAGGCTCGTCAAGTTTAACCCGAGTATTCTGCGTGTGCCAAACTGTCTTACACCTGTTGTATTTGAACGTAGAGCTTATCACTCCCGATCATCATGTGGTGTCTCAGCACGAAGAACTGTCGCAACGGTGCATACTCGGGGAGAACACTTATACCTTGAAATTTTTAGTAAGGTATCATCTTATAATGCTACCGCCGAACTAAGCAAAATAAGATGTATAAAAGATAAACATCACATGCAATCAAAATATGTGATATGATATGGCCATCATAATCTTGTGCCTTTGATCTCCATCTCCAAAGCATCGTCATGATCTCCATCATCACCGGCATGACACCATGATCTCCATCATCTTGATCTATATCAATGTGTCATCACATGGTCGTCTCGCCAACCATTGCTCTTGCAACTATTGCTATTACATAGCGATAAAGTAAAGCAGTTATTTGGCGCTTGCATCTTATGCAATAAAGAGACAAGCATAAGGCTTTTTCTAGTTGCCGATAACTTCAACAAAACATGATCATCTCATACAAAAACTTATATCTCATCACGTCTTGACCATATCACATCACAACATGCCCGGCAAAAACAAGTTAGACGTCCTCTACTTTGTTGTTGCAAGTTTTACGTGGCTGCTACGGGTTAGCAAGAACCGTTCTTACCTACGCATAAAAACCACAACGATATTTCATCAAGTTAGTGCTGTTTTAACCTTCTCAAGGACCAGGCGTAGCCACACTCGATTCAACTAAAGTTGGAGAAACTGACACCCGCCAGCCACCTGTGTGCAAAGCACGTCAGTAGAACCAGTCTCGCGTAAACGTACACGTAATGTCGGTCCAGGCCGCGTCATCCAACAATACCGCCGAACCAAAGTATGACATGTTGGTAAGCAGTATGACTTGTATCCCCACAACTCACTTGTGTTCTACTCATGCATATAACATCTACACATAAACCTGGCTCGGATGCCACTATTGGGGAACGTAGTAATTTCAAGAAAAATCCTACATACATGCAAGATCATGGTGATGCATGCAATGAGAGGGGAGAGTGTTGTCCACGTACCCTCGTAGACCGAAAGCGCGAGCGTTAGCACAATGCGGTTGATGTAGTCGTACGTCTTCACGATCCGACCAATCAAAGTACCAAACGTACGACACCTCCGAGTTCAGCACACGTTCAGCTCGATGACGTCCCATGAACTCCGATCCAGCAGAGCTTTGCGGGAGTGTTCCGTCAGCACGACGGCGTCATGACGGTGTTGATGATGCTACCGACGCAGGGCTTCGCCTAAGCACCGCTACGATATTACCGAGGTGAAATATGGTGGAGGGGGGGCACCGCACATGGCTGGGAGAGATCAACAGATCAACTTGTGTGTCCATGGGGTGCCCCTTGCCTCAGTATATAAATGAGGATAGGAGGGGAGGCCGGCCGGCCCCTATGGGCGCGCCAAGTGTGGAGTCCTACTAGGACTCCAAGTCCTAGTAGGAGTCCACCAAAGGGAAGGAGGGAAGAAGTAAGGAGAGGGAGGAGAGAAAGGAAAGGGGGGCCGGCCCCCTAGTTCAATTCGGTTTGGGCTAGGGGGGTGGCTGACACGGAGACCCCCCCCTGACATGAAACCGACGCCAAAAATTCCTATAAATACAGAAACCCCCGAAAAGAAACCTAGATCAGGAGTTCCACTGCCGCAAGCCTCTATAGCCACCAAAAACCAATCGGGACCCTGTTCCAGCACCCTGCCGGAGGGGGATCCATCACCTAGGTCATCTTCATCATCCCGGTGCTCTCTATGACGAGGAGGGAGTAGCTCACCCTCGGGGCTGAGGGTATGTACCAGTAGCTATGTGTTTGATCTCTCTCTCTCTCTCTCTCTCATGTTCTTGATATGGCACGATCTTGATGTACCGCGAGCTTTGCTATTATAGTTGGATCTTATGATGTTTATCCCCCTCTACCTTCTTGTACTGGATTGAGTTTTCCCTTTGAAGTTATCTTATTGGATTGAGTCTTTAAAGATTTGAGAACACTTGTTGTATATCTTGTGTGAGATACCCGTGGTGACAATGGGGTATTCTATTGATCCACTTGATGTATGTTTTGGTGATCAACTTGCGGGTTCTATGACCTTGTGAACTTATGCATAGGGGTTGGCACACGTTTTTGTTTGACTCTCCGGTAGAAACTTTGGGGCACTCTATGAAGTTCTTCGTGTTGGTTTGAATAGATGAATCTGAGATTGTGTGATGCATATCGTATAATCAAACCCACAGATACTTGTGGTGACATTGGAGTATCTAGGTGACATTAGGGTTTTTGTTGATGTGTATCTTAAGGTGTTATTTTACTACGAACTCTAGGGCTATTTGTGACACTTATAGGAATAGCCCAATGGATTGATCGGAAAGAATAACTTTGAGGTGGTTTCGTACCCTACAATAATCTCTTCCTTTGTTCTCCGCTATTAGTGACTTTGGAGTGACTCTTTGTTGCACATTGAGGGATTGTTATATGATCTAATTATGTTATCATTGTTGAGAGAACTTCCACTAGTGAAAGTATGAACCCTAGGCCTTGTTTCTAAGCATTGCAATACCATTTTTGCTCACTTTTACCACTTGTTACCTTGCTGTTTTTATAATTTCGGACTACAAAAACCTATATCTACCATCCATATTGCACTTGTATCACCATCTCTTACCTGAACTAGTGCACCTATACAATTTACCATTGTATTGGGTGTGTTGGGGACACAAGAGACTCTTTGTTATTTGGTTGTAGGGTTGTTTGAGAGAGACCATCTTCATCCTACGCCTCCCACGAATTGATCAACCTTAGGTCATCCACTTGAGGGAAATTTGCTACTGTCCTCCAAACCTCTGCACTTGGAGGCCCAACAACGTCTACAAGAAGAAGGTTGTGTAGTACACATCAAGTTTTTTTCTGGCGCCGTTGCGAGGGAGGTTAGTGCTTGAAGGTATATCTTTAGATCTTGCAATCGAATCTTTAGTTTCTTGTTTTATCACTAGTCTACTTTATAAAAGAAAACTACAAAAAAAGGAATTGAGGGTGCCTCATATGCTTCATCTTTTTAATGTCTTCCGTGAAAATGATGGAAAGGAAAATTGTGCTTAAGTGTTAGAAGAAGAATGCATTAGAATGTTTAGCACTAAGTATTTGAATGATGAGCTTCGTTGCAATGTTGTTAGTATGAATTCCTTGAATATCCATGATGCTAATGATATGCAAAGCCACAAGCTTGGGGATGCTATGTTTGATGAAGATGATATTTTTAGTCCCCAAAGTTTTGATGAGAATATTTATTATGATGAAAGCATGCCTCCTATTTATGATGATTATATTGATGAAAGTGGGTTTGGAAGAGTGTCAACTTTAGGAAGTAATGATCCCACTATTTTGGAGGGTGTTGAATCTTATTGTGATAATTATAAAAGTGGATTTGCAGAGGTCATGACTTTATTTAGTGATGATTCCACTATTTCGGAAGAGGTTCCAATTGATTATGAGAACAAAGTTGCTATCTATGATGATTATTGTGATGACATGTATGCTATAAATAATAATGATAACCATGAAACTTGTCATTATGATTTTAATTTTCAATTGGATTATGCCTCACATGATAGTTATTTTGTTGAGTTTTCTCCTACTACTATTCATGAGAAGAAACTTGCTTGTGTGGAGAGTAATAATTTTTTTATTCTTGTGCATCATGAAAATAATGCTTTATGTGATAGTTATATTGTTGAATTCATTCATGATGCTACTGAAAATTATTATGAGGGAGGAATATATGCTTGTAGGAATTGCAATAATATCTAGTTTCCTCTCGATGTGCTTAAAATCTTGAAGCTATGCTTGTTTTGCTTTCCTATGCTAGTTGATTCTTGTTCCCATAAGTTGTTTGCTCACAAAATCCCTATGCATTGGAAGTGGGTTAGACTTAAATGTGCTAGTCATATTCTTCATGATGCTCCCGCTATGTTTCAATTCTTATCTTTTATACGAGCATCATTGAAATCATCATGCCTAGCTAAAAGGCATTAAAGAAAAGCGCTTGTTGGGAGGCAACCCAATATTTACCATTACTGTTTTTGTGTGTTCACATGATTATTCTACTGTACTAATCATGTTTTCTAGCTTTTGTTTCAATAAAGTGCCAAGTAAAGCCTTTAGGATGGCTTGTCGTGATAGTTGTGTTGATCCTACTGAAAATCAGAAACTTTTGTGCTCAGTAAATAATATCCAGAATATTATTGAAACGTGATTTTGACCTGATTATTTTTTCTATTGATTGGCGCACAAATTTCTGAGGTGTAACTATTTTTTTCAGAATTTTTGGAGTTACAGAAGTATTCTAGAGTTACATATTACTACAGACTGTTCTGTTTTTGACAGATTCTGTTTTCTATGTGTTGTTTGCTTATTTTGATGAATCTATGAGTAGTATCGGAGGGTATGAACCATGGAGAAGTTGGAATACAGTAGATATAACACCAATATGAATTTATAATGAGTTCACAACAGTACTAAGTGGTGATTTATTTTCTTATACTAACGGAGCTTACGAGTTTTCTGTCGAGTTTTGTGTTGTGAAGTTTTCAAGTTTTGGGTAAAGATTCGATGGACTATGGAATAAGGAGTGGCAAGAGCCTAAGATTGGGGATTCCCAAGGCACACCAAGGCAATATTCAAGGACAACCAAGAGCCTAAGCTTGGGGATGCCCCGGATGGCATCCCCTCTTTCGTCTTCGTTCATCGGTAACTTTACTTGGAGCTATACTTTTATTCACCACATGATATGTGCTTTGCTTGGAGCATCAATTTATTTTATTATGTTTTTCTTTCTGTTTGAATAATATCCCAAGATCTGAAATTCTTAAATGTTAGAGAGTCTTCACATAGTTACAAAATTATTCGACTACTCATTGATCTTCACTTATATCTTTTGGAGTAGTTTGTCATTTGCTCTAGTGCTTCACTTATATCTTTTTTAGAGAACGGCGGTGGTTTTATTTTGAAGAAATTGATGAACTCTCATGCTTCAATTATATTATTTTGGGAGTCTTAAACAACATCGTAATTTTATTTGGTTATGAATTTAGTCCTAATATGATGGGCATCCAAGAGGGATATAATAAAAACATTCATATAAAGTGCATTGAATACTATGAGAAGTTTGATTCCTTATGATTGTTTTCAGATATGAGAATGGTGATATTAGAGTCATGCTAGTGGAGTAGTTGTGAATTTGAGAGATACTTGTGTTACAGTCTGTGATTCCCGTAGCATGCACGTATGGTGAACCGTTATGTGATGAAGTTGGAGCATGATTTATTTATTGATTGTCTTCCTTATGAGTGGCGGTCGGAGACGAGCGATGGTCTTTTCCTACCAATCTATCCCCCTAGGAGCATGCATGTAGTACTTCGTTTCAATAACTAATAGATTCTTGCAATAAATATGTGAGTTCTTTATGACAAATGTTGAGTCCATGGATTATACGCACTCTCAACCTTCCACCATTGCTAGCCTCTCTTGTGCCGCGCAACTCTTGCCGGTACCATATACTTTCCTCAAAACAGCCACCATACTGATACGTCACCGTCGTATCTATAATTTTTGATTGTTCCATGCCAATATTCTTCAACTTTCATATACTTTTGGAAACTTTTTATACTATTTTTGGGACTAACATATTGATCCAGTGCCCAGTGCCAGTTCCTGTCTGTTGCATGTTTCTTGTTTCGTAGAAACCCAATATCAAACAGAGTCCAAACGGGATAAAAACGGACGGAGATTTTTTTTGGAATATTTTATGATTTTTGGGAAGTAAAATCAACGCGAAACGGTGTCCGGGGTGGCCACGAGACAGGGGGCGCACCCTCCCCCCTGGGCGTGCCCTAGACTCTCGTGGGCCACCTGTAAGGTGGTTGATGCTCTTCTTTCGGCACAAGAAAGCTAATTTTACGAGAAAAATCTGGGCGAAATATTCACCCCAATCGGAGTTACAGATCTCTGGATATTTAAGAAACGGTGAAGGGGTAGAATCTGAGAACGCAGAAACAGAGAGATAGATCCAATCTCGGAGGGGATATCGCCCCTCCCACGCCATGGGAGCCAAGGACCAGAGGGGAAACCCTTCTCCCATCTAGGGAGGAGGTCAAGGAAGAAGAAGAAGGGGGTCTCTCTCCCCCTTGCTTCCGGTGGCACCGAAACGCCGCCGGGGGCCATCATCATCACCGCGATCTTCACCAACACTGCCGTCATCTTCACCAACATCTCCATCACCTTCCCCCATCTATATCCAGCAGTCCACTCTCCTGCAACCCGCTGTACCCTCTACTTGAACATGGTGCTTTATGCTTCATATTATTTTCCAATGATGTGTTGCCATCCTATGATGTATGAGTAGATTTTCGTTGTCCTATCGGTGACTGATGAATTGCTATGATTGGTTTGAGTTGCGTGTTTTATTATTGGTGCTGTCCTACTGTGCCCTCCGTGTCGCGCAAGCGTGAGGGATTCCCGTTGTAGGGTTTGCAATATGTTTATGATTTGCTTATGGTGGGTGGCGTGAGTGACAGAAGCACAAACCCGAGTAAGTAGGTTGTTTGCGTATGGGATAAAAGGGGACTTGATACTTTAATGTTATGGTTGGGTTTTACCTTAATGAATCTTTAGTATTTGCACATGCTTGCTAGAGTTCCAATCATAAGTGCATATGATCCAAGTAGAGAAAGTATGTTAGCTTATGCCTCTCCCTCAAATAGAATTGCAATAGTGATTATCGGTCTAGTAACATAGTCAATTGCTTAGGGACAATTCCACAACTCCTACCACCACTTTTGCACACTCGCTATATTTACTTTATTGCATATTTTTCTAAACAGCCCCTACTTCTTATTTACGTGTTCTTTATTATCTTGCAAACCTATCCAACAACACCTACAAAGTACTTCTAGTTTCATACTTGTTCTAGGTAAAGCGAACGTCAAGCGTGCGTAGAGTCGTATCAGTGGACGATAGGACTTGAGAGAGTATTTGTTCTACCTTTAGCTCCTCGTTGGGTTCGACACTCTTACTTATCAAAAGAGGCTACAACTATCCCGTATACTTGCGGGTTATCAAGACCTTTTTCTGGCACCGTTGCCGGGGAGTCATAGCGTGGGGTGAATATTCTCGTGTGTGCTTGTTTGCTTTATCACTAAGTAACTTTTATTTGTTGTTCTTAGTTGTTCTCTATCTTTAGTTATGGATATGGAACGAAAAATACCAAAAAATTTAGGTGTACTTGCTACTCATGGGGATGGGGTAACTCCTAAAACCCTCGATTCTCATTATGCGAGAGATATTATATACTACTTTGATAATCCTGAGAAAACCCCATTCAACTTTACAATGGGAGATACGTTGGATCAACGCGAATACTTTAGGGATTATCGCTTGACACAAAAAGGGAAACTATTATGGGATCAATTTATTATGTTGCCTTGGTATGCCTGGGCTCTATACTTGAGATATGATATTACTTGTTGCTCTAGGATGGAGGCTCCACACCTTCCCTTTTCATGCAAATTTAATGAAAATGAAACCTTAGCTTCTTATGCTAATGGTATATATGATTACTATGATGTGGAACAAATAGAAGAATTTTTTGCTTTTAAGGCTTCTTATGAAATTAAATCTTTGTTTGAAAAGTATGAAGCTTTAGATGATGATGTTTATAGGCTTGAAAATCTTGCTACACTTAGATATTGCTATGAAAATTATGAATACAATTACTATATTAATGCATTTATTGAGAAACCCTCCGCTGTCCAAGAAGAGACTAATATTTTGCAGGAAGCTATGGAAGAAGAAATTGATGAAACTGTGAGCTCATTGGATGAAAAAGATGAGGAGGAGAGCGAAGAACAAAAGGAGGAAGAACGGATTAGCTACCCATGCCCACCTTCTAATGAGAGTAACTCTTCAACCCATACATTGTTTAATTCCCCTTCATGCTTACCGAAGGATGATTGCTATGATCCCGTTGATTCTTTTGAAATATCCCTTTTTGATGATGCTTGCTATGCTTGTGGCCAAGATGCCAATATGAATTATGCTTATGGAGATGAACTTGCTATAGTTCCTTATGTTAAACATGAAATTGTTGTTATTGCACCCACGCATGATAGTCCTATTATCTTTTTGAATTCTTCAAACTACACTATTGTAGCGACCAGACCTCAAACGGTCTGATCTCTGTGCTTACGTGTCATCCCTGGATCGGTATGCTGACACACACAGTACTCGAGGATTTATAACAGAGGTAAATAACATGTATAAAGTAACGTAAATACTATTACCTCAATCCAAAATATAGCGGAAGCAACAAGGTTGTGGATTCCCATTAACACCAACGGCAAAGTTGAGTATAGGAAATTGTAACCCTAACGTATCTCTTACTCGTCGTAAGATCCTGCAACATGAGACGTTGCAGCCACAGAGGGTCAGTACATTGAATGTACTGGCAAATTCACACCATAGAGCAATGATGAATAAAGGCTATCACTACATGCATATATGGCTGGTGGAAAAGCTCTACGGTTACAGTTTTTGCGAAAAGCCAATTTTTCCCTACTGCAAAGGAATAAATTTATTTAACTATCATGGTGGTTGTTAAACATTGAGAATGGTTGACAGCATCCTCAATCCCAATTAAAAGTAATCATCAATAACCCAACAATATTAATTAGAAGTAACATGTTGAGATTCACATGATATTCAAGTACTAGATACTCAAGTTGTCCATAACCGGGGACACGGCTAATCATGATTAGTTTGTACACTCTGCAGAGGTTTGCGCACTTTTCCCCACAAGACTCGATCGCCTCCGTTTGGTTTCTCGCACTACAGGGTGTTTGAGAAACGGATGACGAGACATAGTCTTTCAGAAGCGCTAGCACCTTACGATGGGTAGACCGGTACACCTACATCCCCTACATCTGCTAGTCTACCACTATAAGAGTTCGAACGACTTAGTCAACTATGCCAGAGCCCATAATGGCTTGTGGCTGCACACGGAAGTTACTAGCATGAATTATCTTATGATCCCTTTGAGCCTGGGTGGCGGTCCAAAAGAAAAACAGGCAAGTCCTGGAAACCCCAGGTGCCTCAATCCACCCAGATGTGTATTTAAGTTGCCACCTTAGATAAACCATTAATTAACAATCTCACATCTGTCATGGATATTCACTCACCCAATCCACGTCTACTAGCATAGCATGGCATAATAAGCAAATGTAGAAGTAACTCCCAAGGGTTTGAAAATAAAATAGGTAATAGGTACTACCTCATCTACTTCCCATCCCACAATTTAATTAGATCCTAATCATGCAATGTTTGAGGATTGATCTAATGCATAAAAACTGGGTAGTAGAAGAGTATGGTCAAAGTGTTACTTGCCTGTACTGTTGATGAAGATGGTTCGCACTCAAAACTCCTAACAGTTCTACTCGTCACACTCCGGTCAATCTATCGTAAGCAAGCAATAGTAACCACACATAAGCAATCACTCAAAACATATGAAAGAACGAAGAGTACAATTCGGAAAACATCAAAACCAAGCGAATAACTCTTGCAACATAAAACAATTTCTAACAGTACCAAAATTATGTGAATTTGGCCTTATCAGAAAGTTTAGGTCAAGAGCTTCGATTTGCAAAAAGAATCAACTCAAACGGAGCTACGAAACTCAAGTTACGATCAAACGAAGTTCAAAAACAAATCTGATCTAATTCAAATTTTAAATTTTTAAAAACATGTTTGAGTTGTTTTACTGGATGGAGGAGTTCATAACGAAGAAGTAGGCGTTGGTTTCGTTGGATTTGGACTCACGAGTAAAAAGTAGTGAGATTTTGAAGATTAGGGACTAATCTGTAAATAAAATCTTCTCAGATAGGTCCCTGGCCGAAAATAAACAGAAAACAAATAGATAAAATAACGAACGCTCGTTTATAAGATCTAAATAGTGGACGTTCGTTGTTTAATAAAACCAGAAGAAACAGATCTAGTCTAGGGTTTTCAAAAAAACCGATTTAAAAATAAAAACCGGGCGGTTTTCTTGGGTTATACCGGTTCGGGGGTTTTTGACGACGGCGGCGGTTTCCGGCGAGACAGGACGGCGGCGGCGGCTTCCGGCGAGACAGGACGGCGGCGGCGGCTCGGGTGCCGCCGGGGCGGCGGCTCCGGTGGCCTTCCGGCTCGGCGGAGTAGTTGGGGAGGTGCGGCGTGATGAGGGGAAGACGATGGCGGTGTCGGCGCTCGGCTGCGAAGCCGGAATGGCGTGCACGGGGCTGCGGCGACGGAGGTGAGATCCGATGGCGGCGGCGGTGGTTTTGCGGCGCGGGCGGCTCGGGAAGAGGAGAAAAGAGGGGCCGGGGTCAGGACTCGCCTTATAAAGGCAGGGAGGCGGCCTCGGGAGGCGTGGAGGAGGGGGCAAGGCGGCGCGGCTTGGGCCGGCTGGCTGGGCTTCGGCCCAGTTGGCCCGGGGAACTCTTTTTTTTTAAAGAAAACATTTTCTCAGTCAAAAAATAACAAAACAAAATAAATAAAAATACTATATAGGCATATAATATATCAAAATTTGCAGAAAAAGATTTCCTACAAGCTGAACATTTTTCTAGAGTCAAATAAAATCCACACAAATTCAAATAAAGCAAAGAGTGCTTCTGCCCTAGAAAAATCCAGTAAAAATCATTTTAAAAATACTAAAGTTAATTCAAATTTATTTCTCTCCAATTTTCTGATGTAGGGAATAATGTTACCCTAATTTCCATATATTTTATTTTTGGAGAAAAATAATTGGAATAAAACCCAAATAACTCCAAATTGAAAAATAAATTCAAAAGAACTTTGAATTTAATTCTTTGAAACTCCCAACTCATATTTCATATATTTTGAAGAAGTCATTTTATCTTCTCTCATGAAAATCATTGAGTTGCGTGAAGTTTATGAATCAAAATATTTCCAAATGAAATTCAAATATTTTCAAATACCCTTTCATTTAATTAAATGGAAGAAGTCATATCATCTTTGCTCAAGGGTTTTGTATTTGAAAGGAATTTGAACTCACGGAGATCATAAAAGCAAGATGAAAGTTTGGGAAAGTCCTTTTATTCCCTCTCATTTAACTTTCAAAAAGTTTTGAATTGCACTCAATTTCACACAATCAAACAAACAATCAATCAAATCTATCTATTTAATATAACATTCTAAAATTTAGAATTTTGGGATGTTACAAATCTACCACCCTTAAAATGAATCTCGTCCTCGAGATTCGGAGAGGCTAGAAAGAAATAGGTTAGGGTTTGGGGGTCTTCAGAATCCATCGGTCGTCTCTGGGGTCTGGGGTGCTACCACCTTTAGAAGCATGGTTACGGTTCCACCAAAACTCATATACTCCATCCTTATTGTTGGCAGCGTCGATCTTCTCAGATCCTCTGAAAAATTTCCTTCTCTGGGCTCTTTCGGTGGTGACATAACCTTTACCGCAGTTCTTCTGTCCTTTTTCCTCTTGGTAAGGTTATTCCGAGACTGGGTCTTCTTAGCTGACGGGTCCGGCGCCAATACTAAACAACTATCGATATCTCATGGTGGTTAACAATTTATGGTATCTCCTGCAGGAAACGGGTCTGGGTTGAACCTCACCGTATGAACTACGTTTGGCAACAGCTGCCTTGTACAAGGGAAAAGTACTTATACCATTCTAAGGTTTAAACAAGGTTTTGATCATCGTCACTCTACTATAGGTAAGTCTCTCAGATTTACCATCCCATATAGCAAGGCGAATAATAAGAGTAAGTCGGTATGGTGATCAATCCATCCCGCACCCAAATCATTATCTTGTATACGGTTTAGCGAATCTCGCATTCTAACACTCGGTCATCCTCACAAGCATTGCAGAATTTCTCTTGTCAACGAACTAAGTTGGGATAAATCCATTGATTCTGCAAGCCAAACAAACATCTATCGTTCCTTAACAACTCCCAGGTTTTGCATTACTCCTATAGAATCGTCGGTGGGTAAAGGCATATCCTCTTCTTCCAGGGTTTCTCCTTCAGCAAGAGTGTGCTTGCTTCTTGGCAGGTCCTGGGGCCTGTGGGTTATGGCCCATCTCATCACTTGTAAACCTTGAACTCATCCTCTGGGTAACTGATCGTTATTCCAACATTCAACTTCCATCTTCCTAGCATACTTAAAATCCATCCAATTGTAATTTCTTTCTTCCTTCTATTTGTTGGTAACAAACTAAGGGTGATTACTCCGACTCATCATGGGATTTCCATTGATCCATATTTCCAACATCATACCTCCTTTATATCCAATAGTAATTCATCTCTTCATCCTCGGGGAATATCCCACATACCGAGATAAAAACTTATACTTATTAAGTCCATACTCCACTTCGTGGAACATCATTATCCTTTCCAGGGCCAAGCGCCCTTACAGGGGAATATTGGCCATCTCTGCATGGCACTTCTTCAACTGGGAAATGTGAAACACATCATGAACTTCTGACAGTCCTTCAAGTGACTCCAACTTGTTGGCCATTTCTCCCATACGCTCCATAACTCGGTATGGTCCTACAAATCTTGGGGCTAACTTTCCCTTAACTCCAAATAGTTTAACTCCTCGCAGAGGGGACACACGAAGACATGCTCTGTCTCCAATTTCATAGACTACCTCCTTGCGTTTTTGAGTCTGCATAACTCTTCTGCCTGGACTGAGCTACCTTGACTCTATCTTGAATCAACTTAACATTCTCTTCTGACTCCTTGATCATATTTGGTCCAAACAACTGACGGTCTCCAACTTCATCCCACATCAACGGTGTCTAGCTCCTTTTTCCCATACAAAGCTTTAAAAGGGGCCATCTTAAAACTGGCTTGGTAACTGTTGTTGAGAACTCCACGTAAGGCCCATAATCTAGATCCATAATCTAGCGCACACGATCTCAACATGTCCCCCAGAATCTGATTGACTCTCTCGATCTATCCATTTGTCTGCGGATGAAAGGCTGTACTGAATCTCTAGCCTAGTACCCAAAGTGTGGCGCAGCTGATTCCAAAACTTTGAGGTAAACCGTGTTCCTCTATCGATGGTCCTCGGAACTCCATGCAGACATACATCCTGGTCAAATATATCTTGGCCAACTTCGCACTTGTATAGGTGGTTTTCACTAGAATAAAGTGAGCCACTTTGGTCAAGCGAATTAACTACTACCCAGATATAATCATATCCCAATCGGGTTCTGGGAAATCCGGTAATGAAATCCATGCCAAGCTTATCCCCCTTCCATTCGGGTATTGGCATAGGCTGTAGTAATCCTGCTGGCTTTTGATGCTCTGCATTTACTCTCTGGCATACATCACCTACGACTACATACTCCGCAATTTCCTTCTTCATACTAGTCCACCAGAAACCTCCTTCAAATCCAAATACATCTTGGTGTTTCCAGGGCGAATCGAGTATGGTGAGTCATGAGCCTCCTGAAGTATTTACTTCCTGATCTTTGCATTATTGGGAACATATACACGGTCCTCAAACCATAAGGTGTCGTACTCATCCTTACGAAAAACATTTGGCCTTTCCTTTGCTCATCCTCTCTTTTATCTCAGCAATCTCTTTATCATACTTCTGAGCTTCACGAATCTTTCCCAACAATGTAGACTGAACTTCCATTGCTGCAACAAAACTTTTTGGGAACAATCTCCAACCGAAGTTCTCTGAAAATCCTCGGCTAACTCCCTTGGCAATCCTCCTCTTATGAGGGTATTTGTCCTTGTTTTCTTTATGGTTGTGTCCTATTTCTCCACAAAGCTTGTATGCACAAGGTTTCTTCATATCACTTCCATAAGGCTTCAACTTCTGGGACACAAATCGAGACATTAGCAAAGTCAACTTAAATTCTCCCCAAGTGGTTACTCCTTGCCATCCATTGATGTTTTGGTACATCCTCCACCAAGTAGCATCACCTCTTTTCAAAGCACTATAGAGTATGCTGGGTCATATCCTTTCCGGCTATAGTGCCACTCTCCATATGATCGTCCATGTTCTGAATCCATTGGTCCATCTCCAATTGACTCATCGGTCCAGAAAATCTAAGCTCATCTCCATTCATCCTCTATTGGGTCCATGGATTTGGGGTGGGATAAGAGAGATCGAGAGGGATGCACACAGTACAAACAATAGTTTTGAAAGGACAGGTTTTATTGTGGCTGTCAGAAAAACAACAAACAATGATAGCTCACAATCGTCGCATCTAACATAAGTATATAACAGGGGTTTGGTCTTCTAAAGGTCTATAGATCTCAACGCCATCAAACTCTTCAAGTCTTGGTCATGTCTCCGTTGGCTCCTTCTGATCATGCTTGTCCTTCTCAAGTTCTTTTGCCAAATCATCTCTGTTGGCGCGAAGTCTCTCATGACATCCTTTAATATTTCTGGGATTGCATTCCAAACTTCTGGTTTTCAACATCCTTGGCATGAACCATGTCACTACTGTTCTGCAGTTCCTGACGAATCTCCAGTATCTCGAGGTTTTGCTCCTCCAGCTTGGCTACTTTCAGTTTCTGGGTCCTGAGTTCTTCACAAAATGCTTCCTCGTCAAATACGGCTTTCAGAAGCTCCATCTTAAAATTCTTGATGTAATACTCCAGATCCTGGCGATACACCAGCTAAGGTTAAAACTTGATCTCTTGCTGGCAGGTGCTCAATTAGTCCTTTTGTCATCCAATTCTTCCGAAAGGTGTGTGCTTAACACCTTACGGTGACAATAACATGCGCGAGTGATAGCATCATGGATATCCATGTCTATGACTATGTCTCTGTCATGAGCTATCATTCCTTAGTTGATATTTCCTGTCTTGGGGCTTTCTTGAAAGAACTTTGAGTTCTAACACTCCATCTTCCGGTCTTTCTCCGATACACCTTGATCTCGGGTGTTGACAGCTCCCATAGTCTGTCAAGTTCCATAAGTGTAGCCTTCCTTTGTATGGAAATTCTTCATATTCTCCTAGTCTTTGGAGTCTTTATCCGTTGTAGTTTCCATCATTGCAATGCATAGTAAAAATCCTCTTTATTCCAAAGTAGTCTTAGTTGTCCGATAGCTGGTCCTTCTTGGAGTGGTCTCATCAGTCGAATCTTCGAGTGGTCAAAAGGGGAAAAGGGGTATGGTCTCACTAAAAGGATTTTTTTGAATAAGCTCAGAAGAGAAGAGAGGTAAAAGATTCTTTTTAAAAGAAAGTTGTAGAGAAAAATCTTTCCTATGGGCTTGCCAATTTCTAGGGTCACGTCCTACAGTCAACATGTGCTCTGATACCATCTTGTAGCGACCAGACCTCAAACGGTCTGATCTCTGTGCTTACGTGTCATCCCTGGATCGGTATGCTGACACACACAGTACTCGAGGATTTATAACAGAGGTAAATCACATGTATAAAGTAACGTAAATACTATTACCTCAATCCAAAATATAGCGGAAGCAACAAGGTTGTGGATTCCCATTAACACCAACGGCAAAGTTGAGTATAGGAAATTGTAACCCTAACGTATCTCTTACTCGTCGTAAGATCCTGCAACATGAGACGTTGCAGCCACAGAGGGTCAGTACATTGAATGTACTGGAAAATTCACACCATAGAGCAATGATGAATAAAGGCTATCACTACATGCATATATGGCTGGTGGAAAAGCTCTACGGTTACAGTTTTTGCGAAAAGCCAATTTTTCCCTACTGCAAAGGAATAAATTTATTTAACTATCATGGTGGTTGTTAAACATTGAGAATGGTTGACAGCATCCTCAATCCCAATTAAAAGTAATCATCAATAACCCAACAATATTAATTAGAAGTAACATGTTGAGATTCACATGATATTCAAGTACTAGATACTCAAGTTGTCCATAACCGGGGACACGGCTAATCATGATTAGTTTGTACACTCTGCAGAGGTTTGCGCACTTTTCCCCACAAGACTCGATCGCCTCCATTTGGTTTCTCGCACTACAGGGTGTTTGAGAAACGGATGACGAGACATAGTCTTTCAGAAGCGCTAGCACCTTACGATGGGTAGACCGGTACACCTACATCCCCTACATCTGCTAGTCTACCACTATAAGAGTTCGCACGACTTAGTCAACTATGCCAGAGCCCATAATGGCTTGTGGCTGCACACGGAAGTTACTAGCATGAATTATCTTATGATCCCTTTGAGCCTGGGTGGCGGTCCAAAAGAAAAACAGGCAAGTCCTGGAAACCCCAGGTGCCTCAATCCACCCAGATGTGTATTTAAGTTGCCACCTTAGATAAACCATTAATTAACAATCTCACATCTGTCATGGATATTCACTCACCCAATCCACGTCTACTAGCATAGCATGGCATAATAAGCAAATGTAGAAGTAACTCCCAAGGGTTTGAAAATAAAACAGGTAATAGGTACTACCTCATCTACTTCCCATCCCACAATTTAATTAGATCCTAATCATGCAACGTTTGAGGATTGATCTAATGCATAAAAACTGGGTAGTAGAAGAGTATGGTCAAAGTGTTACTTGCCTGTACTGTTGATGAAGATGGTTCACACTCAAAACTCCTAATAGTTCTACTCGTCACACTCCGGTCAATCTATCGTAATCAAGCAATAGTAACCACACATAAGCAATCACTCAAAACATCGGAAAGAACGAAGAGTACAATTCGGAAAACATCAAAACCAAGCGAATAACCCTTGCAACATAAAACAATTTCTAACAGTACCAAAATTATGTGAATTTGGCCTTATCAGAAAGTTTAGGTCAAGAGCTTCGATTTGCAAAAAGAATCAACTCAAACGGAGCTACGAAACTCAAGTTACGATCAAACGAAGTTCAAAAACAAATCTGATCTAATTCAAATTTTAAATTTCTAAAAACATGTTTGAGTTGTTTTACTGGATGGAGGAGATCATAACGAAGAAGTAGGTGTTGGTTTCGTTGGATTTGGACTCACGAGTAAAAAGTAGTGAGATTTTGAAGATTAGGGACTAATCTGTAAATAAAATCTTCTCAGATAGGTCCCTGGCCAAAAATAAACAGAAAACGAATAGATAAAATAACGAACGCTCATTTATAAGATCTAAATAGTGGACGTTCGCTGTTTAATAAAACCAGAAGAAACAGATCTAGTCTAGGGTTTTCAAAAAAAACCGATTTAAAAATAAAAACCGGGCGGTTTTCTTGGGTTATACCGGTTCGGGGGTTTTTGACGACGGCGGCGGTTTCCGGCGAGATAGGATGGCGGCGGCGGCTTCCGGCGAGACAGGACGGCGGCGGCGGCTCGGGTCCCGCCGGGGCGGCGGCTCCGGTGGCCTTCCGGCTCGGCGGAGTAGTTGGGGAGGTGCGGCGTGATGAGGGGAAGACGATGGCGGTGTCGGGACTCGCCTTATAAAGGTAGGGAGGCGGCCTCGGGAGGCGTGGAGGAGGGGGCAAGGCAGCGCGGCTTGCGCCGGCTGGCTGGACTTCGGCCCAGTTGGCCCGGGGAACTCTTTTTTTTTAAAGAAAACATTTTCTCAGTCAAAAAATAACAAAACAAAATAAATAAAAATATTATATAGGCATATAATATATCAAAATTTGCAGAAAAAGATTTCCTACAAGCTGAACATTTTTCTAGAGTCAAATAAAATCCACACAAATTCAAATGAAGCAAAGAGTGCTTCTGCCCTAGAAAAATCCAGTAAAAATCATTTTAAAAATACTAAAATTAATTCAAATTTATTTCTCTCCAATTTTCTGATGTAGGGAATAATGTTACCCTAATTTCCATATATTTTATTTTTGGAGAAAAATAATTGGAATAAAACCCAAATAACTCCAAATTGAAAAATAAATTCAAAAGAACTTTGAATTTAATTCTTTGAAACTCCCAACTCATATTTCATATATTTTGAAGAAGTCATTTTATCTTCTCTCATGAAAATCATTGAGTTGCGTGAAGTTTATGAATCGAAATATTTCCAAATGAAATTCAAATATTTTCAAATACCCTTTCATTTAATTAAATGGAAGAAGTCATATCATCTTCTCTCAAGGGTTTTGTATTTGAAAAGAATTTGAACTCACGGAGATCATAAAAGCAAGATGAAAGTTTGGGAAAGTCCTTTTATTCCCTCTCATTTAACTTCCAAAAAGTTTTGAATTGCACTCAATTTCCCACAATCAAACAAACAATCAATCAAATATATCTATTTAATATAACATTCCAAAATTTAGAATTTTGGGATGTTACAACTATATCGGAGAAGTTTGTGCTTATTAAGGATTATATTGATGGGTTGCATTTTACCATTACACATGATGATTTTGATGAATGTGGTATGCATGTTCTTGCTGCTCCTACTTGCAATTATTATGAGAGAGGAACTATGTCTCCACCTCTCTATGTTTCCAATACGATAGAATTGCAAGAAACTGCTTATACTATGCATTGGCCTTTACTTTGTGTGCATGAATTGTTCTTTTATGACATGCCGATGCATAGGAAGAGAGTTAGACTTTGTTGTTCCATGATATAGGTTACTTTGTGCTCACCACTAAATCACAAACCATTGTTAATAAAAATTGGCTTTGATATACCTTGGGATCCGGGTGGATTCATTACTTGAGCACTATATGCCTAGCTTAATGGCTTTAAACAAAGCGCTACTAGGGAGACAACCCGGAAGTTTTAGAGAGTCATTTACTTCTGTTGAGTGCTTTCATATAGTTTAAAAACAAAAAAATAAAGAGGGGAACCTAAAAACTTTTCAGAAAGGAAAGTGAAAGTAAGAAAGACAAGCATTGTTGAAGTGGGAGAGCTCCTTGAACTTTGTTCATGCTCACGGAAACTTTGTGAATCTTAATTACAGAAAATTTTCATTAAAAATAATTATCCCCTTGTAAAATTCCATTGTATTATAAAAATAATGTGCTAAGGTTTGCCTTTAGGATATTTACAATGCTTGTTGGTTTGTACGGTGCAGGACAGAAACTTTGGATGTAGTCCGCGATTTTACATTTTTAACTGGAACGTCAATTGGTTCTGATTCCTTCTGAACTGTCTTGATATACAACTTGTTTATTTTTCTTAATTTTGGTAGAATTTTTGGGGTAACAGAAGTATGGTGGATGTTCAGATTTCTACAGACTGGTCTGCTTTTGACAGATTCTGTTTTTGATGCATAGTTTGCTTGTTTTGATGAATCTATCAATTTATATCAGTGGATTAAGCCATGGAAAAGCTATATTACAGTAGACACAATGCAAAAACAAGATATTAATTGGTTTACTACAGAACTTAGAGTAGTGATTTGCTTTATTATACTAAGGGATCTTACCGAGTTTTCTGTTAAAGTTTTGTGTGGATGAAGTGTCTAAACAAGGAGGTCTCGATATGAGGAAAAGGAAGAGAGGCAAGAGCTAAAGCTTGGGGATGCCCAAGGCACCCCAAGTAAATATTCAAGGAGACTCAAGCGTCTAAGCTTGGGGATGCCCCGGAAGGCATCCCCTCTTTCTTCAACAAGTATTGGTATGTTTTCGTATTCGTTTCGTTTATGCACTATGTGCAAGTCTTGGATCGTCTTTTGCTTTTAGTTTTCATTTTTATTTTATGCACCATGCTGGTATGAGATAGTCCTTGGTTTATTTATAGAATGGTCATTGCACTTCACTTATATTTTTTGAGTATGGCTTTATAGAATGCTTCATGTGCTTCACTTATATCATTTGAAGTCTGGATTGCCTGTTTCTCTTCACATAGAAAACCGCCATTTGTAGAATGCCCTTTTGCTTCACTTATATTTGTTAGAGCGTGGGCATATCTTTTGTAGAAAGAATTAAAACTCCCTTGCTTCACTTATATCTTTTTAGAGAGATGACAGGAATTGGTCATTCACATGGTTAGTCATAAAATCCTACATAAACTTGTAGATCGCTGAATATGATATGTTTGATTCCTTGCAATAGTTTTGCGATATAAAGATGGTGATATTAGAGTCATGCTAGTGGGTGGTTGTGGATTGTAGAGACACTTTTGTTGAGGTTTGCAAGTCCCGTAGCATGCACGTATGGTAACCGTTGTGTGACAAATTTGAAGCATGGGGTGTTTCTTTGATTGTCTTCCTTATGAGTGGCGGTCGGGGACGAGCGATGGTCTTTTCCTACCAATCTATCCCCCTAGGGGCATGCGTAGTAGTACTTTGCTTCGAGGTCTAATAAATTTTTGCAATAATTATATGAGCTCTTTATGACTAATGTGAGTCCATGGATTATACGCACTTTTACCTTTCCATCATTGCTAGCCTCTTCGGTACCGTGCATTGCCCTTTCTCACCTCGAGAGTTGGTGCAAACTTCGCCGGTGCATCCAAACCCCATGATACGATACGCTCTATCACACATAAGCCTCATTATATCTTCCTCAAAACAGCCACCATACCTACCTATCATGGCATTTCCATAGCCATTCTGAGATATATTGCCATGCAACTTTCATCATCATCATATACATGACTTGAGCATTCATTGTCATATTGCTTTGTATGATCGTAAGATAGCTAGCATGATGTTTTCATGGCTTGTCCATTTTTTGATGTCATTGCTACGCTAGATCATAAGCATTCATATAGAGTCATATCTTTGTTCTAGTATCAAGTTGTAATGTTGAGTTGTAAGTAAATAAAAGTGTGATGATCATCATTGTAGAGCATTGCCCCATGAAAAAAAAAGAAAAAAAGAAAGGCCAAAAAGGAAAAAAAGTCCAAAGAAAAAAAGAAAAATAAATAAAAGAAAATAAATAAAAAGGGGCAATGTTACTATCTCTTTTTCCACACTTGTGCTTCAAAGTAGCACCATGTTCTTCATGTAGTGAGTCTCATATCTTGTGCTTCAAAGTAGCACCATGTTCTTCATATAGATTGTCTCCTATGTTGTCACTTTCATATACTAGTGGGAATTTTCATTATAGAACTTGGCTTGTATATTCCAACGATGGGCTTCCTCAAATGCCCTAGGTCTTCATGAGCAAGCAAGTTGGATGCACACCCACTTAGTTTCTTTTGTTGAGCTTTCATACACTTATAGCTCTTAGTGCATCCGTTGCATGGCAATCCCTACTCCTCGCATTGACATCAGTTGATGGGCATCTCCATAGCCCGTTGATTAGCCGCGTCGATGTGAGACTTTCTCCTTTTTTGTCTTCACCACATAACCTCCATCATTATATTCTATTCCACCTATGGTGCTATATCCATGGCTTGCGCTCATGTATTGCGTGAGGGTTGAGAAAGCTGAAGCGCGTTAAAAAGTATGAACCAATTGCTCGGCTTGTCATCGGGGTTGTGCATGATGGGGGCATTTTGTGTGACGAAAATGAAGCATGGCCAAACTGTATGATTTTGTAGGGATAAGCTTGCTTTGGCCTTGTTGTTTGGAAAAGACATGATTGCTTTATTGGTACGCTCGAAGTATTATTGTTTTTATGTCAAATGATAGACTATTGCTTTGAATCACTCGTATCTTAATATTCATGCCATGATTAGACATATGATCAAGATTATGCTAGGTAGCATTCCACATCAAAAATTATCTTTTTTATCATTTACCTACTTGAGGACGAGCAGGAATTAAGCTTGGGGATGCTGATACATCTCCGTCGTATCTATAATTTTTGATTGTTCCATGCCAATATTCTTCAACTTTCATATACTTTTGGTGACTTTTTATACTATTTTTGGGACTAACATATTGATCCAGTGCCCAGTGCCAGTTCCTATCTGTTGCATGTTTTTTGTTTCGCAGAAACCCGATATCAAATGGAGTCCAAACGGGATAAAAACGGATGGAGATTTTTTTGGAATATTTATGATTTTTGGGAAGTAAAATCAACGCAAAACGGTGTCCGGGGTGGACACGAGACAGGGGGGCGCGCCCTCCCCCTGGGTGCACCCTGGACTCTCGTGGGCCACCCGTAAGGCGGTTGACGCTCTTCTTTTGGCGCAAGAAAGCTAATTTTACAAGAAAAATCTGGGCAAAAGATTCACCCCAATCGGAGTTACGGATCTCTGGATATTTAAGAAACGGTGAAGGGGTAGAATCTGAGAATGCAGAAACAGAGAGATAGATCCAATCTCGGAGGGGCTCTCGCCCCTCCCACGCCATGGGAGCCAAGGACCAGAGGGGAAACCCTTCTCCCATCTAGGGAGGAGGTCAAGGAAGAAGAATAAGAAGGGGGGGCTCTCTCCCCCCTTGCTTCCGGTGGCACCGGAACACCGCCGGGGGCCATCATCATCACCGCGATCTTCACCAACACCGTCGTCATCTTCACCAACATCTCCATCACCTTCCCCCATCTATATCCAGCGGTCCAGTCTCCCACAACCCGCTGTACCCTCTACTTGAACATGGTGCTTTATGCTTCATATTATTTTCCAATGATGTGTAGCCATCCTATGATGTCTGAGTAGATTTTCGTTGTCCTATCGGTGATTGATGAATTGCTATGATTGGTTTGAGTTGTGTGGTTTATTATTGGTGCTATCCTATTGTTCCCTCCGTGTCGCGCAAGCGTGAGGGATTCCCGCTGTAGGGTTTGCAATATGTTTATGATTTGCTTATGGTGGGTGGCATGAGTGACAGAAGCACAAACCCGAGTAAGTAGGTTGTTTGCGTATGGGATAAAAGGGGACTTGATACTTTAATGCTATGGTTGGGTTTTACTTTAATGAATCTTTAGTATTTGTGGATGCTTGCTAGAGTTCCAATGATAAGTGCATATGATCCAAGTAGAGAAAGTATGTTAGCTTATGCCTCTCCCTCAAATAGAATTGCAATAGTGATTATCGGTCTAGTAACATAGTCAATTGCTTAGGGACAATTCCACAACTCCTACCACCACTTTTCCACACTCGCTATATTTACTTTATTGCATCTTTTTCTAAACAGCCCCTACTTCTTATTTACGTGTTCTTTATTATCTTGCAAACCTATCCAACAACACCTACAAAGTACTTCTAGTTTCATACTTGTTCTAGGTAAAGCGAACGTCAAGTGTGCGTAGAGTCGTATCAGTGGCCGATAGGACTTGAGAGAGTATTTGTTCTACCTTTAGCTCCTCGTTGGGTTCGATACTCTTTACTTATCGAAAGAGGCTACAACTATCCCGTATACTTGCGGGTTATCACATACCTACCTATTATGGCATTTCCATAGCCATGCCAAGATATATTTCCATGCAACTTTCCACCATTCTGTTTATTATGACACGCTTCATCATTGTCATATTGCTTTGCATGATCATGTAGTCGATATCTCCAATGTATCTATAATTTTTTATTGTTCCATGCTATTATATTATCCATCTTAGATGTTTTATATGCATTTATATGCTATTCTATATGATTTTTGGGACTAACCTATTAACCTAGAGCCCAGTTGCAGTTTCTATTTTTTCCTTGTTTTTGAGTTTACGGAAAAGGAATACCAAACGGAGTCCAATTGACCTGCCAATTTACGGAGATTTTTTATAGACCAGAAGAAGCCCCCGAAGCAAAAGAGTTGGGCCAGAAGAGACCCGAGTCATCCACGAGGGTGGAGGGCGCGCCCTACCCCTGGGCGCGCCCCCCTACCTCGTGGCTGACTCGGAGACCCCCCTAATGCGACGCCAAAAATTCCTATAAATACAGAAATCCCCGAGAAGAAACCTATATTGGGAGTTCCGTCGCTGCAAGTCTCTGTAGCCACAAAAAACCAATCAGGACCCTGTTCTGGCACTTTGCCGGAGGGGGATCCATCAACGGTGGCCATCTTCATCATCCCGGCGCTCCCATGATGAGGAGGGAGTAGTTCACCCTCGGGGATGAGGGTATGTACCAGTAGCTATGTGTTTGATCTCTCTCTCTCTCTCTATCTATCTATCTCTCTCTCTCTCTCTCGTGTTCTTGGTATGGCACGATCTTGATGTAATGCGAGCTTTGCTATTATAGTTGTATCTTATGATGTTTCTCCCCCTCTACCTTCTTGTAATGGATTGAGTTTTCCCTTTGAAGTTATCTTACTTGATTGAGTCTTTAAGGATTTGAGAACACTTGATGTATGTCTTGCGTGGGATACCCGTGGTGACAATTGGGTATTCTATTGATCCACTTGATGTATTTTTTGGTGATCCACTTGCGGGTTCTGTGACCTTGTGAACTTATGCATAGGGGTTGGCACATGTTTTCGTCTTGACTCTCTGGTAGAAACTTTCAGGCACTCTATGAAGTTCTTTGTGTTGGTTTGAATAGATGAATCTGAGATTGTGTGATGCATATTGTATAATCAAACCCACAGATACTTGTGGTGACATTGGAGTATCTAGGTAACATTAGGGTTTTGGTTGATGTGTGTTTTAAGGTGTTATTTTACTATGAACTCTAGAGCTGTTTGTGGCACTTATAGGAATAGCCCAATGGATTGATCGGAAAGAATAACTTTGAGGTGGTTTCGTACCCTGCAATAATATCTTCCTTTGTTCTCCGCTATTAGTGACTTTGGAGTGACTCTTTGTTGCATGTTGAGGGATTGTTATATGATCTAATTAAGTTATTATTGTTGAGAGAACTTGCACTAGTGAAAGTATGAACCCTAGGCCTTGTTTCTAAGCGTTGCAATACCATTTTTGCTCACTTTTACCACTTGTTACCTTGCTGTTTTTATAATTTCAGACTACAAAACCTATATCTACCATCCATATTGCACTTGTATCACCATCTCTTCGCCGAACTAGTGCACCTATACAATTTACCATTGTATTGGATGTGTTGGGGACACAAGAGACTCTTTGTTATTTGGTTGCAGGGTTGTTTGAGAGAGACCATCTTCATCCTACGCCTCCCATGGATTGATAAACCTTAGGTCATCCACTTGAGGGAAATTTGCTACTGTCCTACAAACCTCTGCACTTGGAGGCCCAACAACATCTACAAGAAGAAGGTTGTGTAGTAGACATCAATGGTCTGCCATTCTTCAAAATCCAACGTTAAGGAATTAGAATCATCGGCTGGTGCGAGATCCTCTTTGAACAGGCTGAGATTGGATCCACTTTTTTTACGGTCGCCAGCATTGTACCGAGGCTTCGGATTATGCAAATGACGATTTTTGGCTTCATAGTGTGTTGTCACGAAGTTTGCCGCCTCCTTAGTAATGAATGCCTTGGCCATCGATGCTTCAATTCTATGTTTATTTTTTCATTTTGCTCGAAGCGTCTTGTGCATCCTCTAAGTTTCGTAGCACCAACGATTTTGCACGCCCCCCCCCCCCAATCTTGCCTCGGTTGGAAGATGCAAAATCAAGTGCTGCATTGGGTTAAAGAAGCCCGGCGGAAAGATCTTCTCTAACTTGCAGATCAACTCCAGCGCCAACTCTTCCATTTCTTATAGCAAGCCAGGCGATAGTTCTTTCGCACAAGGAACACAGAAGAAATAGCTCAACTCTGCCAGTACTAGCCATTCATCCTCAGGGATGAAGCCACGCAACATCACCGGCATTACCCGCTCAATCCATATGTGCCAATCATGACTCTTGAGAACAAATATCTTCAAATTTTCAAGACTCGCTACCCTCTTTAGATTCGCTGCATACCCATCGGGGAACATCAACTGCATTTTCACCCACAAGATAATTTCCCTCATAGCTGGCCTTCCAAGATTGAACCATGCCTTTGGTTTTGTCCAGTTCTGCTTTCCTTTCGGTGGTTGCATGTATTGTAATGGTCTATGACATAGCACCTCCTGATCGACTCTAGCCTTAGTATTATCCTTTGACTTCCCATCTATGCCGAACAATGTACCAAAAAGTGCCTCAGCAATATTCTTCTCAGTGTGCATCACGTCGATGTTGTGTGGGCAAAGGAGGTCTTTGAAGTAAGGTAGATCCCACAAGCATGTCTTGTGAGTCTAGGCATATTCCGAATTATACACCTTGAAATACCCTGGACGTTCTGGATCTGGCTCGAGAGCATTTAACTGATACAGGGTCTCTTGGCCTGTCAACGGAGGTGGTGTAGAGTTTTTGACAACTCTACCTTTGATGAAGTTTTGCTTGTCTTTCCTGAACTTATGGCGAGGATCCAGGAACTGTCTATGCAAGTTGAAGCAAGAAAACTTGCGACCGGCCGGAAGCCAATGAAACTGAAGAGCTCCCCTGCATGTGGGGCATGGGAACCTTCCATGCGCACACTAGCCAACGAATAGCGCATACATGGGCAAGTCATGCGTCGAGTACATGTACCAGACACGCATTATGAAGTTCTGTTTGCTAAAGGCATCGCATGTCTTGAACCCATTATCCCAGGCTTCTTGCAATTCTTCCATCAGTGGCTGGATGTGCACATTCATATTCTTCCACGGATAGTTGGGCCCTGGAATTATCAACGTCAAGAAAATTTTCTTTCTTTGCATAATCTGTCCGGGGGGGAGAATGAGTGGAATGACAAATATGGGCCAACAACTCAAGGATGGCGACTCAAGGATGCCTCGGATTTGCCGCTTTGTCCACATGTAATGCATCTAAGCGCTTCCACGCTTCATCGTCTGATGTGTGCACCATCATCAGCTTCCCATCTGCATCTAGTTGGGTTCTTTTGCCCGTTATGTGCCATGTCATATGTCTGGTCGTCTCTTCGACCATGAAAATAAAATGAAGTCTTGGTACGATTGGCATATACCAAAGAACATTAACAGGGATTTTGGTCTGCGTCTTCTCACCCATACCATTGTCTACCACAACATACCTAGATGACATGCAAATGGGACAATAGTTCAAGTCCGCATACTGAAGCCTAAATAAGGCACATCATTTCTCACAGGCATGTATCTTCTCATAGGGCATCTTAAGAGCACGGAGGATTTTGTCTGACTGGTACAGGTTTGCAGGTAGTACATGGCCTTTGGGTAGAAAACATCCAAATATTGTCATCATCGCGTCATAGCATTCTTTGCCCAAGTTGAATTGAGCCTTCAGAGCCATTATTTGTGAGATGGCATCCAGCTGACAAAGCTCAGTGTGCTTGTGGAGAGGACGTTTTGAAGACTCGAACATTTCATTGAAGGCCTTTGCAGATTCCTCCATCTCATCGTCTGAGTTCCGAGCATCATCAAAGTATTGCACATGTCTTCCATCCCGGTACCCTGCTCGTCGGTGCAATGACGAAGCACCTCAGCTCTAGAACATTGGACAGACTCGTCGTGAAATGTCCACATCGAATAACCTGGGGTAAAACCCCTCTTCTGCAGGTGTTTGCCCATTTCATCCTTTGTCCTCTTGTGCTAATTGTCGCACCCGGCACAGGGGCACCAGGTTGTCCTCTGGCCATTTGCAAATGCGTCTCTCAGAAACCCCTTGGTTTTTGTTAACCATTCAATTGCCATGTCTTTCTGACTAGTGTGACCGGTGTACATCCACGCACGATCACTCATCTTGCCTAGCTACTGGACACATAAGATATATTAATTAGTTAATGGAGTTTGTCATTTTTATTACGTCCATGCAACCTAGACACTAATAGGTAAAGATAGGTCCTAATCCCACCCGAGTATGTGTAGATTGGGTTCGTTTTCCCATGCTCTGCTCCGGATCTGACGCAAAATTTTGGCAGCACCTCCCCGTTGTTCTCCTGGTAGACGTCTCAGCAATAAGCAAAGAGGATGTGTACCCAGAGAACAACACGGAAGCACTGACGAAATTCTGCATCGGATCTGAAGCAGAGCATATGGGAAAACAGTCCCAATCTACACATACTCAGGTTGTCCATGGATAACATTGGACAATTCGAAAGAATCACAGTTATAAATATGCAAATTGATACGTCTCCAACGTATCTATAATATTTTATTGTTCCATGCTATTATACTATCATTCTTGGATGTTTTACAATCATTTTATAGTTATTTTATATCATTTTTTGGTACTAACCTATTGACATAGTGCCCAGTGCAGTTGCTGTTTTTTGCATTTTTTTACATCGCAGGAAATCAATATCAAACGGAGTCCAAACGCAGCGAAACTTCTTGAGGGTTTTTTTGGGCCAGAAGAGATCCAATGGGCCAGGAAAGCACCTGGGGGGTGCTTCGAGGGGAGCACAACCCACCAGGGCGCGCCTGGGGGCCCAGGTGCGCCCAGGTGGGTTGTGCCCACCTCGGGTGCCCCCTGAACCGCCTCTTTGCTCTATAAATACCCCAATATTCCAGAAACCCTAAGGGAGTCAACGAAAATCAATTCCAGTCGTCGCAGAGTCCATAACCCCCAGATCCAATCTAGACACCATCATAGAGGGGTTCACCACTTCCATTGGTGCCTCTCCGCTGATGCGTGAGTAGTTCTTTGTAGACCTACGGGTCCTTAGTTAGTAGCTAGATGGATTCCTCTCTCTCTCTCTCTCTCTCTCTCTTGATTATCAATACAATGGTCTCTTGGAGATCCATATGATGTAAGTCTTTTTGTGATGTGTTTGTTGGGATCCGATGAACTTTGAGTTTATGATCAGATCTATGTTTTATCCATGAAATTTATTTGAGTCTTCTTTGATCTCTTATATGCATGATTGCTTATAGCATCATATTTCTTCTCCGATATTTGGGTTTTGTTTGGCCAACTTGATCTATTTATCTTGCAATGGAAAGAGGTGCTTTGGATGGGTTCGATCTTACGGTGCTTGATCTCAGTGACAGAAAGGGAAATAACACGTATGTATCATTGCTATTAAGGATAACAAGATGGGGTCTATTTCTACATAAATAGATCTTGTCTACATCATGTCATCGTTCTTATTGCATTACTCTCTTTTTTCATGAACTTAATACACTAGATGCATGCTGGATAGCGGTCGATGTGTGGAGTAATAGTAGTAGATGCAGGCAGGAGTCGGTCTACTAATCTTGGACGTGATGCCTATATAACGATCATTGCCTAGATATCATCATGATTATTTGAAATGAATTTCCCAACAGTAAATGTTTTCCCACTGAGGGAGTCCTGGACTAGGGGGTGTCCGGACAGCCGGACTATCATCGTCCGCCGGACTCCAAGACTACGAAGATACAAGATTGAAGACTCTGTCCCGTGTCCGGATGGGACTTTCCTTGGCGTGGAAGGCAAGCTTGGTGATATGGATATGTAGATCTCCTGCCATTGTAACCGACTCTGTGTAACCCTAGCCTCCTCCGGTGTCTATATAAACCGGAGGGCTTTAGTCCGTAGGACAACATACATTACAACAATCATACCATAGGCTAGCTTTAGGGTTTAGCCTCCTTGATCTCGTGGTAGATCCACTCTTGTACTACCCATATCATCGATATTAATCAAGCAGGATGTAGGGTTTTACCTCCATCAAGAGGGCCCAAACCTGGGTAAAACATCGTGTCCTCGTCTCCTGTTACCATCCGCCTAGACGCACAGTTCGGGACCCCCTACCCGAGATCCACCGGTTTTGACACTGACATTGGTGCTTTCATTGAGAGTTCCTCAGTGTCATCGCCGATAGGGAGGATGCCTCCACCCATCTTCAAAGACGGTATTTTCGCTGAAGGGGCCTTGGACGCCAGCCAAACTATCTGGCTAGGTGGTTTTCTTATGACCGCCTATCCGGCCACTGCTTCGACAATGACTTCCCAAATCATCGAAAGCAAACTCCGCGTCAGCTCGGAATTTGTCGAGCGGCTGGATCCAATGGAGCTCTCGTCTATCAACGAGCTCTTGGACCGCATCGCAGCCCTGGGAGTCGCTACAAACTACAATCAGATTGGGCTTAAAACCGATCTGAGAGAGATTAACTCTCCCCAGGCCACCCACCACGTTGCAGTGGTAGAGGAACAATGCGGTGACTCTTTGCCCATATTGAAAACTAGTCATGTCCGGATTCCCGAACCCTCCATGCCGGACTTCCGCGGAGGGACGGGCGTCGATCGAGCATTGAACTTAAAATCATGCATCATTCCAGATTCGCTGGATCGTGTCCAGCAACCCAAGTTTCCGAATTCGGAAACTCCTCGGCCTTTAAGCCCCAATACGGGCAGGGATCCGGATTTTAGTCCACCCACCCGCCCAGACATATGCGATCTATCTCTAATACGGCAAGAGCCCACTGAAACAGTACATCACTACTAGGCCAGATTCCTCCTGGTTATGGACAGGATAAAGGACTGCCGAGAGGAAAACGCAATCTCAATTTTTTGCAATAATTGCACGGACAAGGGAATATTGAACGCCATCGGCCGTCGTAAGATTACACGCTTCACCGATCTGGCATCCATAGTACGAAAATACTGTGCGATGGAAAGTTTCCGGAAAACTGAAAATCAGTTTTGGGACAATCTGGCTCCCAATACAACCCTAGTCTGCAACAAAAGGGTGCATCGTACTGAGGCACCAGATGTAAAAACCAAAAAGCAAAAACCCCTTAAAGGGCACGGAACCGTACTGGAGGGATGCCTCAATGGACCCTGTAAGCTTCATAGTACAGAGGGAGCCGTCCCAACACATAGCCTTCGAGCATGTTGGATACTACGGCAGGTGGCCAAAAGTGGCGAGGAGCTTCTAGCCCCGGAAAACCACTCCAACAATACCGGTACGATATCAACAGTCTTCGAGACCTTCGCATCAAACAATATGCGAAAACGAACAATCCGCGGACTCGCTGAAGTCTATCAAGTAGCAACAGCAAATCCATGGAGTGACACAGCCATAACCTTCAACGCTAGCGACGAACCTAAATTCCGAACAGCTCGAGCACTAGCCGCACTAGTGCTTAGTCCCATAGTGGACGGCTTTCGGCGTACAAAGGTCCTCATGGATGGCGGCAGCGGACTAAACCTCATATATGAGGAAACTCTTCAAAAAATGGAAATAGACTGGAGCCGTATTGAGCGAAGCAGCACAACCTTCAGAGGAATAATCCCTAGCTGGGAAGCGCGCTGCACCGGAAAAATCACACTGGATGTGGTGTTCGGCTCGCCGGACAATTATAGATCCGAAGAAGTCACGTTTCAAGTGGCCCCGTTCAACAGCGGATATCACGCTATATTAGGACAAGAGGCATTCACAATCTTTCAAGCAGTACCTCATTACGGGTACATGAAGCTCAAAATGCCTGGGCCCGGCAGAATAATCACTCTCGCTAGTGATCCGGACATAGCACTCCGCGCCGAAAACAAGACAGCTGCACTAGCCCTGGAGGCACTATCCGAAGCCTTAGCAGCAGAAGAACTCACCGCGCTGCGCTCTACGGTGAACAGGGACGATGTGATACTCGATAAAAGATCCAAGTCCACCTCCTTCAAACCAGCAGATGAAATAATAAAATTCCAGGTCCATCCAACGGACCCAACAAAGACAGCCTCCATTGGGGCACAATTGAACCCCGAAGTAGACGCCGCACTGCGTGAATTCCTTCGGGAAAATTGGGACATCTTCGCCTGGCATCCTTCGGATATGCCCGAAATCCCACGCAGGTTGGCAGAACACAGCCTAAACATCCTAAAAGGATTTAAGCCAGTCAAACAGGCTCTTCGACGATTTTCCGAACCCAAAAGACAGGCAATGGGAGAAGAGCTAGCCAAACTATTGGAAGCCGGATTCATCAGAGATATTAAACATCCGGACTGGCTAGCAAATCTGGTAATGGTATCAAAGAAGGACAAATCCTGGCGCCTCTGTGTTGATTTTAAAGACCTCAATAAGGCTTGCCCAAAGGATCCCTTCCCTCTCCCCCGCATTGACCAAATTATCGATGCTACCGCAGGGCACGATTCGTTGTGCTTCCTCGATGCATACTCTGGCTATCATCAAATCAAGATGGCGGAAGCAGACCAAGCCGCAACGGCATTCATCACTCCATACGGACCATTCTGCTTCAACACGATGTCCTTCGGACTTAAAAATGCCGGCGCAACATATCAGCGCATGATTCAAACATGTCTGGCCACCCAGATCGGCAAAACAGTCGAGGCATACGTAGACGACGTAGTCGTCAAAACAAAACACGTTGAAACTCTAGTAGACGATTTGAGGCTCACATTCGACAACCTCGGAGCATATGACATCAAGCTGAATCCGGAAAAATGCGTTTTCGGCGTACCAGCCGGAAAGCTGCTGGGCTTCATTGTATCCGGTAGAGGAATTGAAGCAAACCTGGCTAAAATCCGAGCTCTGTCACAGTTGGATATTCCAAAAGACCTCAAACAGATACAAAAATTAATAGGATGTGTGGCATCTTTAAGCCGCTTTATCTCCCGTCTAGGAGAAAAGGCATTGCCCCTCTATCGCCTCCTCAGACGCACCGAACACTTCGAGTGGACGGATGCTGCCACTGCCGGACTCGAAGAAATAAAGGCCATATTGGCAACAAATCCGGTCCTGGCCGCGCCCAATCTAGGCGAACCAATGTTGTTATACATCGCAGCAACGCATCAAGTCGTAAGCGCGGTACTCGTCGTCGAACGAGAATCAGAAGGGCATAAATTCCCTCTTCAAAAACCAGTGTATTATGTATCCACTGTGTTAACTCCTTGCAAATCCCATTACCCACACTATCAGAAGATAGCGTATGCGGTGTTCATGGCATCCCGGAAGCTCCGACACTACTTTCAAGAGTGTTCGATAACAGTGGCCTCCGAAGTACCACTCAATGACATCATAAATAACCGTGATGCAACGGGCAGGATTGCAAAATGGGCCATTGAGCTCTTACCATTCGATATAACTTACAAACCTCGGCGAGCTATAAAGTCACAAGTTTTGGCTGACTTCGTCGCTGAATGGACCGAAGCCGAACTCCCTAAAGAGTACGGCGCATACTCCAATTGGGTTATGCACTTTGACGGCTCTAAAATGTTGGCCGGACTAGGGGCTGGCGTTGTATTGACGTCCCCAACCGGGGACACAGTCCAGTACGTACTCCAAATAATGTACACCGACTCCAACAACGCAGCCGAATACGAGGCCCTGTTACATGGTCTCCAGATGGCAGTTTCCATGGGCATTCAACGCCTAGAGGTGCGCGGGGATTCAAACCTTGCAATATCCCAAATAAATGGAGACTTTGACGCCAAGGATCCAAAAATGGCAGCATATCGCAACGCTGTCCTAAAAATGTCAGCTCGGTTTGAAGGACTCGAATTCCATCACATAGCCCGAGATAATAACCAAGCGGCCGAGGTACTGGCACGCATCGGTGCGAAATGTGATGCTGTCCCTCCAAATATCTTCCTGGAACGGCTCTTCAAGCCATCCGTACTATGGGAAGAGGAGCCCGGAAGTGACAAACTGGAAAAAACCGCGCCAATCGGCGATTCAGCCGATGACATAACAACTTCAGCCCACGACATAATGGCAGTAATTGCCCCGTGGACAGAACCATTCCTAGCCTACTTGCTTAGGCAGGAACTTCCCGAAGACCAAAACGAGGCCCGCTTCATAGTCCGGCGATCGAAAGCCTACAAGGTCCATGAGGGAGAACTTTATAAGAAAAGTACAATCGGAGTCCTTCAAAGGTGTATCTCCGAAGAGGAAGGGCGAAACCTCCTGGCTGAAATTCATGCCGGACTAGGCAGACACCATGCAGCAGCCCGGGCCCTTGTAGGAAAGGCATTCCGTACAGGATTTTATTGGCCGACGGCCCGGGCAGATGCCCAGGACTTAGTCCAGAGATGTGTTGGTTGTCAGCTCTTTGCTAATCAGAGCCATATGCCGCCCACCGCCCTCAAAACTATACCCATTACCTGGCTGTTCGCGGTCTGGGGGCTTGATATGGTTGGACCCCTTAAAGGGGGAACCCACAAGCAAATGTACCTATTGGTCATGGTGGATAAATTCACCAAATGGATAGAGGCCAAACCGGTCAAAACGGCAGAGTCCGGACCAGTGATAGACTTTATATCCGGGGTAGTACACCGTTACGGAGTCCCCCACAGCATCATCACCGACAACGGCACGAACTTCACAGCCGACAAGGTTAAGTCATGGTGCAAAAATATGGGCATCAAGCTCGACTACGCTTCAGTCTATCACCCTCAAACCAACGGTCAAGTGGAACGAGCAAATGGTCTAATAATGAGCGGCATTAAACCCAGACTAGTGCGGTCACTTACTAAATCTGACACGCAATGGGTCGAGGAGCTCGACTCCGTACTCTGGGGGCTGCGGACAACGCCTAACCGTACTACCGGATTCACACCATTTTTTATGGTCTACGGCGCAGAGGCAGTCCTGCCCTGCGACATTATTCATGACTCACCTCGAGTGCGCATGTATAAAGAAAGAGAGGCTGAGCTGGATCGGCAGGACAGCTTGGACACATTGGAGGAAGAACACGACGTCGCCAAGGCTCGTTCCGCATTCTATCAGCAGCAGGCCCGAAGATATCAAAGCAGAGAAGTACGGGCCAAGACTTACAACGTTGGTGAACTAGTTCTACGCCTGCCGGACAAGAAAAAGGACAAGCTCAAGCCCAAATGGGAGGGCCCCTTCATTATCGATCAAGTCCTGACCGGCGGAGCGTACCGTCTACGAAATGCGTCGGATAACCGACTCGAGCCGAACCCATGGAACGCAGCCCGCCTCTGAAGATTCTATGCTTAGCGCCGGACTAAGAGTTCGTCCCCTTCCTCCGTTCAAATTTTTACACTTCGGTTGTCTTTTATTTCTCTTTTCATTACTTTTTTACTACAAAGCCCGTAAGGGCCTACTTTCGCATTATTCGCATACACTTGATGTGCCATCCGCACTCACTATACCTGGGGGCTTCTTTTACAGAAGCTCAATTATAAGGGTCTCATGCCCAGCACATGTGTCAAGCTTCCACATGTACCTTTTACTCACCATTATATGCATCGATATGACTTAAGTTTTGGCCAAGCTGGGTTGCCTGGCTCCTGTGCTTACCCCTACGTTCCCGATTGTTCGGCTAGGAGGTAAAGGGAGCACCTCTGCGATTGTTACTGCCAGGTCAGCCGGATGTGTACCTCAGACTGGGTGAAGCCGAAAGCTAGCGTTCTTAAGGGAATATTCGGTCGGTGACTTAAAAGATGATTTTTTACCTACTCATTTATCCGCCCCCACATGTTTTTTCTGCTTTTTTTCGCAGTCCGGACATGCACTTTAGGGCATGCCTCCCAGGGAAAGGAACCCTTAACGGAACTATTCTCCCTGGAAGATGTTTCTTACTAACCATGTAATATAACATAACTAGTTGGGCACTTGTCTGATAAAGCACTAATGACCCCTACGCCTGGTCTCCATGCATACCCCGGTTGTTCCTTAACCAAAAAGGTATTCGGACACACTCCGGACTCTAGGGTCCCGAGGTTGAAGCGAAAAGGTCGGCAAAGACAAACGATCTACAATCCGGCTAGAAGGCATTTCACATGTCACTTTAAAGGAAAACATACATTGTCAAATTTACTAATTGTATTCCTCCTCAATCCCGTCTAACAGGCTGTCTAACTTACAGTCCCGTTGGGAAAATTTAGCAGCCAACTCTACCTGGCTGTATACTAGAACTCACAGGGATCTCCTTCCCATCGGGCCCCACCGGTCCAACTTCGGCCATGTGGTTGGGATCCGCCTTCTTGTAACGCGTCTTCACCATGGCCCAAGCCTCCCTGGCACCTTGACGGCAAGCCGAAATCTTCCACAAACGGAAGCGCTGCCGCACTCCCTGAAGCTTCTTCGCAAGCTCTCCAAGGCCCTCGGGTAGGGAGAGGGCTGGCCATAAAGCCTGGACGACGCCGCTCATTGCCTGCCGAACTCGTTCGAGCAGTTGCAACAGCTCGGGAAGTTGATCACCCGTTGATATGGGTATCTCCTCCGCAGGGCGACCTGTGAGTATACCTACAAGACATATTATGTCAATTTACTTCCTCGTCGAACTCTTCTTCTCAAACGAGCCCGCTTAAGCACTTACTATAAATGCCGCGAGGAAGCCGCTGATTCTCCTTCACGGAGCTGGACAGCCCGGCGCGAGCGCCTTTCAGCTCTTCTCCGAGCTTGGCGTTGGCATCCTGGAGCTTGTTCCTTTCTTTCTGCACCCTATTCAGCACCCTCTCGCCGGCCTTCAGCTGGCGTAGTAATTCTTGCCTGTCCGGATCTTGTCCGGCGGCACCTGCAATGTCACTATTAGACTTGCATGCACGCCGCACAGCACTTATATTTATTAATAAAAATGTGTTACCAGGAGGGGTCTCTGCGTCTCCTCCTGTGGCAGCAAGTGCGGCCTCCAGTTGGGCCTTGCATTCTTGCAGCTCCTGGGACAGCTGGGCATTCTTCTCGGTAAGAGCTTGCGTTTCAAATGATCCTTAAATCAGTTAACATAACTACTTTAAGTCTCAGGGGCTACTGGTGTATATAACCATTAAAATTCCCTTACCCGTATGTCTTTCACATACTGCTCCGTGGCTCTGGTAAAACCATCTTGAGCGGCACGGAGGTGCGCGTCCCCTGCGTTAAAGGTGTCCAATGCCTCAGGGGAGAAGCACGCTTCACGAAACACTGTCCGGCGGCGCCTATGGTTCATGGCGCTCTCCACCTCAGACTTGGTGGCGGACAGTCTGTCGGTGTCCTCCGTTGGAGGAGGATCTGGCCCGCGTCTTGCGCTTGCCTCCCCCTCCGGGCCGGGCGCTGGAGCCTGGCCGGTATAGGTTGGATCGGCAACTTCCGCGCCCACAGTCCGGCAAGCGCTTTTTCTCCTATAAAGATCATGAGCACTCAGACGCTTCCTAGGAACGTTGCTCTGAAAATTCAAATACGAGCTATACCTTTGCGGCGACGTTTCAGTCCGTGCCGCGCTCCTTTTCCGCCTGCTGGTCCAGACTGACCTTTGTTGGTCAGCCACCGCAGGCTCGGCTTCCCGCCCTGGAGGCGCTTCCTGTAAAACACCATCGTGCGCGAAGGTCAGAAATGGGCAAGGAAGAGATAATGGTGTCCGGACCTCGGTCGCAGTCACCTGGGAAGCCGGATACAGTCCGGGGTAGTCCGCCGTAATGGCGACCAAAGCATTATCCATGCTGAGCTGGTGAAACACCCCGTCGATCAGCTCCACCTTGATGTTCGGATCCTTTTCGGAGGCCGGATCCAGGGATCTTCCTGGATCCTCGGGTTGCGGAGCGGGACTTACCATGTCCTCCACAGTCCGGCGTAGATCCTGCGCCGAAGACATAATGTAAGAAGCCTAAACTTCGAAAGCATGGGTTGAGCCTTTAAAAGTGTTCGCTTACCCATCCTCTAGGGTTGTTCATGGAAAACCCATTCAAAGGGTTCGTTCGAAGGAAGTCCTCCTTCTCCCCCTTGTACAGGCTAGACAAGATCTCCATCAGATCCTCGGTCGAACCCGGCCCTTCGCGGCCATGACGGGTGGCATCGTCTTCCCCGTTGAAATACCACATGGGGTGGCCTCTGTATTGCAATGGCTGTACCCCCTGCATGATGCATGCCGCCATGATTCCAATCATGGTCAACCCGGAATGGGCCAGTAATATTATTCGGCCCATCAAGTAATGGACGCTCTTGTCTTCCTCCAATCGGGGGCTCCGTGGGCGCCAGCTGAGGCGTTTCTTCAGAGGAGTAGCACTAAACTCCGGGAGGCCAATCCGGACTGGGTCCGGCAGCGGAGCGTCTCCTATATAAAACCACTCTAAAGGCCAGTCTTCGGATGCCTTCTTGGGAGTACCGGATGGGTATCCGGTCCCGGCAATGCGCCATATTTCGGCGCCGCCCACTTGATATATGGAACCCTCGTGGGAACGGGGTACGAGGCAGAACAGCCTCTTCCACAATGCAAAATGGGGCTCAATGCCCAGGAATAGCTCGCAGAGAGCTACGTAGCCCGCGATATGCAGGACAGTGGTGGGCGTGAGGTGGTGGAGCTGGAATCCGTAGAACTCCAGGAGCCCGCGGAGGAACGGATGTATTGGGAATCCGAGTCCCCTTATCAGATAAGGGACAAAGCATAATCGTTCCCCTTTATTGGGGCTTGGGGTAGCCTCCGCTTGCCTCCCACCTTGATAAGTGACCAGTCCGGCTCGGACTGGGACCATGAAGGCCGGAGGGAGATCCCCCGGCTTGGAGCTTCGCTAGCTCGTTGTGCGAAACAGAGCACCTCCTCCAAATCACCTGGCGGTGGGCTGGGAGCGCGAGAAGAGGAGCCGCGTCGACGGTCCATGATGGAATGGATTTTTAGGTCAAGGGCGCTCCGATGAACTATTCGCGGGAGGAAGATGGTGTGGTTTGGGTCTGGATTTTTGCCTCTTTTATAGGCGAACGACTCGCACGACTAGGGGGTGAAACATAAAAAGACACCCTGGCTTTTCGCATTCGTGCGACGCGTGGAAAAAGGCCATTATTGGGCATAGAAGCCGAGAAACACAGCATTTATGATGAAGCCGGACACTGTTCGGCAGGTACATGGAACTTGAAGGGAGAACCCGCCTTGCAACGCCGAAGACTATATATGCGCTGGACTTATCGTCATTGAAGCCTGGTTCGGGGGCTACTGAGGAGTCCTGGACTAGGGGGTGTCCGGACAGCCGGACTATCATCGTCCGCCGGACTCCAAGACTACGAAGATACAAGATTGAAGACTCCGTCCCGTGTCCGGATGGGACTTTCCTTGGTGTGGAAGGCAAGCTTGGCGATACGGATATGTAGATCTCCTGCCATTGTAACCGACTCTGTGTAACCCTAGCCTCCTCCGATGTCTATATAAACCGGAGGGCTTTAGTCCGTAGGACAACATACATTACAACAATCATACCATAGGCTAGCTTTAGGGTTTAGCCTCCTTGATCTCGTGGTAGATCCACTCTTGTACTACCCATATCATCGATATTAATCAAGCAGGACGTAGGGTTTTACCTCCATCAAGAGGGCCCGAACCTGGGTAAAACATCGTGTCCCTCGTCTCCTGTTACCATCCGCCTAGACGCACATTCGGGACCCCCTACCCGAGATCCGCCGGTTTTGACACCGACACCCACCATTAGCTATTTTTCTCGACAGAAGCCACTAGTGAAACCTACGGCCCCCGGGTCTATTTTCATCATATTTGCCTTTGCGATCTATTTTCCTTTGCATTTATTTTCAGATCTATTAAAAAAATACAAAAATACCTTGCTGCAATTTATTTGTTCCGCGATTTATTTATCCTATCTACCACTTTTATCTCATTTTATTTGCCTATCTTGAGGCGCCGTACCCGAAAGGGATTGACAACCCCTTTAACACGTCGAGTTGCGAGTACTTGTTATTTGTGTGCAGGTGTTGTTTACGTGGTGTGAGGAGGTTCTCCTACTGGTTCGATAACCTTGGTCTCATCACTGAGGAAATACCTACCATTGCTATACTGCATCATCCCTTCCTCTTTGGTGAAATATCGACATAGTTCTAGCAGACATCAAAAGGAATTTCTAGCGCCGTTTATCGGAGTATGGGATCCGCAAACCCCTGAAAGGTTCAAATTCTGGGGTGCGTGCGGAGATCTCAACCTACCCAGCCTGCCTACTCGCAATCCTCCTAAGCCTAGCACGTCAAGCTCAAAGAGACAAAGAGACACCGTGGTTTATCCTGGTCCGGGCCACCTTGTGGTGTAATACCCTACTCCAGCGTTTTGGTGGATTGCCTCGAAGGGTTGAGGATGAACAAGTACAGTGGATGAACGAGCCTCAGGAGGTGAGGTGTTCTTGAGCTAGTGTGGTGTGTGCTAGTTCTGCTCGTCTTGGTTCCCCCCTTCTATGGTGGTGGCTAGTCCTACTTATAGTGGCCTTGGTCCTCTTCCCAAATGTTGGCGGGAAGGGATCCCACAACTGCCGGATTTGAAAGGGGACAAGTAGTACAACTTATCCTGACAAAAGTAGTATTCGCCTGCAAAAAGCCTCTGATCGTGACGCTGCGGTGGGCTCGTCAATGACCTCCGTCCTACCGTCCTGGCGGTCTTGGTCTTGTTGCACCATAATCGAAACCTTTAGCTGATTCCTTGGGACTCCGCACCAGTGGCTTGCCTCGTTTGCACCGAAGAGGAAACCTGCGCTCTGCACCCGCCTGGCACCCGCCTGGCCTTGGTCGTCATGGCTCACGTCAGCTGAGCCTCGTGAGGTAACCTTGCATAGAACTCTCCGCCCCTCAGGAGCCAGCCTGAGGAGGCCGATCCCCTTGGGGGTCTTGGCGTCGCCCGCCTCGCAAGGCTTGTCCCCTCGCGAGGGTCTTGCGGTGTTGATGTTGAAGCTGGGCCATACCAGGCTATTGATGGAGCTACGTGGTGGGCCGCAGGCAGGCAGGGCTGGATACCCCCAAATCTAGGACGCCGACAGTAGCCCCCGGGCCCAAGGCACGCCCGGACTTGGCTTCTAGGCGAAGCCAAAGGGCAAGTGTGGAACGCCGCGGGCCCTAACCGTCTGCGGTGTTGATGACGCGTGGCGATTGATGGGACGTGGGCGACTCTGCTTCCCCATGCTGCCTCGGCAACTATTCGACTTGACAACTGCATGCTGCATGCAGAGAGAACCATCATTTCTGGAGACCGTGGGAGGCCGACGATTTACCTTCTCCTGGCTATAAATGTGCGATTAGGCAGAGCCCTTGCTCATCTCTCTTTCGTGTTGCTCCCATCTGCTTCTTCTCTTCTCCATTTTGCTCCCATGGCGCCAATCAGGAGGTATTCTGCAGCCGAGAAGGGGAAGGCTCCTACGGAGGGGCCTGATCCTCTCCCGCCAAAGAAACGGCTCCGCCCCCCTCATGACGCTGGCGCGGGGCGAGAGGTGACCAGGCCTTGGCAATCGAGGCCTCCGCCTGGCTTCCCCCTCCCTATATATGCCCTTGCTCAGGATGAAGGTGCGCGACGCCGAGTGGTCGGCCTGCCTGAGGAGGCCGATCACGCCTTGAGCCAGCCTGAGGAGGCCGATCACGCCCTACCGACCACGCCTTGGGCCCACGCCGAGGGTAGCTCGCGTGAATTCATGGTGTGGGCGGCAATGCCTCCTGACACCTGGATCCGACTCCCGCGGTTCTTCACTGGTGATCTGCCTCCGAGGGGGTGGTTGAGCTGTGGTTGCAGCACACCGGGTGTCACAGCTTGGCCACCAGAGCTGAAGTCGAGGTGGTGCCGCCTGGTGACGTCTTCATGACGCGAGGATGGGGCGAGATCGCTCGGGCTTGCCGCGCAGAGGGAGCCTTGGCGATCCACTTCGAGTATGACGGTGCGGTCACTTTGTTCTTCAAGGTCTTCAATGAGGAGGGCAAATGGCTGGAATGCTGCCCCCGGAGGAGACAGCGTGAGGGACGCAGCAGCAGGTGTTGGACCTGCTACTGTCCCCTTCGGTACTTCATCTAGCAGCAGTGATGACTCCTTGGAATCCAGTGAATCTCTTGAGCCCAGCGATTCTTTGGAGTTGAGCGATGATAGCTATGTGCCACCAAGATCCCACCGAGGCCGGAGTGCAGCTGTGGTCGTTGCCCGGTGTCGCTGGCGGTACCGTAGGGCCCAGTAGTAGATTTCCCTGCTCGGAATGAAGATCAGCCCCCATGGGGTTTGTAAGGATCGGAATGTACTTAAAATCAACGTTGCTTCTTTTGATCTTATAATGGATGTGTGTATCCCAGTTCGACTTGGTTTACCCCTTTTCTTTTCCCTGGGCAGTGTGGCGCTCTACGTTGACGGGACCCAGTCCCCAGGCAGGCTTCAGCCGTCGCTAGTATGCCAGGTCGCGATGCCGTGGTCAAGGCTAGGAGGTGAGCGGCACGGGGTCCGGTAAGAGCTCATGAGACGCGATGCTCATGAGGTCCCCCTTGGCGTGCAAGCATACGCACAGAAAATGAAAAGGGGAGTAGAACTGCCGAAGTGGAACTGCGAGACGGGGCATGTGGGGAGCGAAACTGGTGCCGTAGCAAGCCGAGACTTATCTTTTGGTGTTTTGGCCCGTTAGGAAGGTGATGCTTGCTTTTGCACCTATGGTACCATTGGGCGCAGCCTGCATTAGCCATCCTCTTGCCTTGCTTGCCAAGGTGCTCTACATCCTTGGGACCCAGCCCTCAAGTGAGCTTAGCCGCCACTGGTATGCCAGGTCGCTATGCCGTGGTCAAGGCCAGGGGGTGAGGGCTGGAGAGCCAGTATGAGCTCCCGAGACGCGATGCTCGGGAGGCCCCCCTTTAGCGTGCAAGCGACTCGCAAGGCCAGACGGTGGTTGTCCAAGCTGACCTGTGGCCCATCGCTAGGTGAACATGCAGGTTAGATGATAGGGAAGGCCGAGAGCCCCCAGGGCGTAAGACAGAGGCGCCGAGGACCTGGCGAGGTGGTGTATGCGAGGCAGGCTGCGAACCAGAGCTCGATCCCTGGGTTTACCAGCGTTGCAGGGATGGACCCGAGCACATGTGTCGTGCCGACATGAGTTATCATGCAGCAATGCAGGAGAGGTATCAGTCAGTAACTCATGAGAGGCCGCCAGGCGGCGATCATAAGGTGACAATCATAGATAAACTCGCAGAAATGGTTAGATAGTCCTAGTTAATGCAAAATGATACATGTTGCAGGGCCGGACCCACAGGCCTGGGGATGATGCAGCCCGAGGGGCGCCCCCAAACTGAATGAACTAGATAGATGTCACCTGGTACCGCTGCTGAAGAGGTGTTGAAGTAGCCAAAAAACATGCGCCGCTAGAGTCGTTCCTCACGAGCCGCCCTGGTGCCGAGCCTTGGGAAACCCGGAGGGACCGAGAGGCTCCTGAAGGTGCTCCTCCATCTCCGCCAGGACTGCCTGGTGCGTGGCCTCGCAAGCCGCCTGGGCATCCCTCATGCAGCGCTGGAATGCTCCAGCCGCGCCCAGCAGGCCGAAGGGCATGCAGACGTAGCTGTGAGGTGGGCCCTCGCACCGGCAGACACGGAATGGCCAGATGAGCTGCCGAGACGCGGCCCTATTGGGCCCAGGAATGTCGATGCAGACGCGGAACTCCTTACCCTCGCTGGGGCAGTGAGCTACAGCTCGCGGTAGGCGGCAATCACCTTGCAGAACCCTTTCTCCTTGAATCTCCTCGATTGCCTTGTCGATGAACTTGTAACATCCCAAATTTTCAATTTGGAATGTTATACATAGGTCATCATATGCATATCATATTTTATTGCATTTTGGTTGATCCCAGAAATTCTAAGCAACTCAAGGACCCACGGAGAGAGTTGGGGATTTCGTTTCTTTTCTTATTTGAATTTTCTCAAATGTTGAAAAGAGGATCATTTTGGTTTTAATTATTTTTCCTCTTCAAAAATATTTCTGATGAAATAAAAGAGAGGGGATAAAATGACTTCTACAAAATAAAAGAAATATTGGAGGAAAAATGTTAAAATCAAATAATTATTTTATTTGGACTTTTATCACTATTTTCTTTGAATTAGAAAAATATGCATGTTTTCAAAATTGCATTTTTAGGCCACAAAAATGTTCACTTTGTTCTACATATTTTATTTAGACGGTGAAAATCGTTTTTGGCATTTTTAGAATTTTTTTAATTTTATTAGGATTTTTCTGTTTCGGCAGAATTATTTTAAAAAAATCCCCGCCCGACTGGGCCGAAGCCCAGCCGAGCAGGCCAGCCCAAGTCGCTGCCGCCGCCTTCTTCCCGTGCGCGACCCGGACTCGCCGGAGTCTGAGTGTGCCACGCCGCCGGCCGCCCCCTCCGCCAAGTCGGACCCCTCGACCCCTTATAAAGCCGCCCGCCCCGCCGCCCTCTCCGCCATCCACCGCCGCCCCGCACCGAAACCGCCGCCGCCTGCGCGCCTCGCCGCCGCAAGCCGTCGCTGCCTCGCAAGTCGTCGCCGCCCGCGCCACCGTGGCCCTGCGCTGCCGCCGCCGCCGCCCCTCGCTGCCTCACGGAGCCCCACCGACGCCGCCCATCCCCGCCGGAGGTAATCGCCACCATCGTCATTTTTTTCGGTTAACCGTTCATTTTTTTAAACCTGGATCTATTTTTTAAAATAGATCGGTTCGGTTTTTTCAGTTTAGTAGTTTATCTGATGTTCGCCCGTTCATTCGTTTTAACGAACGCTGTTCACCATTTAGGCTCAGACAACGAATGTTCGTTCGTTACTGTTCGTCTCGTTTTATTTTCCAGGGTTTTATTTGCGATTATTTCGGTCGCGATTTCTGCCCTGATCTTCGATCTAGTATAACTTTTAGCTCGTTTATCCAAACTAGATGAAACCAGCGCCTAAATCTTTGTCTCGAAACCCTCTTTCTGTTTAACCAACTTGAACATGATTTTGGTACTGTAAAATTTGACTTTAGTCCAGATTAGTAATTGGATCTTGTTTTGTTCGTAGTTTGAGTTTCGTTGCTCCATTTGAGTTGATTCTTTTTGCAAATCAAAGCTCTTCAGTTGAACTTTTTGTCTGGATCTTCTTATTTGAGCTTTACCCGTGCTTCTATGTTGGAGTGCTTATGTATGCTATTGTTTGTTTGTGATAGAATTTCTAGAGTGCGAAGCGTGCTCCTACGAGTCTCTAGGTTTTGCAGATCATCAGCAAGGCAAGTAACACTTTGATAATATCCCTTTATTACCCAATTTTTATGCATTAGTTCCAATCCTCAAACATTGCATGGTTAGGATCTGAATAACATGTGTGTTTGGGAAGTAGATGATGAGGTAGAACCTATTGCCCCTTTTTATTATCAAACCTTTGGGAGTTACTTCTACGTTATGCTTAGGATTGCTATGCTATGCTCGTAGATGTGGATTGGGTGAGTGTATCCATGAAAGATGTGGGTATTGTTAATTAATGGTTAACTTAAGGTGGCTACTTAAATACACATCTGGGTGGATTGGTTGCGGGCACCTGGAGAATCCAGTGTTGTCCTAGGATATTTCGGAGTACCCGTGTGATCATCCTACGGTTCGCCACCTAGGCTCAAAGGGATCATAGGATTATTCATGCTAGAAACTTTCGTGTGCAACCACAAGCTATTATGGGCTCTAGCATAGTTGAGTAGGTTGCGTGACCTCTTTCGGTGGTGGGCTAGCAGATGTAGGGGAAAGTAGGTGTAACTGTCCATCCAGAGTAAAGAGTTAATGTTTCTAAAAGACTGTGTCTCGGTCATCCGATTCTCAAACACCATGTAGTGCGAGAAATCCAACGGAGGAGATCGAGTCTTGTGGGGAAAAGTGTGCAAGCCTCTGAAGAGTGTACAAACTAATCATGATTAGCCGTGTCTCAGTTATGGACATCTTGAGTATCTGGTTCTTGGATTATCATGTGGATCTCATCACTCTAAATTAATTTTGTTGGGTTAATTAATATTGCTTAATTGTGATTGAGTTGGAGGAACCTTCTCAATGTTTAACAACCACCATGATAGTTAAATAAAATTTATTCCTTTTGTTGTAGGGGAAAATTGGCCTTATGCAAAAATAGTAACCATAGAGCTTTCCACCAGCCATATATGCATGTAGTCATAGCATTTATTCTGTTCATTACTCTTTGTTTTACATTGCCAGCATATTCCATGTGCTGACCCGTTTCGGGCTGCAACATATCATGTTGCAGGCTTTTCAGATGACGAGTAAGGTGCCATAGGTCGTTGTCGTTCACTCAGCTATGCCGTTGGAGTTGATGGACTCACTTTATCTTTCAAGCCTTCCGTTGTTACCTTATTTAGGTGGCATTAAGCCATATTATTGTTATAAGTTCTCTTTTGAGACATTTGATGTAATAAGTGTGTGATTGAAACTCTGTTATAAATCCTCAAGTATTGTGCGTGTCAGCATTATCGATCCAGGGATGACACTGATGGACAAAGACTAGACTGTTTGAGGTCTGGTCGCTACAAGATGGTATCAGAGCACACGCTGACTGTAGGACACGACCACTAAGTTAAACCATAGGTCACTCTTCTCTACTCATTTCCGACTCCTCTCCCTTTTCTACTCTATCGGATGGCGGACTCAAGGAACAAGTTTACACAACTGGATGAAGACACTCCTTTTGGACGACACTTGAAGGAAGTTACTAGGTACCTAAACATCGGAATACCAAGCTTCACCGGGACCTACATCGCCACTTTACCAGAAGAGGAGCGTTGGCTGATTCGAGTTCAAGTTCCAGGAAGGGCGTTCATACGAGTCACTGAGCCCATAGAGTTTTCCTTTGATGCACCAACCTGGAGTCTAGGAAAGTGCATGGCAACCCACATCGCCATGGGACGCATTGGAGAAGTTTATCACAAGGATCTTAAGGACACTATCTACCAGATATGTGGGCGCCGAGATGAGCAATGGGAGATGATCAGCACCAGGAGGGACAGGTCCATTGCAGCTTTCATCCATGAGTTAAACCAGCACATTCGTTGCCAGGAGAATCAGATGCGCGCAAGCATGATAGATCTGAAGAAGGCAATGACCAGGATTACGGACCTAGAGGAGGAACTCAAGTCTACACGCGATGGATATGAGGAGGAAATGATGATACTAGTGGAGAAGAATGACGACCTGACAAGGAAGCTAGGAGTATTCATGGGAGACGCCGCGCCAGGTGGAGATGACGACCATTCAAAGGACATTCGTTCGGAGGACTACATCATCATCGACGACACTGATTCTGACCCCGGCGATAGCGATGATGACTATGTTGATGAAGCTAGAGCGGATATCATGGAGTCTTCTACCGATCAAAACTTCTAGTCGACCACCATATCAGTAGTAGTATTCCCCCATGTATATAGAATAGTCCGAGCACTTTTGTAACGATAGTTAGACCAATTGTAAGCCCTTGTTTGAATTGATTGGTGTGATATGATTGTGTTTGTCTCATGAGTATATGGGTAGTGTTTTCTCTTTAGACCTCATTCTATTCTGTTTTCTCATCTTTTCAAAACCCATCAGATGTCTCCGAGACGTGACAATGGATTTGCTTTCCCACCGGAGCTCACTCAGTTGATCCAGCAGCAGAATACCTTGATGCAGCTACTAGTCCAGAATCAGAACCAAGGCAACAACAACAACAACCCACCACCACCACCACCACCACCTGTTGATCACTTAGCCCGCTTTCTAAGGCTGAATCCGCCGGTGTTCTCTAGTAGCACCGAGCTGATTGTTGCGGATGATTGGCTCTGCAAGATTGGAAGGGAGCTGACCACTGCAGGATGCACAGATGCGGAGAGAGTGCATTTTGCCGCAAATCAGCTTGATGGACCCGCAGCATCATGGTGGGAGAATTTCAAAGCCACTTACCCCATTGACACTGTTACATGGGATCAATTTCAGCAGGCTTTCCGCACTGCCCATGTCTCGGCAGGAGCTATGAACATGAAGAAGCGCGAGTTTTGCAACTTGCGCCAAGGATGACTCACAATGGGCCAGTATGTGGATGAGTTTAGTAAGTTAGCACGCCATGCCCCTGATGACGTAGCTACAGATGCTGCTAAGCAGGAGAAGTTTCTAGAAGGATAGAATGATGAGCTGAGCATGCAGTTGATGGTGGCAACATTCAACAACTGCCAGGAGTTGGTAGATAGAGCTCTTATGATTGAAGGGAAGTAGCAGAAGATAGATAGCCGCAAGAGGAAGTATGGACAAGGGAAGTACAATTCAGGAGCTCAGCAGAGACCTCGTTTTACCCCGAACTTGGGAGGACACATTCACCATAACCATGGAGGCCATAACACCAATGGAGGAAGTATGCATAACCATAGTGGCCCCAAGAATGGGAATGGGAATGGAGGAAGCAACGGCCAGAACCATTCCAACCCGACAACGCCCGCCAAGAAGGATCTAAGTCACATTACTTGTTTCAAGTGCGGGAAGAATGGACATTACGCTGATAGGTCTCCAATGTATCTATAATATTTGATTGTTCCATGCTATTATATTACCCCTTTTGGATGTTTATGGGCTTTATTTTACACATTTATATCATTTTTGGGGCTAACCTACTAACTAGAGGCCCAGACCGTATTGCTATTTTTTTGCCTATTTCAGTATTTCGAAGAAAACGAATATCAAACGGAGTCCAAACGGAATGAAACCTTCGGGAGCATAATTTTTGGAAGGAACGTGATCCAGAGGACTTGGAGTGCAAGTAAAGAAGCAGTCGAGGCCTCCACGAGATAGTAGGGCGCGCCCCCTGTCTCGTGGGCCCCTCGGGCGACCATCGACGTACTTCTTCCGCCTATATAAGCCTACGTACCCCGAAAACATCCAGGGAGCCAACAAAACACAATTTCCACCGCCGTAACCTTCTGTATCCGCGAGATCTCATCTTGGAGCCTTCACCGGCACTCTGCCGGAGGGGGAATCGACCACGGAGGGCTTCTACATCAACACCATAGCCCCTCCGATGAGTTGTGAGTAGTTTACCACAGACCTTCGGGTCCATAGTTATTAGCTAGATGGCTTCTTCTCTCTTTTTAGATCTCAATACAATGTTCTCCCCCTCTCTTGTGGAGATCTATTCGATGTAAACTCTTTTTGCGGTGTGTTTGTCGAGATCCGATGAATTGTGGGTTTATGACCAAGTTTATCTATGAATAATATTTGAATCTTCTCTGAATTCTTTTATATATGATTGAGTTATCTTTGCAAGTCTCTTCGAATTATCAGTTTGGTTTGTCCTACTAGATTGATCTTTCTTGCCATGGGAGAAGTGCTTAGCTTTGGGTTCAATCTTGCGGTGTCCTTTCCCAGTGACAGAAAGGGTTGCAAGGCACATATTGTATTGTTGCCATCGAGGATAAAAAGATGGGGTTTATATCATATTGCTTGAGTTTATCCCTCTACATCATGTCATCTTGCTTAATGTGTTACTCTGTTCTTTATGAACTTAATACTCTAGATGCAGGCAGGAGTCGGTCGATGTGTGGAGTAATAGTAGTAGATGCAGGCAGGAGTCGGTCTACTTGTTGCAGACGTGACGCCTATATACATGATCATGCCTAGATAATCTCATAATTATTCGCTTTTCTATCAATTGCTCGACAGTAATTTGTTCACCCACCATAATACTTATGCTATCTTGAGAGAAGCCACTAGTGAAACCTATGGCCCCCGGGTCTATCTCTTATCATATTTGCTTCCAATCTACTTCTATTTGCATCTTTACTTTTTGCATCTATATTATAGAATACTAAAAATATATTTATCTTATCATACTATCTCTATTAGATATCACTTTCGCAAGTGGCCGTGAAGGGATTGACAACCCCTTTATTGCGTTGGTTGCGAGTTTTTTGTTTGTTTGTGTAGGTGTGTGGGACTTTTGAGGAGCCTCCTACTGGATTGATACCTTGGTTCTCAAAAACTGAGGGAAATACTTACGCTACTATTGCTGCATCACCCTTTCCTCTTCAAGGAAAATCAACGCAAGCTCAAGACGTAGCAAGAAGGATTTCTGGCGCCGTTGCTGGGGAGGTCTTCGCTCAAGTCAAGACATACCAAGTACCCATCACAAACCCATCTCCCTTGCATTTACATTATTTGCCAGTTGCCTCTCGTTTTCCTCTCCCCCACTTCACCCTTGCCGTTTTATTCGCCCTCTCTTTCCCAATCTCCTCCTCTCCTTTCGCTTGCCTTTTTCCGTTTGCCCATGTTTTAGTTCGTTTACCTTGTCGTCATGGCTAGTCCTCCTATCCTTATTATCACTCCCGAACATGAAATTCTCAATTTTAAGCAAAGGGAGGGAGAAAATTTAAAAGATGCTTGGCATAGAATTTGCAATGCCCAATATAAATCTACTAGGAAGCTTTCTACTTCCGTTCTTCTCCGCAATTTTTATGTAGGCATCACTCCTTGGAATAGATGTGTTCTTGATATTGCTACCTGAGGTGATCTCATGAGTAGCCATACATTTGATGCTTATAATGCTATGTTAGATTTGTTTGGCCCACCACCTCTATTAGTCAAAGGAACTGTTTTAACTTTAGAACACGTTATGCAACAGCTTGAGATTATTGAAAATAAAATTGCCACTGTTGAGTTGATTGAAAATTTGGATAAAAAGATTCATAATCACATTACCCAATATGGATCTAGGGTTGGAGTTACTTTGAAAAATCTTAAAGAAAAAGAACCTATAGTCAATGAAAAATTAGATCTAGACTCTGCTAGAATCGGTAAACTTGAGGATATCATTACAAACTTAGGTTCCACGTTTTCCTCCATGAAAAACACTCCAAAACCCCCTACTAAAACTTCCAAGTTTATTAATGTTCCCAAAAATAAGGGTGAATCTTCTAGTAAGGGAGACGCGGATCTCAAATCCATAAGTGATCATCCCCATTGTCTCTCTATCGTTAAGGAACCTTTTGCTACCAATGAATTTCTTGAATTTTTGCCTAAAGGTTTAGCCATTGCTAAAAGGGGATAAACCCCTAGAGATCACAAGCGCTCTATTGATGAATTTAGTGCCAAAGATGGCACTCGTTAGATCTATCTTCGCTTTTATGCCTAGCTAGGGGCGTTAAACGATAGCGCTAATTGGGAGGCAACCCAATTTTGTTTATGTTTTTTGTTTTTGATCCTGTTTAGTAATAGATTTTGCATATACCCTCTATTTAGATGTGTTTTTATCTTTTAATTAGTGTTTGTGCCAAGTAGAACCTATAGGATAACCTATGATTGATTTGATTCTGCTGAAAAACAGAAACTTTGCACGCACGAATTTAGTTTTGTTAAATCACAGAAACGCACTTTTGCGTTGATTCTTTTTGCTTCTGATTAATAAACAAATTTTCCAGGACTTCCTATTTTGGTAGGATTTTTAGAGTTCCAGAAGTTTGCGTTAGTTACAGATTGCTACAGACTGTTCTATTTTTGACAGATTCTGTTTTTCGTGTGTTGTTTGCTTATTTCGATGCATCTATGGCTAGTAAAATAGTTTATAAACCATAGAGAAGTTGGATTACAGTATGTTTAACACCGAAATAAATAAATAATGAGTTCATTAGAGTACCTTATGTGGTGGTTTTGTTTTCTTTCACTAACGGAGCTTATAAGATTTCCTGTTGAGTTTTGTGTTGTGAAGTTTTCAAGTTTTGGGTAAAGCTTTTATGGACTACGGAATAAGGAGTGGCAAGAGCCTAAGCTTGGGGATGACCAAGGCACCCCAAGATATTCAAGAATAGCCAAAAGCCTAAGCTTGGGGATGCCCCGGGAAGGCATCCCCTCTTTCGTCTTTGTTCATTGGTAACTTTACTTGGAGCTATATTTTTATTCGCCACATGATATGTGTTTTGCTTGGAGCGTCGTGTATTATATTAGTTTTTTATTTCTAGTTTACCACAATCATCCTTGCTGTACACACCTTTTGGGAGAAGCCTATTTTATTAGAATTTGCTAGAATACTCTATGTGCTTCACTTATATCTTTTGAGCTTGATAGTTTTTGCTCTAGTGCTTCACTTATATCTTTTAGAGCATGGCAGTGGCTTATTTTTGTAGAAATTGCTAGTCTCTCATGCTTCACTTATATTATTTTGAGATTCTTTTAGAACAGCATCGTATTTTCTATGGTTATAAAATTGGTCCTAGAATGGTAGGCATCCAAGTTGGGTATAATAAAAACTATCATAGGAAGTGAATTGGATGATATGATCAATTTGATACTTGATAATTGTTTTGAGATATGGAGGTAGTGATATTAAATTCATGCTAGTTGGGTGATTATGAATTTAAAGAATGCTTGTGTTGAAGTTAGAAAGTCCCGTAGCATGCACGTATGGTTAAAGTTGTGTAACAAATTTGAAACATGAAGTGTACCTGGCTTGTGCATCCTTATGAGTGGCGGTCGGGGACGAGCGATGGTCTTTTCCTACCAATGTATGCCCCTAGGAGCATGCACGTAGTACTTGATTTTTGATGACTTCTAAATTTTTGCAATAAGTATATGAGTTCTTTTGACTAATGTTGAGTCCATGGATTATACGCACTTTTACCTTTCCGCCATTGCTAGCCTCTTCGGTACCGTGCATTGCCCTTTCTCACCTTGAGAGTTGGTGAAAACTTCACCGGTGCATCCAAACCCCGTGATACGATACGCTCTATCACACATAAACCTCCTTATATCTTCCTCAAAACAGCCACAATACCTACCTATTATGGCATTTCCATATCCATTCAGAGATATATTGCCATGCAACTTTCCACCGTTCCGTTTATCATCATCATGACATACTTTACTTTTGTCATATTGCCATTGCATGATCATGTAGTTGACATCGTATTTGTGGCAAAGCCACCATGCATTATTTTTCATACATGTCACTCTTGATTCATTGCACCATCCCGGTACACCGTCGGAGGCATTCATTTAGAGTCATATCTTGTTCTAGTTTTGAGTTGTAATTCATATGTTGTAATCAATAGAAGTGTGATGATCATCATTATTATAGCATTGCCCAAAGAAAAAAAGGTCAAAAAGAAGAAAAAAAAGGCCCCCAAAAAAGAAAGAAAATAAAAAGGGCAATGTTACTATCTCTTTTCCACACTTGTGCTTCAAAGTAGCACTTTGTTCTTCATGTAGTGAGTCGCATATATTGTGCTTCAAAGTAGCACCATGTTTTTCATATAGTGAGTCTCATAAGTTGTATTTTTCATACTAGTGGGAATTTTTCATTATAGAACTTGGCTTGTATATTCCTACGATGGGCATCCTCAAATGCCCTAGGTCTTCGTGAGCAAGCAAGTTGGATGCACACCCACTAGTTTTCTTTTGTTGAGCATTCATTTATAGCTCTAGTGCATCCGTTGCATGGCAATCCCTACTCCTCATGTTGACATCAATTGATGGGCATCTCTATAGCCCGTTGATTATCCTCGTCAATGTGAGACTTTCTCCTTTTTTGTCTTCTCCACACAATCCCCATCATCATATTCTATTCCACCCATAGTGCTATATCCATGCCTCACGCTCATGTATTGCGTGAAGGTCGAAAAAGTTTGAGATTATTTAAGTATGAAACAATTGCTTGGATTGTCATCGGGGGTATAGAAGTTGGGAACATATTTGTGTGATGAAAATGAAGCATAGCCTAACTATATGATTTTGTAGGGATGAACTTTCTTTTGCCATGTTATTTTGAGAAGACATGATTACTTTGATTAGTATGCTTGAAGTGTTACTATTTCTTTTATCAATATGAACTTTTATTTTGAATCATTTGGATCTGAACATTCATGCCACAATAAAAAAAATTACATTGAGAATTATGCTAGGTAGCATTCCACATCAAAAATTCTCTTTGTATCATTTACCAACTCGAGGACGAGCAGGAATTAAGCTTGGGGATGCTTGATACGTCTCCAACGTATCTATAATTTTTGATTGTTCCATGCTATTATATTACCCCTTTTGGATGGTTATGGGCTTTATTTTACACATTTATATAATTTTTGGGACTAACCTACTAACCGGAGGCCCAGCCCGTATTGCTGTTTTTTTGCCTATTTCAGTATTTCGAAGAAAAGGAATATCAAACGGAGTCCAAATGGAATGAAACCTTCGGGAGCGTGATTTTTGGAACGAACGTGATCCAGAGGACTTGGAGTGCAAGTCAAGAAGCAGCCAAGGCCTCCACGAGATAGTAGGGCGCGCCCCACTGTCTCGTGGGCCCCTCGGGCGACCACCAACGTACTTCTTCCTGTTATATAAGCCTACGTACCCCGAAAACATCCAAGGAGCCAACGAAACACAATTTCCACCGTTGTAACTTTCTGTATCCGTGAGATCTCATCTTGGAGCCTTCGTCGGCACTCTGCCGGAGGGGGAATCGACCACGGAGGGCTTCTACATCAACACCATAGCCCCTCCGATGAGTTGTGAGCAGTTTACCACAGACCTTCGGGTCCATAGTTATTAGCTAGATGGCTTCTTCTCTCTTTTTGGATCTCAATACAATGTTCTCCCCCTATCTTCTGGAGATCTATTCGATGTAAACTCTTTTTGCGGTGTGTTTGTCGAGATCCGATGAATTGTGGGTTTATGATCAAGTTTATCTATGAATAATATTTGAATCTTCTCTGAATTCTTTTATGTATGATTGAGTTATCTTTGCAAGTCTCTTCGAATTATCAGTTTGGTTTGGCCTACTAGATTGATCTTTCTTGCCATGGGAGAAGTGCTTAGCTTTGGGTTCAATCTTGCGGTGTCCTTACCCAGTGACAGAAAGGGTTGCAAGGCACGTATTGTATTGTTGCCATCGAGGATAAAAAGATGGGGTTTATATCATATTGCTTGAGTTTATCCCTCTACATCATGTCATCTTGCTTAATGCGTTACTCTGTTCTTTATGAACTTAATACTCTAGATGCAGGCAGGAGTCGGTTGATGTGTGGAGTAATAGTAGTAGATGCAGGCAGGAGTCGGTCTACTTGTTGCGGATGTGATGCCTATATACATAATCATGCCTAGATAATCTCATAATTATTCGCTTTTCTATCAATTGCTCGACAGTAATTTGTTCACCCACCGTAATACTTATGCTATCTTGAGAGAAGCCACTAGTGAAACCTATGGCCCCCGGATCTATCTCTTATCATATTTGCTTCCAATCTACTTTTATTTGCATCTTTAATTTTTGCATCTATATTAGAAAATACTAAAAATATATTTATCTTATCATACTATCTCTATTAGATATCACTTTCGCAAGTGGCCGTGAAGGGATTGACAACCCCTTTATTGTGTTGGTTGCGAGTTCTTTGTTTGTTTGTGTAGGTGCGTGGGACTTTTGAGGAGCCTCCTTCTTAATTGATACCTTGGTTCTCAAAAACTAAGGGAAATACTTATGCTACTATTGCTGCATCACCCTTTCCTCTTCAAGGAAAAGCAACGCAACCTCAAGACGTAGCATACGCCACCAAGTGTTCTGAAGCAAAGGATGGAAATGGCAATGGAAGCTCTGGGAAGAAGCCCAACCCTTTCAACAGGAGACAAGTGAACCACGTAAGCGTGGAGGAGCTTGAAGAGCAGCGAGATGCAGTTATAGGTAAGTTTTTGGTTAAGTCATTTACTCGAATCGTTCTTTTTGATACTGGTGCATCGCACTCATACATATCAAGGGGATCTATGGATAAGTATAAGTTGCCCACCAAAGTTCCTGGGACACCTATGTTAGTAAGCTCGCCAAGAGCGGAGCGTATGGCAAGCCAAGGATGTTTTCAGATGCCATTGACCATAGGTAGGCATGTTTTCCCCTCGGATCTGATAATTCTAGAGTCACAAGGGTTGGATGTGATTTTGGGTTTGGATTGGCTATCGATGTATGGAGGAAACATTGATTGCGCTAGTAAGTCAATTATGCTCACCACCCCAGAAGGAAGAAGGATCAAGTATGTATCCCGGCATGTGCCTAAGAAGACTCAAGTAAATTCCTTATCAGGAGTTGTACAGGAGGAAGTACCAGTGGTGAAGGATTACCCCAACGTATTTCCGGAGGAGTTGCCAGGCATGCCACCGGATAGAGACATTGAGTTTTTGATTGAGCTCTTACCAGGCACCGGGCCAATATCAAAGAGACCGTATCAGATGCCCGCAAAGGATTTGGAGGAAATTAAGAAGCATATTAAGGAGTTACTAGATAAAGGTTTCATTCGACCAAGTTCGTCACCTTGGGGAGTCCCAGTACTTCTAGTGGAGAAGAAGGATGGATCATTAGGAATGGTAGTTGATTATCGTGTGTTTAATGAGGTGACGATCAAGAACAAGTACCCGCTGCCGATGATCAATGATTTGTTTGACCAGTTGCAAGGAGCTAAAGTATTTTTCAAGATCGATCTGCGATTAGGATACCATCAGCTGAAAATTCGAGAGCAGGATATACCTAAGACAGCTTTTACCACAAGGTACGGGCTATACGAGTATACCGTTATGTCATTTGGTCTGACTAACGTGCCTGCCTATTTCATGAACATGATGAACAATGTGCTTATGGAATTTTTGGATAAGTTCGTCATGGTGTTCATTGATGATATATTGGTCTACTCGAAGAGTGAGGAGAAGCATAAGGAGCATTTGCGTTTGGTTCTTGAGAAGCTCAGGGAACACCAGTTATATGAAAAGTTCAGCAAGTGTGAATTTTGGTTGAAGGAAGTTGGGTTTCTTGGACATGTCATAGCCGGAGAAGGAATAGCAGTAGACCCCACCAAGGTTGTTTCTGTGACTTAATGGGTAGCACCCACGTCAGTTGGAGAGATCCGGAGTTTTCTTAGACTCGCGGGATATTATCGGAGGTTCATAGAGAATTTCTCCAGGATTGCAAAGCCCATGACAGAGTTGTTGAAGAAGGACACCACGTTCAAATGGATTGAGGACTGTGAAGCCAGTTTTCAGGAGTTGAAGAAACGTTTGGTTACAACCCCAGTGTTGATTCTTCCAGATTAACAAAAGGATTATCAAGTGTATTGTGATGCTTCACGTCGAGGACTTGGAGTAGTGCTTATGTAAGAGGGAAGAGTTGTTTCATATGCCTCACGACAGCTTAAACCTCATGAGTTAAATTATGCTACTCATGATTTGGAGTTAGCAGCAGTAGTGCATGCGTTGAAGACATGGAGACATTTTCTCATCGGAAATCACTGTGAGGTGTACACAGATCACAAGAGTTTGAAATATATCTTCACGCAGAAGTAGTTGAATCTCAAGCAAAGGAGATGGTTGGAGCTCATCAAGGATTATGATATGAAATTGCACTACCATGCCAGAAAGGCTAATGTAGTAGTCGATGTGTTGAGTCGCAAGAGTTATGTTAATACGCTCATGACCGGAGGATTACCCAAGGAGTTAGCAGAAGATCTTCGCGAGCTATGTTTGGAAATAGTTCCGAGAGGTTATGTAGTAGCATTGGAAATTCATTCCACTTTGATGGATAAAATCAGAGAAGCCTAGAAGACTGACAAGGAGATTGCCGAGATAAAGGAAAGGATGAGCAAAGGAAAGGATAAAGGATTTCGTGAGGATGAGCATGATACTTTATGGTTCGTGGATCGCGTATATGTGCCTAATGACCCCGACATCAGGAAGTTGATTCTACAGGAGGCCCATGATTCGCCGTATTCGATTCACCCAGGAAACACTGAGATGTATCTGGATTTGAAGGAAAGATTCTGGTGGACCGGAATGAAGAAGGATATTGCTGAGTATGTAGCATGTGATGTATGTCAAAGAGTGAAGGCAGAGCATCAGAAGCCAGCAGGATTTCTATAGCCATTGCCAATACCTGAATGGAAGTGGGACAAACTTGGCATGGATTTTATCACTGGATTGCACAGGACTCATTCAGGCTATGACTCTATATGGGTTGTAGTCGATCGATTAACGAAAGTAGCTCATTCATCCCAGTGAAGACCACCTATACGAGTGCTAAGTTGGCAAAGATATACATGACCAGGATCGTATGTCTGCATGGAGTTCCGACCATTGTATCAGATAGAGGAACCCAGTTTACCTCAAAGTTCTGGAATCAGTTGCATGAGACTTTGGGTACTAGGCTAGAGTTCAGTACAACCTTTCATCCACAAACAGATGGACACACCAAGAGAGTCAATCATATTCTGGAGGACATGTTGAGAGCTTGTGCGCTAGATTATGGATCTAGTTGGGACGACAATCTACCGTATGCAGAGTTCTCTTATAACAACATTTATCAAGCCAGCTTGAAGATGGCCCCTTTCGAAGCTTTGTATAGAAGAAGGTGCAGGACCCCGTTATTGTGGGATGAAGTTGGAGACTGTCAGTTGTTTGGACCAGATTTGATTAAGGAGTCTTAAGAGAAGGTTAAGTTGATTCGTGACGGACTCAAGGTAGCCCAGTCCAAACAAAAGAGTTATGCGGATTCTAAACGCAAGGAGATAGTTTACGAAGTTGGAGACAGAGTATACCTTCGTGTGTCCCCACTTCAAGGAGTTAAGCGTTTTGGAGTCAAGGGAAAGTTAGCACCATGTTTTATGGGACCATACAAAGTTTTGGAGCGTATGGGAGAAGTTGCTTACAAGCTAGAATTGCCAGAAGGATTGTCAGGAGTTCATGATGTATTTCACGTTTCCCAGTTGCAGAAGTGCCACGCGGAGATGGCTGGTATTCCTCTGAGAGATACAGTACCACTGGAAGCGATTCAGCTGGATAGGGATTTGACCTACGAGGAGAAACCAGTGAAGATTCTCGAGTTTGCCAGCCGAGTCACACGCATCAAGGTTATCAAGTTCAGCAAAGTTTAGTGGAGCCACCATACCGAGGATGAAGCCACCTGGGAACGAGAGGAAGACCTACGGAAGGACCACCCGCACCTATTTTCCAGGCAACCCGAATCTCGAGGGCGAGATTCATCTTAAGGGGGGGTAGGTTTGTAACATCCCAAATTTTAAATTTGGAATGTTATACATAGGTCATCATATGCATATCATATTTTATTGCATTTTGGTTGATCCTAGAAATTCTAAGCAACTCAAGGACCCACGGAGAGAGTTGGGGATTTCGTTTATTTTCATATTTGAATTTTCTCAAATATTGAAAAGAGGATCATTTTGGTTTTAGTTATTTTTCCTCTTCAAAAATATTTCCAATGAAATAAAAGAGAGGGGATAAAATGACTTCTCCAAAATAAAGAAATTTTGGAGGAAACATGTTAAAATCAAATAATTATTTTATTTGGACTTTTATCGCTATTTTATTTGAATTAGAAAAATATGCATGTTTTCAAAATTCCATTTTTAGGCCTGAAAAATATTCACTTTGTTCTAAATATTTTATTTAGACGGTGAAAATTGTTTTTGGCATTTTTAGATATTTTTTTATATTATTAGGATTTTTTGTTTCGGCGGAATTAATTAAAAAAAGTCCCCGCCCGACTAGGCCGAAGCCCAGCCGAGTAGGCCGGCCGAAGTCGCCGCCGCCGCCTTCCTCCCGTGCGCGACCCGGACTCGCCGAAGTCCGAGTGCGCCACGCCGTCGGCCGCCCCCTCCCCCAAGTCGGACCCCCCAACCCCCCTATAAAGCCGCCCGCCCTGCCGCCCTCTCCGCCACCCACCGCTGCCCCACACCAAAGCCGCCACAGCCTGCGTGCCTCACCGCCGCAAGCCGCAAGCCGCCCCGCAAGGTGCCGCCGCATGCGCCGCCGTCGTCCTGCGCTGCCGCTGCCGCCCCTCGCCGCCACCCGGAGCCCCGCCGACACCGCCCCTCCCCGCCGAAGCATCGCCGGAGGTAGCCGCCGTCGTCGTCGTTTTTTTCGGTTAACCGTTCGGTTTATTTAAACCTAGATCTGTTTTTTAAAATAGATCGGTTCGGTTTTTTCTCGGTTTAGTAGTTTAGCGGACGTTCACCCGTTCATTCATTTTAATGAACATTGTTCACCATTTAGGCTCAGACAACGAACGTTCATTCGTTAGTCTGTTCATCTTGTTTTATTTTCCAGGGTTTTATCTGCGATTATTTCGATCGCGATTTCTGCCTTGATCTTTGATCTAGTATAACTTTTAGCTTGTTTATCCAAATTAGATGAAACCAGCACCTAAATCTTTGTCTCGAAACCCTCTTTCTGTTTAACCAACTTGAACATGATTTTGGTACTGTAAAATTTGACTTTAGTCCAGATTAGTAATCAGATCTTATTTCGTTCGTAGTTTGAGTTTTGTTGCTCTGTTTGAGTTGATTCTTTTTGCAAATCGAAGCTCTTCAGTTGAACTTTCTGTTTGGATCTTCTTATTTGAGTTTTACCCGTGCTTCTATGCTGGAGTGCTTATGTATGCTATTGTTTGTTTGCGATAGAATTTCCGGAGTGCGAAGCGTGCTACTACGTCTATAGGTTTTCCTGATCATGAGCAAGGCAAGTAACACTTTGATCATATCCCTTTATTACCCAGTTTTTATGCATTAGTTCCAATCCTCAAACATTGCATGGTTAGGATCTGAATAACATGTGGGTTTGGGAAGTAGATGATGAGGTAGAACCTATTGCCCCTTTTTATTATCAAACCTTTGGGAGTTACTTCTACGTTATGCTTAGGATTGCTATGCTATGCTCGTAGACATGGACTGGGTGAGTGTATCCATGACAGATGTGAGTATTGTTAATTAATGGTTAACTTAATGTGGCTACTTAAATACACATCTGGGTGGATTGGTTGCGGGCACCTGGAGAATCCAGTGTTGTCCTAGGATATCCCAGAGTACCCGTGTGATCATCCTACGGTTCGTCACCCAGGCTCAAAGGGATCATAAGATTATTCATGCTAGAAAATTCCATGTGCAGCCACAAGCTACTATGGGCTCTAGCATAGTTGAGTAGGTTGCATGACCTCTTTCAGTGGTTAGCTAGCAGATGTAGGGGAAGTAGGTCTAACTGTCCATCCAGAGTAAAGAGTTAACGTTTCTGAAAGATTGTGTGAGGGAGTCCTGGACTAGGGGGTGTCCGGATAGCCGGACTATCATCGTCGGCCGGACTCCAAGACTATGAAGATACAAGATTGGAGACTTCGTCCCGTGTCCGGATGGGACTTTCCTTGGCATGGAAGGCAAGCTTGGCAATACGGATATGTAGATCTCCTACCATTGTAACCGACTCTGTGTAACCCTAGCCCTCTCCGGTGTCTATATAAACCGGAGGGTTTTAGTCCGTAGGACGAACAACCATTACAACAATCATACCATAGGCTAGCTTCTAGGGTTTAGCCTCCTTGATCTCGTGGTAGATCCACTCTTGTACTACCCATATCATCAATATCAATCAAGCAGGAGTAGGGTTTTACCTCCATCGAGAGGGCCCAAACCTGGGTAAAAACATCGTGTCCCTTGTCTCCTGTTACCATCCGCCTAGACGCACAGTTTGGGACCCCCTACCCGAGATCCGCCGGTTTTGACACCACCATTGGTGCTTTCATTGAGAGTTCCTCTGTGTCGTCACCGATAGGCTTGATGGCTCCTTCGATCATCAACAACGACACAGTCCAGGGTGAGACTTTTCTCCCCGGACAGATCTTCGTGTTCGGCGGCTTTGTACTACGGGCCAATTCGCTTGGCCATCTGGAGCAGATCGAAAGCTACGCCCCTGGCCATCAGGTCAGATTTGGAAGCCTAAACTTCACGGCTGACATCCACGGAGACTTGATCTTCGATGGATTCGAGCCATAGCCGAGCGCGCCGCACTGTCACGATGGGCACGATTTAGCTCTGCTGCCAGAGGGTGCCCTGGAGGCCGCACATGAGTCCGCTCCGATCCTTAATTCGGAGCCGACCTCGCGGATCGAGGACGGGTGGTTGGACACCGCCTCGGGGGCTGCAACCTCTACGGCGATGGAGCCGAATACTGACCTTGTCCCTTGTAAAGCCCGTGACTCCGAGGTGCCGGACTCCTCGCCGGACTCCGAACCTCCTGCGCCCTTACCAATCGAATCCGATTGGGCGCCGATCATGGAGTTCACCGCTGCGGACATCTTTCAGCACTCACCCTTTGGCGACATCTTGAATTCGCTAAAGTATCTCTCGTTATCAGGAGAGCCCTGGCCGGACTGCGGTCAGGACGGTTGGGATGCGGACGACGAAGAAATTCAAAACCCACCCACCACCCACTTTGTAGCCACTGTCGACGATTTAATTGACATGCTAGACTACGACTCCGAAGACATCGACGGTATGGACGACGATGCCGGAGACGACCAAGAACCAGCGCCTACGGGGCACTGGAAGACCACCTCGTCATACGACATATACATGGTGGACATCCCAAAGGATGGGAATGGCGAAGAAGCAGCGGAGGCAGATTCCTCTAAGAAACAGCCCAAGCGCCAATGTCAGCGGCGCCGCTCTAAATCCCGCCACAGCAAGAATGGAGATTCCGGCACCGGAGATAATAACACCCCAGAGAGTGCCGAAGATAACCCCCTCCAGCAAGAATCAGCGCAGGAGGACGGAGAAGCCAGCCCTCACGAGAGAGCGGCAGACGAAGAGGTCGAGGTTGATAATTACATGCCTCCCTCCGAAGACGAGGCAAGCCTCAACGACGACGAATTTGTCGTGCCCGAGGATCCCGTCAAACAAGAGCATTTTAAACGCAGGCTTATGGCCATGACAAACAGCCTAAAGAAAAAGCAGCAACAGCTCCGAGCTGATCAAGACCTGCTGGCCAACAGATGGACCGAAGTCCTCGCGGCCGAAGAGCATGAACCCGAACGCCCCTCCAAAAGCTACCCAAAACGCAAGTTGCTCCCCCGATTAGAGGAGGAGGAGTATAAACCTTCATCACCAGCACACAATACGGCAGACCGACCACCTCGTGGCCGTGACAGAGAGGCCTCTAGGCCCTCCATCAGGACCGTACCCCGGCACCGCTCAAAAAGCACGAAGCCAAGGGGGAATGCGCCGGATTTGCGAGACATATTGGAGGACAAGGCAAGACAATCAAGATCGATCTACGGATCACGTGGGCGCCCCACGATGCGCGACGACTACCGTCGCGCCGGATACAGCAACTCCGGCCGGGCCGAACATAGTAGACAAAGCTCTCTTGAGCTACGTCGCGATATTGCCCAGTATAGAGGCGCCGCACACCCACTATGCTTCACAGATGAAGTAATGGATCATCAAATCCCTGAAGGGTTTAAACCCGTGAACATTCAATCCTACGATGGCACGACAGACCCCGCGGTTTGGATCGAAGACTATCTCCTTCATATCCATATGGCCCGCGGTGATGATCTCCATGCCATCAAATATCTCCCACTCAAGCTTAAAGGACCAGCTCGGCATTGGCTTAACAGCTTGCCAGCAGAGTCAATTGGGTGTTGGGAGGACCTGGAAGCCGCATTCCTCGACAACTTCCAGGGCACATATGTGCGACCACCAGACGCCGATGACCTAAGCCATATAATTCAGCAGCCAGACGAATCGGCCAGACAATTCTGGACACTGTTCTTAACAAAGAAAAATCAAATCATCGACTGTCCGGATGCAGAGGCCCTCACAGCCTTCAAACATAACATCCGAGACGAGTGGCTGGCCCGGCACCTAGGACAGGAAAAGCCGAAATCCATGGCAGCCCTCACATCACTCATGACCCGCTTCTGTGCGGGGGAGGACAACTGGCTAGCCCGCAGTAACAACTTCAGCAAAAATTCTGGCAGTCCGGATTCCAAGGACCACAATGGCAGGTCGCGTCGAAACAAAAACAAACGCCGCATTAACGGCGATAACACTGAGGATAGGGTAGTCAACGCCGGATTCAGAGGCTCTAAACCCGGTCAGCGGAAGAAGCCATTCAAAAGAACTACTCCGGGTCCGTCCAATTTGGACCGAATACTTGACCGCTCTTGCCAGATACATGGCACCCCCGAAAAGCCAGCTAATCACACCAACAGGGATTGTTGGGTATTTAAGCAGGAAGGCAAGTTAATTGCCGAAAGCAACGACAAGGGGCTGCATAGCGATGACGAGGAAGAGACCCGGCCGCCGAATAGTAGAGGACAAAAGGGTTTTCCCCCACAAGTGCGGATGGTAAACATGATATACGCAACCCACATACCCAAGAGGGAGCGGAAGTGTGCACTTAGGGACGTATATGCGATGGAGCCAGTCGCCCCGAAGTTCAATCCATGGTCCTCTTGCCCGATCACTTTTGATCGAAGGGACCACCCCACCAGTATCCGTCATGGCGGATTCGCCGCATTGCTTTTAGACCCAATCGTCGATGGATTTCACCTCACCAGAGTCCTGATGGACGGCGGCAGCAGCCTGAACCTGCTTTATCAGGATACAGTGTGCAAGATAGGCATAGACCCCTCAAGGATTAAACCTACAAAGACGACCTTCAAAGCGGTTTACCAGGTGTAGAGGCCAATTGTATGGGCTCAGTCACACTGGAAGTGGTCTTCGGATCCCCGGATAACTTCCGAAGCGAGGAGTTAATCTTCGACATAGTCCCGTTCTGCAGTGGCTATCACGCTCTGGTCGGACGAACCGCGTTTGCAAAGTTCAATACGGTGCCGCATTACGCATACCTCAAGCTCAAGATGCAAGGCCCTCGAGGAGTCATCACGGTTAACGAAAACACTGAACGCTCCCTCCGAACAGAGGAACACACAGTGGCTCTCGCAGCAGAAGTACAAAGCAGCCTCCTAAGGCAATTCTCAAGTCCGGCCGTTAAGCGACCGGACATAGCCAAACGCGCCCGGAGTAACATACGTCAAGACCACCTGGCACGTTCCGAGCATGCGTAGCAATGCGGCCCCAACCCTAGCCCTTGCATGATTGCAAGACCAGTCCTTCGCGTACATCATTACGCTCTGGAGATACCATGGGCATAGGGGGAGGGGCACGACCACGACAGGCCCAGAGTGCGGCTCAACCACACCAGGGGCTCCCAAGTGTGTTGCTCTTTTTCTTTTTCTTTTTTTTACCCACAGGACTCCGTTCACCAGAGGCCTTGTCCGGCAGTAGACCTGCCGAACTCATGATGCAACAGCCAGGGAAGGAGAAAGGCTACGACGAACACTCAGGTGGTCTCCATTACGAGCATTAAATCTGTTTAATACACCATTTCGCAGCCTATCCCTAGAGGGGGACATGTTTAATAGTCCAATCCCTTGCTTACCGCTCTATTTGTATCGCTCTGCATTCATGGCAGTATTTCTAGATAAACAATGCATCGCTTTTTGCTTATAATTGCATTCCTTTCTTATATATGCTCGTTTATGACATGTTGCATCTGTACACTTTGGTACGGCCGAATACACCAGGGGCTTAAGTTCCCCGCATTATGGTGTGATAAGTCCGAACACTTTCACAAGTGCGGCACCCCGAACTAATAGCATTATATGCATCGGCTCCGAATCATGTCTTGGGTCAATAGTTGGGTTTGCCCGGCTCCCATGTTTTAGTACCTTATGTTCCGTTTTATCGGCTAAGATAGCACTGGGAGAACCACTGCGATTGCGCCCCGGTTGAGCTGGGCGAGCGCCTCAGTGGAGAAAGCTAAAACTGACCGTCATGATAAGGCGAGAGCTGGTCGCTGTTCGAGAGGTTTTTTTGAGTCCCTAAAGACTTATGCTGCTTAGAGCGAGGAACCGGCTTTGTCCGGCCCAGGCGTGGATAGCGCCCCGAACTCGGTCTTCCGAACACTAGGGGCTTCGCCAAAATTTAAAATTATAGAATTCTATGGCTAAGTGAGAGTGTTCAAGCATTAAGTCTGGTTGCCTCGTTCGTTGTGTTGAGCGCCTCCCTAGATGGACCCAAACATGGGAACAAGAGTGCTCAAGTTTATCCCGAACACCCCAGCACTAGTGGCATGGGGGCTGAAGCCGATGACTTGCCATCTCTCAGATTTGATAAACGGCTGCACAGAAGGTAATATTTTAAATTAATAAGCGTTGCTTAGCGCATATGAACAAAGTTTTCAGCGCACAGGATAACACATTGCGAGTCTACTCAAATATTACATCTTTGGAGCACTCATCCGCAATCTTGCGGGCACCCTTCAGGACACTCTTATAATACATTTCGGGCGTGCGATACTCCTTGCCCGCCGGCGGCGCGTCCGTCAGAAGCTTCTTAGCATCCAGCCTGCCCCAGTGCACTTTTACACGGGCAAGGGCCTGACGGGCACCTTCAATGCAGGCGGAGCGCTTGACGACTTCCACCCAGGGACACGCATCCACCAGCCGCCGCACTAGGCCGAAGTAGCTCCCAGGCATGGCCTCCTCGGGCCACAGCCGAACTATGAGGCCCTTCATGGCCTGTTCGGCTACCTTGTGGAGCTCGACCAGCTGCTTCAGCTGGTCACTAAGGGGCACCGGATGTCCGGCCTCAGCATACTGAGACCAGAAGACCTTCTCCGTCGAGCTCCCCTCCTCGGCCCGGTAGAATGCGGAAGCATCGGACACGCTGCGAGGTAGATCTACAAACGCTCCTAGAGACCTCCGAATTCGGGTAAGTAATAGGTAATTCACATTCACATGCTTGCTTTGCATGAAAAATGCCTTACCCACCGCTATTTTCTTCATCACCTCAATCTCCTAGAGGGCCTTATGGGCTTCGGCCTTAGTGGCTTTGGCACTCTCAAGAGCCGAGGCAAGCTTAGACTCTCGAGTCTTCGAGTCGCGCTCCAAACTCTCATGCTTTTCCACGAGAGCCTGGAGCTCTTGCTGCACCTCCGCCACCCGCGCTTCCTGCTTCTCTCGCTCTGCTCGTTCCGCGGCCGCATTACGCTCGGCCGCGGACACGGCCTCCTTCAGGACCGCCACCTCGTTCATGGCCCCTGCAGTGCCCACGTTATCCTTGTTATTTCTCTTGCAACCAAAATCCTTTTCTATAAGGTACAAATTTAATACGGTGTTACTCACCCTCTTTGTCCTCGAGCTGCTTCTTGGCAAGGCCGAGCTCGTTCTCGGACCACTCGAGGTTCTGCTTCAAAGCACCGACCTCCGCAGTCAGTGCGGCAGAGGTCAGCAGCACAGCCTGCAATCCCATATTGACATAATTTTTAGAACTCCTGCGCATATATTTTTAGATCCTCAGTCCGGCTTTTCTTTCCGAACACCAAACCGAGCATCAGGGGCTACTGTCTATGCGGTATTACATTACATATTTTAAAATTTCTTACCTCAAAGCCTGTTAGAAGGCTGCTACAGGCTTCGGTCAGCCCGCTCTTGGCGAGCTAAACCTTCTGAATCACCGCACTCATGATAGTGCGGTGTTCTTCCTCGATGGAAGCGCCGTTGAGCGCCTCCAACAAGTTGTCCAGCGCCTCCGGTTGGACGGAGGCCGCCGGTGTCACGGTCTTGCCCTTCTTACGAAGGGGCCGCCTGCCGTACTCTGGAACCACTGCTGGTTCCGGTGCGGAGTTCGGTGCAAAGTCCGGGAGGTTGCCTTGCGGCACCTCCGGAGCCTCCTCCTCCTAATGAGTCCCCTCCTGGGATCCCACCTCGGCATTGTCAGCGTCACGGGGAGTTGAGGCGGTCGGAAGGGAATCCACATCCGACGGAGCCAAGGACCCGCTCGATGAAGTGAGAAGATCGTCCTCGGCCGGACTACAGGTTGTATGCGGCATTAGAAGGACACTACGTGGCACAAAGAGAAATTATAAATCATCCAGGAATTCGGACACTTACGATCTTGCCGGGGGCTTGGCCCTTGAGGGCCACCCCTCGTCGCCGCCGTCGGTGTTGGCGGAGCAGTCCGGAGGAAGGGTCCTTCCCTTCTTGGACCCTCCGGCCTCCCTCGTTGGGGAAGCCTTCCTCTTCCTCTCTCCCCCCTCTTGGGGAGAGTCCTCTTTCTCCTCCTCGTCTTCGGGGGAGGAGTCCGCCTCGGAGCCATCGGACGACGAGTCTGATACCACCTGGCACCGGGAACTCCTTCGGGTTCCCGTGGCCTTCTTCTTGGCCTTCTTCTCCGGCACCACGTAAAGGGCCGGAACCAGCAGCCCCGTTAAACGGGTGTCCGCTGGGTCTTCGGGAAGGGGAGCCGGACAGTTAACCTGTCCGGACGTCTTTTGCCAGTCCTGTTAAAGGCATTGGGAGTTTTAGATCCCATATAGAGTCAAACTATGAAAGAAATGTGTGTCCCATAAAGGATAACAAAGTTTACCTCGCCGGCCGGGCGCTTCGTGCTGAATCCGCGATCTTCAGTTGCGGATGTGGGGGCTTCTCCGCCCTTGAATAGCACCCTCCAGGTAGCTTCGTACGTCATGTCGAAGAGCCCGCTCAGGGTCCGATGCTGTGCCACATCAAACTCCCACAAATTAAAGGCCTGTTGCTGGCAGGGGAGAATCCGGCGGACGAGCATGACCTGGATCACGTTGACAAGCTTAAGCTTCTTGTTCACCAGGGTCTGGAGACAGGACTAGAGTCCGATCACCTCCACCAAACTACCCCATAGCAAGCCCTTCTCTTTCCAGGAGGTGAGCTGCATAGGGGAACTAGATCTAAACTCGGGGGCCGCCGCCCATTTAGGGTCACGCGGCTCGGTGATATAGAACCACCCCGATTGCCACCCTTTGATGGACTCCACGAAGGCACCCTCGAGCCATATGACGTTGGGCATTTTGCCCACCATGGCGCCTCCGCACTCCGCTTGGACGCCCTTCACCACCTTCAGCTTGACATTGAAGGTCTTTAGCCACAAGCCGAAGTGGGGTTGTATGCAGAGGAAGGCCTCGCACACGACGATAAACGCCGAGATATTGAGGATGAAGTTTGGCGCCAGATCGTGGAAGTCCAGGCCGTAGTAGTACATGAGCCCCCGGACGAAGGGGTGAAGTGGGAAGCCCAGCCCGTGGAGGAAGTGGGGAAGAAATACGACCCTCTCATGGGGCCTGGGGGTGGGGATGAGCTGCCCCTCGTCGGGCAGCCGGTGCGCAATGTCGCTGGACAGGTATCCGGCGCCGCGCAGCTTTTCGATGTGCCCCTCCGTAACGGAGGAGGCCATCCACTTGCCTCCCGCTCCGGACATGGCTGGAGAAGGTTGAGGCGAGATGTACGGACTTGGGCGCTGGAGCTCGAGTGCGCGGAGATGGATAAGCAAAGGAGGAAGAAGGCGTAGGTAAAAAAGGCGGATCCTTATCCCCTTATATATGGGCGGACGAAGACTATGCATCCCCCGGCCTAGTAAAACTCGCTTATCTCCCAAGCGCCGCGATCAATGGCGCGGTTGGGTTACCCACGTCCGAATTGATGGGAATCCCGGAATAAGGGGAACATGATCTCTGCTTCGACAAGACGTGCCAAGGAAACCGCTTCGCTAAATGCACTGAGGTGGTATGATAAAAACAATTCAAGTAAAGGCTTGGTAGTGGTGTGACGTCATGCCACAAAATACGTCAGCAGATTGAACTTGTGTGCATATTATTCTCTCTACGGTGGTATGTGGAATTTATTTTGCAGAGCCGGACACTATCCTGGTGTTCACAATCTTCTATGAATTATTCGGAGGAGGAACCCGCCTTGCAATGCCGAACAATATGTGCGCTGGACTCATCGTCATTGAAGCCTGGTTCAGGGGCTACTGAGGGAGTCCTGGACTAGGGGGTGTCCGGATAGCCGGACTATCATCGTCGGCCGGACTCCAAGACTATGAAGATACAAGATTGAAGACTTCGTCTCATGTCCGGATGGGACTTTCCTTGGCGTGGAAGGCAAGCTTGGCAATACGGATATGTAGATCTCCTACCATTGTAACCGACTTTGTGTAACCCTAGCCCTCTCCGGTGTCTATATAAACCGGAGGGTTTTAGTCCGTAGGACGAACAACCATTACAACAATCATACCATAGGCTAGCTTCTAGGGTTTAGCCTCCTTGATCTCATGGTAGATCCACTCTTGTACTACCCATATAATCAATATCAATCAAGCAGTAGTAGGGTTTTACCTCCATTGAGAGGGCCCGAACCTGGGTAAAAACATCGTGTCCCTTGTCTCCTGTTACCATCCGCCTAGACGCACAGTTCGGGACCCCCTACCCGAGATCCGCCGGTTTTGACACCGACACTGTACTCTGTCATCCGTTTCTCAAACACCATGTAGTTCGAGAAATCCAACGGAGGAGATCGAGTCTTGTGGGGAAAAGTGCACAAACCTCTGTAGAGTGTACAAACTAATCATGATTAGCCGTGTCCCTAGTTATGGACATCTTGAGTATCTGGTTCTTGGATTATCATGTGGATCTCATCACTCTAAATTAATTTTGTTGGGTTAACTGATATTGCTTAATTGGGATTGAGTTGGAGGATCCTTCTCAATGTTTAACAACCACCATGATAGTTAAATAAAATTTATTCCTTTTGTTGTAGCGAAAAATTGGCTTTATGAAAAAATAGTAACCATAGAGCTTTCCACCAGCCATATATGCATGTAGTGATAGCATTTATTCTGTTTATTACTCTTTGTGTTACATTGCCAGCATATTCCATGTGCTGACCCGTTTCGGGCTGCAATATATCATGTTGCAGACTTTTCAGACGATGAGTAAGGTGCCATAGGTCATTGTCTTTCACTCAGTGATGCCGTTGGAGTTGATGGACTCACTTTATCTTCCAAGCCTTCTGCTGTTATCTTATTTAGATGGCCTTAAGCCATATTATTGTAATAAGTTCTCTTTTGAGACATTTGATGTAATAAGTGTGTGATTGAAACTCTTTTACAAATCCTCAAGTACTGTGCGTGTTAGCATTACCGATCCAGGGATGACACTGATGCACGGAGACTAGACTGTTTGAGGTCTGGTCGCTACAGAACTCCTGAACGCCTGGTGCCTGACATCTGCTGCCTTTTCCTAGGAAGCGTGCTCTGAAGAGCGCCTCCACATGGTGCCCGAGCACCTCCCTCGAGACCCTGGCTAGGTCTGAGGCCTTCCAAAGGAGAGCCCCCGAGCCCAGCCTGAGGGGGGCGCCGGGCGCGCCTTCCTATGCGATGGGTGAAGGTGCCGCATCCGGAGATGCGAGGCTCAGCGCTGCGTCCTCGAGTGATGCTCCTTCACGAGAGCCCTGTCCCAGCTGCAACTTCTTCATCTTGGGGGCGACCTCAGGAGGGAGGGCGCCGTCTTCGTCTTTAGGGTTCTCGACCGCTGCAGCCTGGAAGGCGCGCTCGAGGGAGCACACCGCGTCCTTCTCTTGACACACGACCGTGATGATGTCGCTGCTTCCAGGCATCTTGAGGATGTTGTAGCCATGGTGCGTAGCCGCCATGAACTTGGCCAGTGCTGGGTACCCTAGGATGGCGTTGTAGGGCAAGCGGATGTCGGCGACATGGAAGTCGATGAGCTCAGTGTGGTAATTGTTGCATTCGCCGAAGGTGACAGGGAGGCGAACCTGCCCTATCGGGTGTGTAGAATCGTCGGTCACTCCTTAGAATGGCTTGGTGGGGTGAAGCTGGTAGTATGGCCCTTGGAGCCTGTCAAACATCTGAACAGACAGAACATTGAGCCCCGATCCTCCATCGATGAGAGTCTGGGTGATGACCACGTTGCTGATGACGGGGGAGCAGATCATGGGGAGCACACCAGCGGTGGCCGCGCACTTGAGCTGGTCGGAGGAGTCGAAGGTGATGATGCACTTGGACCACCTGAGAGGGCGAGTTGCTTCAGGCTTGGGGAGCGTTGCATTCACCTCGCGCGTGAACTGCTTGAAGATGCGGTGGGAAGCTGGGGCCTGTGAGCCGCCCAAGATGCAGGCAATGGCCCGAGGCTCCTGGAAGCCCCCAGGCCCCTCGTTCTGGTGGTGATCTTCATTCCTTCTTGACAGTGAAGGCAGAAGAGGCAGAGATGTGTTGCCTTGAGGGCGCTCCTCACGAGGCTGCTCCCTCCAGTTGCCCTCGCGAGGCTGGCCCTGCCAGCGGTCCTCACGAGGCTGGTCACGCCACTACTAACGATGGTCGTGTCCGTCCCAGCGTCCTCCACCTCGGCCGCCTCCACGATCGTAGCCTCGATCACTGCGCTCAGGGCGTCGACCGAGGCGCCTGTCACGGAGGGCCCTGAGCTCCTGACAGTCGTTGGTGTTGTGGCTGTGAACATTGTGGAAGAAGTAGAACGGCTGGTTGCTCTTGGATGACTCGGGGTGGTCGCAGCCGTGCTTCATTTCTGGCTCGGCCGCAAGCACGGCTGGCCCCTTGTGCTTCACGTCCTTGGACTTGGTCTTCCTGTCTTCTGGATCAGCATCGGGGAGCTCGAGGAGGGAGATTCTTCTCTCCTCAGCCCTTGCGCACCTGTTCGCCATGTTGAACATCTCTAGAGCGGTGCAGAGATCCTCGTGGATGGCGAGCTCCTCCTTCATCCTGACATCACGGACGCCATCAGTGAACGCGGAGATGATGGCCTCGTCTAACACCTTGGGGATCTTGAGGCGAACGTTGTTGAAGCACTGGATATACTTCTACAGGGTCTCTCCAGGGTGCTGCTTGATGCGACGCAGGTCACCCGCGGCCGGCGGACGATCGCGAGTGCCCTGGAAGTTGGCGATGAAGCGGCTGCGCATCTCCTCCTAGGAAGAAACCAACCCCTTGGTCAGGTTCAGGAGCCAAGAACGCGCGCCATCCTGGAGGGCCATCGGGAACCAGTTTGCCATGATCTTCTCGTCACCGTTGGCCGCCTCGATGCTCAGCTCGTAGAGCTGCAGGAACTCGGCGGGGTTGGCGGTGCCGTCGTAGCACGGAGGCAGGTCAGGCTTGAACTTTATTGGCCATGTGATGTTGCGGAGCTACAGAGTGAACGCGCGGGCATCCTACCGTGGCCACCGGAGGTCGTCGAGGGGGTGGAAACTAGCCCGGGTGCACGTGCACCGCCACCTCCTGGGGCGGTACGCGGGCCTGGTGCTGGGGTGCTGGAAGCATGCGTGCTTCTCCCTGGGGACGCTGCACCACCTGGCAGCTCCCGTCATCCCGAGCCCGTGCAGGGCGAGACGGGTCGCGCCATGGAGCCGCACGCCTTGGCTCAACGATGACGCCCTGGGCCGGAGGTGGTGGAGGAGCCCCGTCCGCCACGTCACCCGCTACAGGTGGGTGCTGAGGCAGCGAGCGAGCCGGCTCGGCAGAGCCCCTGTGCGCGACGCTGACGAGCTCAGCGATCCGCTCGAGCCACTCCTCGTAGAGGTCGCCGACCGGGCAGTAGCGAAGGAGCTCCTGCACCATGAACAGAGCGGCCTGCGCATCCGCCTGGCCGCGACGCGCGTGTGATGACGAAGCTACTGGGGTCAGTGACGGAGTAGCGGTGCGCCCGTCACGGCGCACCGATGGGTGCTGTGATGAAGCTTGCTGCTCATGGCCGGCTGGGCCCGTGGCGGCGTTGGCCACCGGAGACGGAGTGCAATGGGCACATCCATCACCCGTCGGAGCCGTCTGAGCAACGCGGGTTGTGACTGCAGCCCGACGCTCGGCGCGAGCCCAGCGCTCGTCGGCCATGGAGGTGTCGGAGTGGCGGTGGATCGATCGACAAAAGAGAGGATCCGACGCACCCCTACCTGGCGTGCCAAATGTCGGATTATGGGATCCGCAAACACTTGAGAGGTTTGAACTCTGGGGTGCGTGTGGAGATCTCAACCTACCTAGCCTGCCTACACGCGATCCTCCTAAGCCTAGCGCGTCAATCTCAAAGAGACAAAGAGACACAACATTTTATCCTGGTTCGGGACACCTTGTGGTGTAGTACCCTACTCCAGTGTTTTGGTGGATTGCCTCGAAGGGCTGACGATGAACTAGTACAGTGGATGAACGAGCCTCAGGAGGTGAGGTGTTCTTGAGCTGGTGTGGTGTGTGCTAGTTCTACTCGTCTTGGTTCCCCCTTCTATGGTGGTGGCTAGTCCTACTTATAGTGGCCTTGGTCCTCTTCGCAAATGTTGGTGGGAAGGGATCCCACAACGGCCGGATTTGAAAGGGGACAAGTAGTACAGCTTATTCTGACAAAAGTAGTCTTCGCCTGCAAAAAGCCTCTGATCGTGATGCTGCAGTGGGCTCGTCGACGACTTCCGTCCTGGCGGTCTTGGTCTCGTTGCACTAGAATGGAAACCTTTAGCTGATTCCTCGAGACCCCGTTCTTGTGGCTTGCCTCCTTTGCACCGAAGAGGAAACCTGCGCTCTGCGCCCGCCTGGTGCCCGCCTGGCCTTGGTCGTCATGGCCCACGTCAGCTGAGCCTCGTGAGGTAACCTTGCATAGAACTCTCCACCCCTCAGGAGCCAGCCTGAGGAGGCCGATCCCCTCGGGGGTCTTGGCGTCGCCCACCTCGCGAGGCTTGGCCCCTCGCGAGGGTCTTGCGGTGTTGATGTTGAAGTTGGGCCGTACCAGACCGTCGATGGAGCCACGCGGTGGGCCGTAGGTAGGCAGGGCTGGATACCCCCAAATCCAGGACGCCGACACCGTTGTCGGGGAAGATCTTCAACATCAACCAGGTTCCTAATCACAAATCTCATCGCCTCGCAATTTACATTATTTGCCATTTGCCTCTCGTTTTCCTCTCCCCCACTTCACAACAATTTGTCGTTTTATTCGCCCTCTTTTTTGTTCGCCGTGTTCTCGTCAGATCTGTTTTTTAGTGCAATCTTGTTGCGTAGTCATCATGACTCAAGAGAACACCAAGTTGTGTGATTTCTCAAATACCAACAACAATGATTTTATTAGCACTCTGATTGCTCCTCCCACCACTAGTGCGGAGTGTTGTGATATTAATACTACTTTGCTGAATCTTGTCATGAAAGATCAATTTGCTGGTACTCCTAATGAGGATGCCGCGTCCCATCTTAACACAATCGTGGAATTATGAGATATGAAAAAGAAAAAAGATGTGGACAATGATGTCGTGAAGTTGAAATTATTTCCGTTTTCTTTGCGAGAACGTGCCAAAATTTGGTTTTCTTCTTTGCCTCGCAATAGTATCGATTCTCGGAACAAGTGCAAGGATGCTTTTATCACTAAGTATTTTTTGCCCGCAAAAAATATTTCCCTCGGAACCCAGATCAAGAATTTCAAGCAACTTGAACATGAGCATGTTGCGCAATCTTGGGAAATGATGGAATTGATGCTAAGGAATTGCCAACTCATGGGTTAAATCTTTGGATGATCATACAAAAAAATTATGCGGGATTGAATTTTGTTTCTCGTAATCTTTTAGATTCCGCCGTGGGGGTACTTTTATGGAAATTACTTTGGGTGAAGATACTAAATTGTTAGACCATATTATGTCAAATTGCTCACAATGGCATACCAAAAGAGCTCCTACTAGTAAAAAAGTCAATTCGATAGAAGAAATAAATTCCTTGAGTGAAAAAGTTGATGCTCTTATGAAATTCGTTGCTAACAGAAGTGCTCCTATTGATTTTAATGATGTGCCTTTGTCTACTTTGATTGAGCAAAATAGTGATGCCATAGATGTGAATTTTTGTCTCGCGAAACAATTTCAATAACAATGCTTATAGAGGTAATTTTAATCCTAGGCCTTTTCCTAATAATTCCTCCAATAATTATGGTACTTCCTATGGTAATACTACTTATAATATAATAGAAACACCTCTGATTTTGAGAACAATATTAAAGAATTTATCAATACTCAAAAAGCTTTCAATACTTTCATAGAAGAAAAGTTGAAAAAATTGATGATTTGTCTAGAAGTGTTGATAAAATTTCTCATGATGTATAAACTCTCAAGATGAAATTTTTTGTGCCTAAAATTGAAGAATCAATTAAATGTTTCTTTGTATGAAAGTAAGAAAAGAACCGCTATGCTTAGAGCTACTCCCTCTGTTCCTTTATATAAGGTGTATTTGTTTTTTGATAAAATTCCACAATGTAAGGTGCATTTCTTATAAATCCTCCTAATTCCCTTTTTAGCCCTCCAGCAAAAGGAAAGTATCTTTCTCCTGATTGCATGTACCTCTATTTGTTGCAAAATAAGGAAAGATTATGTCTCTCGATTGCTTGTATCTCCTACTTTCCTGCACTCACTGATTTACTTTCCACTGATCAATAAATTTGCCAAGGGTAATTCTGTCCTAACACCTCTATCTTTATGCGCCTTGGTCACCGTGCCAAAAATAATACACCTTACATAAAGGAATGGAGGGAGTAAAAGAGAATTTTTAGAAAGAGTGTTTGCTAGTGATTACTTTCATAAAAGTGACGAAGATCTTAAAATGATTGGTGTTTCTTCTATTGATTCTTTGTTTAGTAAAATTAAGATCGATGAAAAAGGGACTGGAGAAGAGTCAGCTTTAGTTATAAGGCGTCCCTATGATTCGGAGGGTGAAAATCTTGTTGAAAAAATTGATAAAAGTGGGTTCAAAGAGGTCAATACTTTAACTAGTGATGTGCCCATTATTTTGGATTACAAAGACTTTAATTATGATAGTTGCTCTTTGGTTGATGTATTTCTTTGTTGCAATCCATGATAAATTCACCCCATGCTTATGAACAAAATAAAGCTTTTACTAAACATATTGTTGATGCTATGATGAAAGCTTTTGAAGAAAAGTTGGAATTAGAAGTTTCAATTCCTAGAAAATTGCATGGTGAGCAGGAACCTACTATCAAATTCAAGATTAAAAATTATGAGTTGTGACTTGGGTGCTAGTTTTTCTACAATTCCGAAATCTTTATGTGATGTGCTTGGTCTTACCAATATTGAAGAATGCTCTTTAAATTTGCACTTGGCAAATTCTACTATTAAAAAGCATATGGGAAGAATTAATGATGTTCTTTTCTTGCAAATAGGAATTATGTGCCCATAGATTTTATTGTTCTTGATATTGATTGCAATCCGTCTTGTCCAATTATTCTTGGTAGACCGTTTTTACGTACTATTGGTGCCATGATTGATATGAAAGAAGGCAATATTAAATTTCAATTTCCACAAAGGAACGGAATGTAACACTTCCCTAGAACAACAATTAGTACACCATATGAATCAATCATGAGGGCATCTTATGGATCTAGAACCAAAGATGACAACACTTAGATCTTACGCGTTATGCCTAGCTAGGGGCGTAAAACGATAGCGCTCGTCGGGAGGCAACCCAACTTGTATCTTTTTGCTTTTTGGTTTTCTTGCTGTTTTCAATAAAATACCCAATAATACCTTTGGTTAGATCTGTTTTTGTGGTTTGAAATAGTATTTGTGCCAAACAAGGCCTTTGGGATGATTTGGGTAAAAGTTGATTTGATCTTGCTGAAAAACAGAAACTTTTGCGCTCACGAGATTATTTGTCATTTTTAATAGAAGAGTGATTTTGAGTTGATTATTTTTGCAGAAGATTAATAGACAAATTGCTCACGGTAACACAATTGTTTCAGCATTTTTGGAGTTACAGAAGTATTCAAAATATTCATATTGCTACAGACTGTTCTGTTTTTGACAGATTCTATTTTCTTTGCGTTGTGTGCTTGTTTTGATGATTCTATGGTTTTCTTTGATGAGTTTTTCCGTAGAAAAGTTGGAATATAGTAGATATAATGCAAAAAAATATGAATAGTTTTTCAGCAGTAGTTATAGTAGCGGTTTGCTTTCTTATACTAACGGATCTCACGAAGGTTTTGTTGAGTTTTGTGTGATTGAAGTTTTCAAGTTTTGGGTGATCTTACGATGGATGAAGGAATAAGGATTATCAAAAGGCTAATCTTGGGAATGCCCGAGGCACCCGAAGATAATATTCAATAAGTAGCAAGCAACTAAGCTTGGGGATGCCGCCGAGTGGCATCCCCGCTTTCTTCTAACAACCATCGGTATTTTACTTGAAGCTATATTTTCTTTGTCACCTATTATGAGTTTTTCTTGGAGCGTCTTGTATGATATGAGTCTTTGCTTGTTTTGATTTGTGTTTTAAGTGTCGAATCCTTGCTGAACACACCCTTTTGAGAGAGCAAAAAAAATAGAGTCATGGATTTGCTCTAGTACTTCACTTATATCTTTTTGAGCATGGTGTGCTTTGTTATTTTTGAAGAAATGCTCTCATGCTTCACTTAGATTTATTTGGGAGTTAGTAAAATTTTCAGAAATTCTCTCTTGCTTCACTTAGATTATTTTGAGAGAAAGAAAAAATACTCTCATGTTCTTCACTTATATTTGTTTGAGCTTATCAAAAAGCAACATATGAAAATAGTCCCAAAGTGATAGATATCCAAGGAGGATATAATAAAAACTTTCATGAAGATCATTGGGAAAAATAAACTTGATTCTTAGTAATGGTTTTGAGATATGACGATATGATATGTGAGTCAAGTTGATGAGTAATTGTGCTTTAGTAAGAATATTGATGTTAAGGTTTGTGATTCCCTATGATATATGTGTGCTCTACCGCTCGCGAGGTGGTGAAGGGTGGATAATATTTTCCATGCTAGATGTGTTATTCTCACGATGAGTGTTTATTCACTTGTCATTGCACGAGAGTACGTCAAAGGTATTAGGGATGCCCAGTCCCAAAATGAAAAATGAATTTACTTTATGTTGTCTAATAATAAATTCCTAGAAAAGTGTTGGTATGGAGGACACCCGTGGATACGATTAGCCATGGAAAGTGAAAGTAATGGTAGAACAAGGAATAAACCTTATTTTTTGTTTGGGAACCGCCTATGATGTATCTAGCATGGAAAGTGTTGGGAGCTCTAAGTTGTTTTCGTTGGTGGGAAAAGTATGCCTCTCAAAAATATTTTTATCTCTCAATTTAAGCCTTGAGCTCTAGCACCTCTACAGATCCCTACTTCCCTCATGAAGGGACTTTCTTTTACTTATGAAATTTTTATTGTGAATTTGAGTCTCCATCTTCTCTTATAAAGCACCAACTAAGGGGCGATATGATCGTATTTGAGCATTGGGTGTAGCTAATATTCGAGTGTGTTTCATGAATGGATCAATGACTGAGCATAATGGGCTAGGGATAACTTGCTTTAGTGTTGATATTCTGAAAGACATGGTTGCTTGTTGGTATGCTTGAGTTTTAAAGTCTTCATGTCAAAACTAGACTATTGCTTTGAATCATATAAAAGTCCAAATGTCAATGCTATAAAGAAAATAAATATGATGAACATGTTAGGCAACATTCCACATCAAAAATTCTGTTTTTATCATTTTACCTACTCGAGGACGAGCAGGGATTAAGCTTGGGGATGCTGATACGTCTCCAACGTATCTATAATTTTTTATTGTTCCATGCTGTTATATTATCATTATTGGATGTTTTACAATCATTCTATAGTCATTTTATATCATTTTTTGGTACTAACCTATTGACATAGTGCCCAGTGACAGTTGTTGTTTTCTGCATGTTTTTTACATCACAGGAAATCAATATCAAACGGAGTCCAAACACAGCGAAACTTCTTGAGGATTTTTTTTGGGCCAGAAGACATCCAATGGGCCAAGAAAGCACCTGGGGGTGCTCTGAGGGGAGCACAACCCACCAGGGCGTGCCTGGGGGCCCAGGTGGGTTGTGCCCACCTCGGGTGCCCCCTGAACCGTCTCTTCGATTTATAAATACCCCAATATTCCATAAACCCTAGGGGAGTCGACGAAAATCAATTCCAGCTGTCGCAGAGTCCAGAACCACCAGATCCTATCTAGACACCATCACGGAGGGGTCCACCACTTTCATTGGTGCCTCTCTGATGATGCGTGAATAGTTCTTTGTAGACCTATGGGTCCGTAGTTAGTAGCTAGATGGCTTCCTCTCTCTCTCTCTCTCTCTCTCTCTCTCTCTCTCTTGATTATCAATACAATGATCTCTTGGAGATCCATATGATGTAAGACTTTTTAGGGTGTGTTTGTTGGGATTCGATGAACTTTGAGTTTATGATCAGATCTATGTTTTTATCCATGAAAGTTATTTGAGTCTTCTTTGATCTCTAATATGCATGATTGCTTATAGCCTCGTATTTCTTCTCTGATATTTGGGTTTTGTTGGCCCAACTTGATCTATTTATCTTGCAATGGGAAGAGGTTCTTTGTGATGGGTTCGATCTTACGGTGCTTGATCCCAGTGACAGAAAGGGAAACGACATGCATGTATCGTTGCTATTAAGGATAACAAGATGGGGTCTATTTCTACATAAATAGTTCTTGTCTACATCATGTCATCATTCTTATCGCATTACTCCGTTTCTCCATGAACTTAATACACTAGATGCATGCTGGATAGCGGTTGATGTGTGGAGTAATAGTAGTAGACGCAAGTAGGAGTCGGTCTACTAATCTTGGACGTGATGCCTATATAATGATCATTGCTTGGATATCGTCATGATTATTTGAAGTTCTATCAATTGCCCAACAATAATTGTTTTCCCACCGTTTTCTATTTTTCTTGAGAGAAGCCACTAGTGAAACATACGGCCCCAGGTCTCTTTTCATCATATTAATTTGCCTTTGCGATCTATTTTCCTTTGCATTTATTTTCAAATCTATTAAACCAAAAATACAAAAATACCTTGCTATAATTTATTTGTTCTGCGATCTATTTATCCTATCTACCACTTTTATCTCACGTTATTTGCCTATCTAGAGGCGTCGTACCTGAAAGGGATTGACAACCCCTTTAACACGTCGGGTTGCGAGTATTTGTTATTTGTGTGCAGGTGTTGTTTACGTGGTGTGAGGAGGTTATCCTACTGGTTCAATGACCTTGGTCTCATCACTGAGGGAAATACCTACCGTCGCTATACTGCATCATCCCTTCCTCTTTGGGGAAATACCGACGTAGTTCTAGCAGACATAACAAGATAAGGGAGAGAAAGAGAAAGAGAGGGGTGGGGCGCGGGCGCTGGCCGCTTTTTAGATAGGTCACAACTCTTTGTCGTCTGCTAGCATACAACAAAGAGCCTATCTAGTGGGGTGGGGCCGGGGGAAACGGCCGTTAGCTTGGCCACTTTCTTTGCCGTTTGCTAGCAGACGGCAAACTTTGTCGTATGCTAGCAGACAACAAAGAAAGTGGCTGTTAGGTCATCCTTGTTAGTGGGCCACCCACCCTCTTTGCCGTCAGCTAGCTGACAGCAAAGAGCAGGCTGACGGCAAAAACGTTCTTTGCCGTCAGCTCTTTCTTTGTCGTCAGTTTTACGTAAGCTGATGGCAAAGACGTCTTTGTCGTCAGCTAGCGGACGGCAAAGAGCTGGCTGATGGCAAAGATCCTGATTCCAGTAGTGCCTCTTCCACGAGCAAAACATGATCAACACCAAGACTCCATGGGTGTTAGAATCATTACAATGTAATCTAGATTATTGATTCTAGTGCAAGTGGGAGACTGAAGGAAATATGCCCTAGAGGTAATAATAAAGTTGTTATTTATATTTGCTATATCATGATAAATGTTTATTATTCATGCTAGAATTGGATTAACCGGAAACTTGATACATGTGTGGATACATAGACAAAGACACAGTGTCCCTAGTAAGCCTCTACTAGACTAGCTCGTTAATCAAAGATGGTTAAGTTTACTAACCATAGACATGTGTTGTCATTTGATGAACGGGATCACATCATTAGGAGAATGATGTGGACAAGACACATTCGTTAGCTTAGCATAATGATCGTTAAGTTTTATTGCTATTGCTTTCTTCATGTCATATACATATTCTTTTGACTATGAGATTATGCAACTCCAAGATACTGAAGGAATACCTTGTGTGCTATCAAACGTCACAATGTAATTAGGTGATTATAAATATGCTCTACAGGTATCTCCTAAGGTGTTTGTTGGGTTGGCATAGATCGAGATTAGGATTTGTCACTCCGAGTATCAAAGAGGTATCTCTGGGCCCTCTCGGTAATGCACATCATAATAAGCCTTGCAAGCAATGTGACTAATGAGTTAGTTACAGGATGATACGTTACAGAACGAGTAAAGAGACTTTCTGGTAACAAGATTGAACTAGGTATGAAGATACCGACGATCGAATCTCGGGCAAGTAACATACCGATAACAAAGAGAATAACGTATGTTGTCATTACGGTTTGACCGATAAAGATCATTGTAGAATATGTAGGAACCAATACGAGCATGCAGGTTCCGTTGTTGGTTATTGACTAGAGAGGTGTCTCGGTCATGTCTACATAGTTCTCGTACCCATAGGGTCCGCGCGCTTAACATTCGATGATGATTTTGTATTATATGAGTTATGCTATTTGGTGACCAAATGTTGTTCGGATCTCGGATGAGATCACGGATATGACGAGGAGTCTCGAAATGATTGAGTGGTAAAGGTTCATATATAGGACAATAGTATTCGGACACTGGAAGTGTTCCGGGGGTACCGGGTACGTATCAAGTCACCGGAAGGGGTTCCGGGCAACCCCCGGCAAACTATATCGGCCTAATGGGCCAAGAGTGGGACAGACTAGTCCCTAAGAGGCTGGTGCGCCCCCTATAGGCCAAAATAAGGGGGAAAGGAAAGGAGGGAAGGGAGAAGGAAAAGGGAGGATTCGCCCCCCCCCCTTTCCTTCCTCTCTCCCCTCTCTTTCCTTTCTCCTTCGATGAATAAGGAAGGGGGAGGCCGAGTTGGAGGAGGCGGCCAAGTAGGATCCCTCCTGCTTGGGGCTCCCCTTGCCGCCCCTCTCCCTCTCCCACCTATATATTGTGGGGGGCACCGCTAGAACACACAACATTGATTCATAGCCGTGTGCGGCGCCCCCTCCACAGTTTACACCTCCGGTCATATTGTCGTAGTACTTAGGCGAAGCCCTACGCCGATCACTTCACCATCACCGTCAACACGCCGTCCTGCTGACGAAACTCTCCCTCGACACTTTGCTGGATCAAGAGTTCGAGGGACGTCATCGAGCTGAACGTGTGCAGAACTCAGAGGTGCCGTACGTTCGGTGCTTGATCGGTCAGAACGAGAAGAAGTCGACTACATCAACCGCGTTGTCAAATGCTTCCGCTTTCGGTCTACGAGGGTACGTGGACATACTCTCCCCCTCTCATTGCTATGCATCTCCTAGATAGATCTTGCGTGAGCGTAGGAAATTTTTTGAAATTGAATGCTACGTTCCCCAACATGGACCGCGCAGGCAAGGAAATTGAATGCCATGTTGACCCATCTCGCCGGGCAAGGGCAAGCCACAAGGTGGTGATCTCCACCCCGGCCATGGAGCACCAAGAGTTCCTGCTCTGCAAGCACGCCGTCCTCCTTACGATGGCGGTGCCGAGGCACACGGCCAACCCGATGTCCATCGGGCGCGCCATCGAAGAGTTCCTTGGATCAACAAGACTCCGCCAGAAAAGAAGAAAACCTCCACAAACTATCATTGTGAAGGAAGAAGAATAGTATCTGCCTTGTAGGGGAAACAACACATCATACGAGCCTAAAAAAGATTCAATTCGCAAAAACCCGCCTCAACTCGCTCCTCATCGGTGGAAAAGAATACGAGGTAATATTACCGGGAGTCACAGAACTTGCGTTGCATGTTCAGTTTGGTGCTAGAACTTTGAAAATACGGATTTGTGGTCTCCTAACTTGACTTAACTGTGTAGATACGGTCACAATACGCACATGCAACCTCACTAGCCATTGAGTGATGGAGCTGGGTACAACGTATTTTTATGCAAAACACCCTCATGTTTTTTATTTGCAGAAAAATCAACCACTATGATGCATATTTGCACAAAAAACCTCACAATTTCTCATTTATAGAAAAACATGACCACAGTACTGCACGTCCGTGCGAAAATTATAGCACCACACTCGAACCCACGAACAACCGTTAAACAAGCGATGGTAAAGCCACTACATCACCTTACGTTCGCATGTCCAATTTGGATAAGGAGTTTTTATATGTATTAAACAAGGATGCATGTGGACCTTAAATGGGCTGCGAATACCACGGCCATTTTTTAATTTAGTTGCAGAACTAAGTAATAAGTTACGGGTTTCTCAAAACAAGTAATAAATTATGTTCAAATATTTGTGCAGACAATGATTAGTAAATAAAACACTCAAATATAAACATGTGTGCTATATATAAAATATTTAGTAAACCGTACATAATAATTATGTTCAAATTATTGTGTGTTAAAAATATTATACATTTAGATGATAATTAGTAAATAAAAAAATTAATTACAATTTTTTATATATTACATATTTAGCAAAAAAATATTTTAACATAATTTTATTACATATGTTTTACAAATATTTTAAATGTTTTTATTACTTAAGTTTTACTAAATACTCCCTCCGTTCCTAGATATTTGTCTTTTTAAAGATTTCAAATGGACTACCACATACGGATGTATATAGACACATTTTAGAGTCTAGATTCACTCATATTGCTCCGTATGTAGTCACTTGTTGAAATCTGTAGAAAGATAAATATTTAGGAACGAAGGGAGTATTTTATACTACTAGTATATGAAACACAAATTTATATTTAATTGTTTTTATTTACTAATCATTGGTTGTATGCATAATAGTTTTAACACACATAAATATATTCCTTATGTTTTACAAATATCTTAAAAAATTGCACGGGCAAAATAGGCTGCAGTATTGGCATCCCATTCAAACTCCACGTGAGTCCACATAAGTTTGTTATTCGTATTAGGCATCAGGACTTGATTAGCGTGTTGGTAGGACAGTAGTTTAAAAGAAGTTGGTCGCAGTGTAGAGTCCTGACGGTAATTTTCGAATATATCTGCAGTGCTATGGTTGTGTTTTCTGAGCATTTTTTTGTGCTGGACTTTTTCCGCAAATAAACAATCTATGAGAGTGTTTTATGTAAAAGTACAGCGCACCCAGCCCCTCCGCTCACTAACAGGTGGGGTCATGCACATGGATACGCCTACATACGTGTAACATGACCGTATCTGCACACATGAGTCAAGTTAAGTGACCACAAAACTGTATTTTCAAAATTTTAGCACTAAACTGAACATGCGATGCAAGTTGTATGACTTCCGATGATATTACCTCAAAAGAATACACTACTACTAGCTGCTAGGACTTATTTAATGAAGAGGTTGTCGCCATCTCAACTACCTCCCCTAGACACCAAAATCTAGCGATATACACCATCCAAACCAGATCAAAACTCCCACACATTGTCCAGGAGGATACGAAGAATGAGGTATAGAACATCGACCCGGCCGACGGGAACGATGGAACCAAAACCCTAACCTTCACATGATTGCCTCACAACGCCACTCTCAGCCTATTCGATTTGTTTCCATGGTATTTGTTGTTTCTCTACTATTTACGTAAAGAACGAATGACAATTATTTTCATGCTAGGCAGAGTACTTGTCCAACCTTACATACTCCCCCTTCCTCTGCCCGTTTTGATTTATTTCCTCATATCTCTAAAAAAAAGTCATTTATTGTCTTTTGAAAACCGTCTTAACCATTCCACGTTTCGTTTACTTATCAAATAAATTGTGTTCTACTATGTGCTAAACCAATATGTTCTTACAAAACAAGTGATTTTTACTTAGGTAGGTAAATCACGGGCATAATTTTATAAACATTTGTTTACATAATCACATTTATAACACATAAGCAATTATCTAGTCTAACAAAAATGGGAGCGACTAATTAAGGGGTACTCTTGGAGGGCTCCCGTAAAGGTCACTTTCTTGGTCCTCGTGCTGAACGCACCATCGGGATTTTTTTCTGCATGCGTTTTCAGGTTTTATGTGAGTTTTCTGTGTGTGTGGGGTTCGCCTTTTGGTTTTTGCTTGGTTTTCATGTAGTCTTGGTGTTTTTTCGGGAAGCAGAGCTTTTCGCGATAAGCAGAACTGTGCTTCCTGAAATCCAACGGCGAAAACAATTTTTTGGGGAACCAGTTGTTCATTTTTCATTTTTTTTTCTAGTTTCCTTTTTCGGTTCTTGTTTTTACCGCCGCGG
>NC_041383.1:629383074-629392818 GCF_002162155.2 Triticum dicoccoides
TATGATTTTTTTTCATCGACGACTATTAACGTGAGATCTAGTTGATCTCAATGCAAGAAATCCAACGATGAAAACAGTTTGTGATTTGGATGCCTCGATAGAGAAGCATGATGAGCAACCTTACTCAAACCAGCCCATTAAGGTACCAAATCCCACTAGTTAGAAATGATGCCCGGCTTATGTTGGGCCGTCTCATGAGAGTTTTCATTTTTTTTCGTAGATTCAATTGTTTTTCAAAACGCTTTATCTCTTGAATCAGGCATTCAAATACCGAACCATTTTCACCGTAGGATTTCTCCCGTCGAGATCTTCAAAACTAAATCTAATGTTAATAAGTTTCGATAAACTTTTTTTCATGAAAAAGCCTGAAGAAAAAACCCAAAGCTGGAAGCATGAATTTTCCCACTTTTATTCCCTTTGAGAGAAGCACATATCAATGCCTCCACTAGATGCAAATCTATGCTTCTCATGGAAGCACAAAACTACACACTTTTCCTTTCTAAAAAAGCGCGGAAGTAAATATGTACCTTTACGAGAAGCAAATCTGTGCTTTCACAAGAAGCAAATATGTGCTTCTCATGATAATACCCTTTCCGATAAGCATAATTGTGCTTCTCACGGAAGCAAAATTTGTGCTTCTCGTCGAAGAAAAAAATACACAAAAAAAATCATGATTTTTCTCTTTCCGACAAGCACAATTGTGATTCTTACGGAAGCAAATCTGTGTCTCCACGAAAAACAAATATATGCTTCTCATGAAAGCACATTTTTTCGTGCAAAAATAAATTTTCGTGAATTTTTTTCTTCAAAATCTAAGATAAACCAGGCGTAAACCGAAAAACCAAAACATCCAAAATAAAGTCCATATATAACCTGAAAACGTATACAGAAAAATAAAACCAACGCCCAACACGATAAATAGTGGTGACGGACACACTTTTAGAGGTTGTTTGGTTTGAGACTAAGTTTTGTCAAAGCTTGCCACATCTAAGGGTAGGCAAATTTGACCAACTTAGGTGTGTATTTGGTTCAAGCCACATCTTAGGCAAGCCACACTATGGTCCCACATGACATACACACAAAAAGTGTGACAAGATTCCCTTAGGCTTGCCAACTTATGGCTCTCATTTTAAGAGGATGTTTGGTTCTAGGCCTAACATTGCCACATATTTTTGCCAAGCTTGCCCAAGGTTAGTTCATCGAAATGAAAGCCACAAGTTGGTAAGTCTAAGGGAGTCTTGCCACATTTTTTGTGTGTATGTCATGTGGGGTCCAAGTGTGGCTTGCCTAAGGTGTGGCTTGAATCAAACACTTATCTAAATTAGTCAAACTTGCCTAGGTTTAGGTATGACAACATTTGGCAAAGTTAATCACAAACCAAACAACCCCTAAAAAACTAATCTTAAGCAAGTTTGGCAATATTGTATGGCAAAGCGTTGCACTCCAAACAGCCCCGCCCACAAAAGTGACACTTACGCGCTCTCAGCCCACAGAAATTACGCGCAAGGGTACCTTTAGCCCACAAAGGTTAGTTGCTCTCTGGATTTTGCTCTTGGAAGGATTCCTGCCTTTTCCACTTCGGCAGATTCCGCCTTCAAATCTCCGCTTGCAAGGTCTACGAGATTCTGCCCGCCTCCTCCATCAGATCCCTCCCGGCACCAGATTCCTGCATCTCCTCGTCCGAACCTTCTTTCAGTTCGGCGGTTCCTCTTGCTTTCTGCGGTAACTTCTACTGCCGAATCTTGCTTGACTGTACCAGTTTTCTTGAATCAATCAGTTCGCTAGTTATATGACTGCTGGTGTTTTCCTAGTAGATGGTTTCCTTGAATAGTAAGTTAAATTAGCATACTAGTAGTAGATATGGCTCTCTATTTAATTTTTTTTCATTTCTTCTTTTCCCCCTTCAGCGGCCAGTACAACCAAGAAATGAGAGCCTTGAATCACTAAACTAGAGCCACTTTTATTTTAATTTATGTAGTTATGTACGTTTTATATTGTACGAAATTTATTCTGATGGGATGATCTACATACTGCAATATATTGAAGCACTGAACTGGTGTGTATCAGCATCAGTGCATGACTGAACTAGGACAAGGTACATGATTGGTGTTGTTGATACTTATTAGGCCTGATGGGAAGCAGAGATGACGATGGCCAAAGCGCAGAAGGTCAGGGTTACGCCGCGGATATCAATTCCATCAGGGAGGCGCAGGCGCGCATCGCATCATACGTGCACAAGACACCCATCCTGTCATCAACTTCTATCGATGCCATAGCAGGGAAGCAGTTGTTCTTCAAGTGTGAATGCTTCCAGAAGGCGTGAGAGTTACTGCCTCTGTGTGCTATTTACCTATTCGATGTTTTGCAGTACATGGTGCTAATAGAGTAATAGTTCTAGACATATGTTGTATTGTGTTGTGTTTGTGTAGAGGGGCGTTCAAGATCCGAGGGGCATCCAATTCAATATTTGCCCTTGATGACAACCAGGCAGCAAAGGGCGTTGTGACGCATAGCAGGTTGGTGCTAGCTTCAGTGTATTTTGTGCTTGTTCCCAACATTCAGAAGAAAATTAAGATACTGATGATAGGGTTTCTTCTCAGTGGGAACCATGCTGCTGCCGTGGCACTGGCTGCAAAGTTGCGTGGCATACCTGCTTACATTGTCATACCCAAAAACGCACCAGCATGCAAGGTTGAGAATGTTAAGCGTTATGGTGGTCAGGTTATCTGGAGCGATGTCACCATGTAATCAAGAGAATCTACAGCTAGAAAAGTCCAGGAAGAGACGGGTGCTATTCTTATTCATCCATTCAATGATAAGTATACTATCAGGTAGTCTTTTGCCATCCAAAGCTTTTATTGTTGAATTGTTCTCTATAATGTGACAAATATCCCCATTTTCTCGGAACTAGATATTCTTCTATAGAGTGCTGGCAGTTTCCCCAAGTTAGATGATAATTTTTTTCAAAGGTACCATAAACATTGTTTCTGGTCTCGTATTTCGGTAGTCCTGAAGTAGTCATAGGGAGTAGGCTCTGTTTGGATGTGAAGAATTAGCTGGAATTCGAAATTAAAAGTATGCAGAAATTCAATCACTTGCTTACTCAGCACTTATGAACTATTCTTCCAGTGAAATGATCACTAGGAGTAAATGGAATTACTTGATACTAACCCTGGCACACCATCATATTAGCAATGCCTTCATAAAAAAAATTAGGATTTCATGAATCTTAACTCGTTTCATCCGACAACAGAACCTTTGGTATGTTCTATTGTTAAGTAGGACCATTTTAGACTACAGGAATATCAACCCATTATTTCCACACAAAAAACTTGACATGTTTTATGCAGCATATAGCCATATACCATATAGTCAAAATCTCCTAGTTTCTTATGCGCCTTGTGTTTGCTCTTAGTGCATAGAGTAACTTGAGTTTTCATTTCCCCTTGAATTTCCTGTGAAATGTAAGAATTTATTTCAATGTTTTTCAGTGGTCAGGGAACAGTGTGCCTTGAACTTTTGGAGCAAGTTCCTGAGATCGACACAATAATTGTTCCAATTAGTGGTCTGTACTCTCATAGCTTCTCCCTATCGTAAATAGTCTTTTTTCTGCGAGGAAATCTCTTTTAATTTGACAGTTGACAAATATTTTTGGCTAAACTACAGGTGGTGGTTTAATTTCTGGTGTGGCACTGGCTGCAAAGGCCATAAACCCCTCAATACGTATTCTGGCAGCAGAGCCAAAGGGTGCTGATGATTCAGCCCAGTCCAAGGCTGCTGGAAGGATCATCAAACTGCCTGCAACCAACACCATTGCTGATGGACTACGGGCGTTTCTCGGTGACTTGACATGGTAAGGCAAATTTACATTGAGCATGTTTCCATCATTTTCTGCACGTGCATTGCTGCCCTGGAATCATACTAAAATGCTGGCCTTTTTAAGAAAGATTTTCATGAGAACATCAATAATAGCTGGATAGTTCGTGAATGCCCTGGAATGGTCTGCGGTACTGTTAATGCTACTTATGCCGTTATGGTAAAAAAATGTATGCTAGTGGACAGAACAACCATATGAGACATGTTTTACATTTAATCTTTATGTTCTAGGCCGGTGGTGCGTGACTTGGTGGACGATGTCATCGTCGTGGATGACAATGCCATTGTCGACGCCATGAAGATGTGCTATGAGACGCTGAAGGTGGCTGTTGAGCCTAGCGGAGCCATTGGCCTTGCGGCTGCCCTCTCTGACGAGTTCAAGCAAAGCTCCATTTGGCATGAGAGCAGCAAGATAGGGATCATTGTTTCCGGCGGCAATGTGGACCTCCGCGTGCTCTGGGAATCCCTGTGTAAATGAGTTGGAGCCGTGCAAAACTGTTTGAATTTGAAATGCACGAGGTGAATGGCTGCAGACTTGTAGAAACACCGATTTCTTACAGGGAACTGTCTATTTGCTGATCTACTCGATGCAAAACGTTTTACCACTGATTTCTTACAGCGCCTTGCATTGCAACGAGCTCCATGGAGCCTGTTTTTTCAACCACAAAATCAAAATATATTTTTAAGTTTTAAAAAATGTCAATTTTTTTGTAAAAATACATATGCATGTTCTTCAAATATGCAAGTTTCATCAGCTAATTTGATTATTTATTCTAAAAAACTAATTTGATTAATTGCATGCTACACAAAAAGACAAATATGGCCCCAAAAAACCCATTTTAATCTATGTATTTGTCTTTTTGTGTACATCAGATATCAACATATATATTCAAGAAATTTTTTAAATGTATACTACAAATATATTTCTGTGTATATTTTTCAGATTTTTTTTAAGTGTGGAAAAAAGTATTTTCACTTAGAAAATAAAGAGCTCTATGGAGCTCGGCCCCTGCTTGCACTTTTCGCATATTTCTTGATTAGACAAGAACTGCTGCCTCATGCCTTTTTCGTTTTTTTCTTTTGAGGAGCCTTTTTCATTTTTTTTCACTTACTGACAAGTAAGACCCACATGTCATATTGTGAGAGTTCTTTGTTTTTCACTTACTGACAAGCGGGACCCACGTGTCATAGTGTGTGTGAGAGAGATTTTTTTAGAGTGATTTATTGCTCTACGCTGATGAGTGGGGCCCACATGTGCCATGTTGGCAGATTAGATGGCTACTGACGGGATGGCTACGGACACAAAAGTGCACTGTATTGCATCGTTAACACCAGCTTTTGAACACAGTACAGACGCAAGCGCTCATATACACGCGCATACACTCACCCCTATGAACGCACACACGCACAGCCTACCCCTATGAACACTTCCGAAAGAATGAGCCGGCAATATCATCTTAAAATTTACGAAGTCACCGTAGGCACCTCGTCATCGACGGGAACGTCTCCTCCCACTGAATGCGCATAGCCGGAAGTCCTAAAATAAATCTAGGAACAAATGCGAGCGCCAGAATTTGAACCATGATGGGCTGGGATACCACAGTCCCTCTAACTAGGGCTGGAAAAAAAGCTCGAAGCTCGCGAGCTAAACGAGTAGCTCGTGACTCGGCTCAAATCGACTCGAACTCGAAGTATAACGAGTCGAGCCAAACTTTATTTTAAGATCGTTTATAGGCCAAGTTAAACGAGCCGAGTTCACGAGTACTTGTGTAACTTGTTAGGCTTGGCATAAAAATCAGCCACCCAACACCACCTTGCATCCCAGGCCCGTCACATAGGCACAACACAGAACCCATCCGCATAACACTAGGCCCGTCGGCCCAGGAGACACGCCACAATTCCTCTCCTCCCATCCCTAAGAAATAGCGAGAAACCAGTATGTCGATTCCCCTGCTGTCTCCTTTGTTTCTAAATCACGAGTTTGTGACGGTGACAGTGCCATGTAAGCCCACCTCTCGGGTCATGTACATGTTACTAACTTGTTGATTATTGTGGTCATGTACCATTGTATGTAGAATTGTGGTCATGTATATGTTACTGATTTGTTAACATGTTGATGGTACTGACAATTATAAGTTAAGCTGCTTACATTTGTTTATGAACAGGGTAGTACATTCTTAACATGCACATGTCACATTCCCAACTAATATATTTTTATCATATTCATACGGTTTTATGTTCATACCTCTAACGAGCTTAACAAGCTAAACGAGCTAGCTCACGAGCTATACGAGTCGTGTCAATCTTGGATTTGAGCTTGTTTTAATAACGAGTCGAGTCGAGCTAGCTCGTTAACAAAACGAGCTCTAGCGAGTCGAGCCAAGCTGGCTTGACTCAGCTCGAATTCCAGCCCTACCTCTACCCATCCAACTACAGGTTGGTTCGCATCGTTAACACCAGTTGTGATATTGGATCGGTGTAGTTTTCATGTTCCCACACTAAAATGAGCATCACGTGCAACTTTCTAGTGCATTTGACTCTAGAATAATCTATTGCGCTTCACAATTTTATGAACTAAACTATACACAAATACCTCCAGTGTAATTACCTCATTAATGTGAGGTGGCACCTCTTCACCTCTTCTCACCCTACTTAGGCGATTAGGGTTTCTTCACCGGCGTTGCCCCGGATTACCTCATTAATTTGAGGTGGCACCCCTTCGCCTTCTCTCGCGCTGCCTAGGCGATTAGGATTTCTTCACCTTTCATTGACATCGTCACCGGGCCGTCTCAGATTACCTCATTATATTGAGATAACACTCCTTCGCCTCCTCTCCCTTTGCCTAGGTCATTAGGCTTTCTTTGCCTCCGATCGTCGCTGTTGTCAGGCCGCCTTGTCTTTGGTGGACTTAGGGCCATGGGGGCGCGGTGGACCTTGGCCCTTGCTGGTGTTAGGGTTTCTTCTCCGTTTTAAGTTGTTTTTAGGTCGCTTAGGGATTGTGTCCTGCTCCGAAACAATCACATTACTAGCTCGTGTCCTAGCCCACGCCCCGGTGGTGCATCTAGTGTCGTTGGAGGGAGCGCCGGGGTGTGTCTCCTGCGGATCTCATGGGATTCAATCGGTGTTGGTCTTCCCTGGATCTCCGTGGATTCGGTCTTTGTTTGTGTGTGTATAGTTTGGATCGTTTCAATCTACGCTTCGCTTCATCGACAATAGTTGATGTTCTAGTGTGTTGGTTCCGTGGGGCCTTAGCATGCTGACTTTCTGACTGCCTACTTTCAATGCTTGTAGTTGTCGCTAGATGGTCTATGAATTTGGATGTAATCTTTATTATTGCTGATGTTCTTTGTACTGCCATGACAGTTGACGTGCCTACAAAAATAAAGGAGTTTCTTTCTTCAGTGGCTGGAAACACCAATAATGGTTCAGTAGTGCACAAATCAGAAGTTCAGAACCCATCTCCGCGTGAACACGAATCTTGAAGCACCCAGTCCAAACCCCTGGCCACCCGAGGCAGTCGTCCGTTCTCCGTCTCACGCCCCTCTTCCTCCCTCCCCCTCCGCCGCCGCCACCGCCGCCGCAAAAGAGAAGCGCGAGAGAGTGAGGCGGCCGTAGCAAGCGATGCCGAACAAGCGTCAGCGGGAGGCGCGGAAGCGCTTCCGCGAGGCGAACCCCGGCCTCTGTCCGCCCGCGCCCGCCCCTCCGGCCGACGGCAGCAAGAAGAAGAAGAGCAAGAAGAGCATGTTCAAGAAGGTGAAGAAGGCGGGAGCCGGCGGCGGAGTAGGAGGAGCGGGGAGGTCGAAGCACCCGCTGCGGGTTCCCGGGATGCGGCCCGGAGAGCAGTGCTTCATCTGCAAGGGCACCGACCACGCGGCCAAGAACTGCCCCGAGAAGTCCTACTGGGACAAGAACAAGGTACCAGCCCACCATTGCACGGCTAAAATTGCTCCGCGTAGAAGCTTGTGGTGGTAATGTTGTTCGGCATACTATCAATTGCTACTTGCTGTAGATTCCATGGACCCAAGAGCATTGGATGATGTAGCTGTCCTGTGGACTGGGTTTATAGTGCTAGTAGGTTGCTGTAGTAAAAATACAGCGACAGAAGTGATGTTGATTTTCGTTTGGCCTGCCCTTGCTTGGTGAGATTGTCACTAGGCGGGCTAGGAATGCCCTTGTTTTGTGTTAGCGAGTATTTACGACTACCATGGAAACTCACAAGTCACAACTTACAACACCACAACACTTAACGTTGAGAACAAACATTCATCAGTGATTATATGACGAGCTGGCAGTTCCTTGCAGTCATATGAATGTATGGTATTACTGAAAAATGTTTGATATGCTAAATTCTGTTTCATCATGAACTCATGCTCCATTACATTAGTTGGTTTAATGCATGATTTTACCATATGCATGGTTTCCGTTTCGCTATCTCTTAACAATTGTATTATTTTCCTGTTATTTGCAGATTTGCTTGCTCTGCAGGGAGCGAGGGCATAGTATGAAGAACTGCCCTGACAAAGGTGATGAGGGTTTGAAGAAATTCTGCTATAACTGTGGTGAATCTGGGCATTCCCTCTCCAAGTGCCCGAAGCCCATTGAAAATGGTACTCTTCATCCATTCATGTTATGCTTAGGTTACTATAGATGTGACTTCTTCATGTGATTAACATTATTCGATGTGTATGCAGGCGGTACGAACTTTGCGAGCTGCTTTGTCTGCAAACAGCAGGGACATTTGAGCAAGGATTGCCCCGAAAATACACACGGCATTTATCCCAAGGTATTCCACAGGATTCCTTGTTCACTCTCATGAATCATGACGCTACTACTACCACCAATGTAAGGCATTGAAATTGAAGACATATATTTTCATTTTATATTTAGAGTGTCATGCAGGCAAATAATGATTTTGGCTCGCTGTAGTTACTACTTACTAGTTATGATGTTTGAATTGCTTGTGTCTTGAGGAACCCAAAGAATATTCACTGCCCAAACAAATGGATATATGATCTTTGAGTGGTATAACCACCACTTGATAAATGATAAGTACCTGTTTCAAGGGTTTTTAGATTTTTCTGTATGAGTCCTGAGGCACAGAACCAGTTTGTTGGTGGCTTGTTTATAGCTTTGACTTTCTGTTGTTACTTTTGTTGCTGTTAACACTCTTCTACCTTGATCACGTTTAGTTTATTCATTCTCTGCCTTTTTGTGCATGGATTTTAACTCTTCTGCATTAATGTTAGGGTGGTTGCTGCAAGATATGTGGTGAAGTTACACACTTGGCGAGGCATTGCCCGAACAAACGGCAACAGTACTTCGAATCCTCGGTGGATGATGGTAAAGAAACTGGAACTTCTTTCTTGCCAAACTGTTAGAGTACGTAATGGGCCTAATGGGCCCATTAGTCTTAGGGTTAATTAGAGATAAGGGTCGCTTGCTTAGGGTCAAGTAAGTCTTGCTTGGGAGTCAAGTAAACCTCTCTATATAAAGAGAGGAGATGTATCAATCTAATCAAGCAAGAATTAAGAAGGAAATCCCTTCCCTCTTGCCCGGCCGTGGGCAAAAAAGACCCCCGGCCGGCCCTCTCGCGCCCTCCTTCTAGCAACACCATAACAATTTGGTATCAGCTAGCTTCGGTTCGATCATGTCTTCACCGCCGCCAAGCCCGTCTCTTCCGCTGCCGGTCACCTTGTCGCCTCCGGCGACCACCACGACCATCGCCCCGCTCCTGCCCGCGCCGGGATCCTCTGTCGCGCCCGCCCCCGCCGTCCTCACCTGGGAGGAGGTGTCCGGGGTGCTGCAGGACCTAACCCAGGCGGTCCAGGAGATCCACCTGTTCTTGGCCGGGTCCTACGGGCCGCACCC
>NC_041383.1:629393036-629425797 GCF_002162155.2 Triticum dicoccoides
TGCCGTAGCAGCCGCCGCGCTCGCCAGGCCGCTGCAGCTGCCATCCATCGCCACCATCGCCCAGCCCTGGCTGCAGTGGCAGCCGCCGCTCCTGGCGGCCTCCGCCGCGCCCGGCGCTCCGACGCAGCAACCGTTGCCGCTGCCTGGCGTGACAGCGCAGCAGCCGCTGCAGCTGCAGCAGCCACCGCCGGTCAGCTCCGCCGCCCAGTATGGGATGCCCTACGACGGGAGTGCGACGACCTCGTTCCCATCAGCGCCGCCGCCATCCCAGGGCGTCCACATCCAGCAGATCAAGTCCCTGCCGTCGCCGTCACCGCTTTCGCCTTGGATCGCTACCCGCCATGTGTCAGCGGCGGTGAGGCTGCAGGCTGCTGCGCGCGGCCTCCTAGCGCGTCGGCGTGTGCGGGAGATGCGTGGTCTGCAGCTGCCGCTCCTCCAAGTTGCCCTTCGCTGCGCAAAGGACCTCGATCTCGTCCACTGCGTCGGGGATCTTGGGCATGCGGTTTCCCCCACGGGCGGCTGGCACGTTGTTTTCCCCGCGGGCAGCGACCTCAAAGTCTGCGACATCGGCGGTTGGGGAGGGCGCACCCCTCCTCGTCATTCTCAATCGCAAGCCCTCCACTCTTTCCTGTGCGGTGCAGACCAACAGCCGTCCGGCGGGGAGAAGGCAGGGTGTCACCGACAGGAGCGCACCGCGTAGCACCACTGCTTTCCGCCGCCGACCACCGCGAGGGCGCCTCTGCTGGTCACTCTTGCGACCACTTCCAGGTGGCCATACACATGCACTCCTTTGGTCCAGGTGGTGTCCATGGGATCCAGGTGGCTGTACACGTGCACGTCCGACGTGCGGATGGTGTCCACTTTTTGTTAAAGGGTCCAAAATAAAGCGTCTGAGTCCATTTTAGGTTGAGAATAATAAAACAAGCCGAGATGTAAAAGGCTTGTTTTTAGGTGTTAGGTTTGTGTTGCGTCGAGTCATGGTTATAAGTTGGTTAGGCTGCAGCTCGAGGACAAGCCGCATGTCCAGGTGGGGTGTAGTGTTAGAGTACGTAATGGGCCTAATGGGCCCATTAGTCTTAGGGTTAATTAGAGATAAGGGTCGCTTGCTTAGGGGTCAAGTAAGTCTTGCTTGGGAGTCAAGTAAACCTCTCTCTATAAAGAGAGGAGATGTATCAATCTAATCAAGCAAGAATTAAGAAGGAAATCCCTTCCCTCTTGCCCGGCCGTGGGCAAAAAAGACCCCCGGCCGGCCCTCTCGCGCCCTCCTTCTAGCAGCACCATAACACAAACCAACCTTTGCAATATCACAAGTACCGTGCATGCATTCGCAACATTTGGAATGTCCACTGGAATGTGAAGTGTGTTGCAGTTGTCCTATATATATTTGAATTACCTGTTGCCATCATTTAAAGTTTCACACACACAAAAAAAAACTCTGGTCAATAATTCCTGTATATAAGCATGCTGGCTAAACTTATGATTTCAGGTTATACAACTATTTTTTTCTGAAGATTTGTTTGTGTTGTTGTATAAGATAGTTGGCTGTGCCAACAATAGAGATATATCTGTAGGCCGCAGTGTTGTATTGTGAGGCAGAGGCTGTGGATAGGTGAACATGTTCCCTTTTCAGTCCTTAGTATGGGTTGAGTAATGACTAACTGTACACGCGCCAGTATCTTACTCTAGACAAAATCCAATGTATTTATATATGTTGAGAAGTTGAGATTGTTAGTTAGCTGGTGCAACTGAATTTCTGCTGGTAGTTGTGCAGTTCATCACAGGAATTTGTGTTTACTTGTTTATTTGTCGTTGTATTTACTTTAGGTATGAATATGGAGGGAGACTACCAGGAAGACCATACTGTGCATGGTGGAGACGATCTTGAAGATGATTTCATTGATGAAGAAGAGGTGAAAACCACCAAAACGAATAAAGCGAAGCAACCTAGCAGTGGCGAGAAGAGTGCCAGCTCAAAGTCAAAAGGAAAACAAGCTCCAAAAGTTGTAAAATTCTTTGGTTAAACAATGCCGCCATTTTTGTAGTGTACGTCGAGAATGATCATCTTCCTGGACAATTCTTCTGCGAGGAATTGCAGCTGTGTAACTTATTAAGAGAATTTTATCTGTCTACCATGTGATGTTGGGAAGATGTCATACAATTTGAAATGCCTGATCGTCCATCAATCCTCGTTACGATACGGTTGCACAGAATTTGTGATCATAAATCACGTGGTTTTACGAACGGGCGATGTGCCTGTGTCTGGCTATATCGTTCGTTTGCCGTCGCTTCGTCCAAATCGCAGTGTTGCAGCAAGTCACGAGGAAAAAAAATGTTGCTGTGCTGTCGTAGCCAGGGATGGAGCAGGCATTTTGGGAGGCGATAACGATGGATGGGTGGTGTGGGGCGCCTCTGGATCTCCCATGGCTCTCACGAGCGCGCCAAGGAGGGGACGTGCTTGGTCAACCGCCCCTCTTCTTCCTCCTCCTAAAACGGCGGCATGGCACCATGCATGCAAGCCTCAGGCTCCCCTATATCTCGCCCGGCGCCTCCTCTCCTCCGGCCTTGAGAATCTCGCCCGCCGCCTGACGCCACCGTCGTCGCGTCCGGCGCTCCGTGGAAAGAAGAGAAAACCCACCGTCAGCCATGGTGAGCGCGCGCGCGCGAGACGCCAGCGGCGGCCCTGGATCGTCGACGGTTCGATTCGATCCTTTTGGTTGGTTGGTTGATTGATAATGAGGCGCTCTCGTTGTTGTTGTTGTTTGTGTGATTGCGATGCAAGGCGAACTCGGCGTCGGGCATGGCCGTGAGCGACGAGTGCAAGCTCAGGTTCCAGGAGCTCAAGGCGAAGCGGACCTTCCGGTTCATCACGTTCAAGATCAACGAGCAGTCGCAGCAGGTGGTGGTGGACCGGGTGGGGCAGCCCGGCGAGACCTACGCCGACTTCACCGCCACCATCCCCGCCGACGAGTGCCGCTACGCCGTCTTCGACTTCGACTTCGTCACCGACGAGAACTGCCAGAAGAGCAAGATCTTCTTCATCTCCTGGTACGTGACCTCTCTTTCTGCAGCCTGCACTGCACACGTGGCGTGGGTACGTAGTGAACGATTCTGCGGTGGCTGCGTGCGTGCATGCAGGTCCCCGGACACGTCCAGGGTGAGGAGCAAGATGCTGTACGCCAGCTCCAAGGACAGGTTCAAGAGGGAGCTGGACGGCTACCAGGTGGAGCTGCAGGCCACCGACCCCAGCGAGATGACATTGGACGTCGTCAAGGCCAGAGCCCTCTGAACAATTTCTCATCGCTCCTTCCAGGCTCCATGGCCGGCAGCTGGATCTGCATCATGACCTACGTACCTGGGCCCCCGTATCGTATGCCGTTTCCCCTCCGTCGTCGGTGTCGGAGTCTCCCCCTCCTTGTAAACTAGACATAGATGGTCTCTCTCGTTGTCTTTCCCGTTTCCAAGATTTTAGACGGCATGCCCATCTTATTTTCCCCTTGTTGCTGAGGTGCGTACTACGTAAATTTGTCCGTGCTCGTTGTGTAAGCGACTGGCTCCACACGGGCCACACGGCAATTATTCACGAAAAGACAAACATTGTGGTGTCTTTTGCTCGTGGTCTCCTTATGTGCTCGTTCCAAAAGGAGCCCTCATGCTGACACTGTCCAAAAGTTTAGACGCATTTGTCTTCTGCTAGTGATTTTTTTTTAAAACAAAGTTATGGATGCGAGAGTGAAACGTTATATGAAGAAATTAAACTATGTAAGGGCATCTCAAAGCAACGTCCAGATGACGTTGTTCCAATCCAACGTCGTCCGCATCTTTCCGTGGACCAGTCCACTTGTCTATTTTCTTGCAAACCGGAAGCAAACTGGGGAGATGAGGATGGGGAGTTTGTGGGAGTACGGACCGCCGCCGCATAGGACTCCGACTGCCTTTGCCCACTCAAAACCCCACCAGGACCCGTGTCTCCATCCCTTCCTATTTCTATGCATCCCCTTCCCTCCTCACCGTCGTTGCCGCTCTACCACCCCGGCCGCTCGCCAAGCCCTTCCCGGACCTCCGCGACCTCAGCCGCTCCACTCGCTCGCCACACTGTTTGCCTGCGCCATTGGTCCACACCTCTCGTCCGACCGCCGTGCAAGTACCATCCGCCCCTACGGGGGTCACCACGCCTGACGAATGCTTGGTGAAATGCCCGTGCTAATTTTTTTTGTCCCTTCTTTGAAGCAATGGATTCGTAGTGGAAGTACATGCACGAGCACTAAGTTGAGTCATCCGACTTGGAGGATTATGCAAATAAAATGACGACGATGCAGGCGATCCTTGCAGACGCGGAGCATGTTTTCCATTTTAAGGGATTGATCAAGGGTCGTTGAGTGCTAAATCGGAATAGGGCACGGGGGCATTTGACGCTGATGTACGATTATTTTGCCTCCGATGCCCTATTCGCAAACAATTTTTGACAACGCTTTTCAATGCAAAAAAAATATCTTCGATCGCCTCCACAACGGCTCCCGGTCTTACGATGACTACTTTATCTTAAAAAAGAATGTCGTAGAAAGGATTGGATTCTCTGTCTACCAAAAGCGCACGTCTGCATTGTGGATGCCTGAGAGCACATGCGGAGACGCCATGGTCAGATTTGCTACTGCAGTGGTCGAGCTGTTTGGACCTTAGTACTTGAGAGAACCAACTGTCGCAGACACCAAAAGGCTCTTGGCAATGTCTGAGGCAAGAGAGTGGCCAGGTTTGCTCGGATCTCTTGATTGAATGCATTTGAGATGGAGGAACTGCCCAAAAGCTCTACATGGGCGATATCAGAGTCATATTAAGAAGTCCATCATCATTCTTGAGGCATTTGCATCACATAACCTCTGAATTTGGCATGCCTGCTTGGCATGTCCGAGTCTCACAATGACATCAATGTGCTGCATTGGTCTCCATTGTTTTGTTAGGTTAACTAAAGGGCAAGCTTCTCCTTGCACCTATATTGTCAATGGGCATTAGTACAACATGGGCTACTATCTGATTGACGGTATATATCCTTTGTGGGCTACCTTCGTCAAGATCATCTCTGAGCCAGTTGGTCAGGAAAGAGCTATCTTTGCCCAAAGACAATACAGAGCTAGAAAATATGTAGAGGGGTGCATTTGGAGTGCTCCAAACCCATTTTGCAGTTGTTCGTGGACCTCCTAAACAATGAGATCCAAAGACCCTATGGGAGGTGATGACATGTTGCCTGATTATGCACAACATGATCGTGGAGGACGAGAGTGAAGATGTTGTCGGAGGTCTGGAATTTGAGAACGTGGGCGATCCTATCCAACTTCCAGATTAGAATCCCGCCACCTTTTGATGAGTTTGTTTAAATGCATCAACAAATTCAGGATTGAGGAACTCATGAGCAACTCAAGAAAGATTGATTGAGCATCTACGGGCGGTTAAAGGGGGCAACTAGGACATATGTGTGAGTTAAATTAAAGTTTGAACTATTTTATTTGAAAACTTAGTTTGAGTTTAATATTTAAATTAGAATTATTGTTGCATTTGAATATTTTCACTCATCAAAAAATTGATATGCTATTATTCTTGAGCTCGCGGACTTAAAAATAATAGAGACGAGCGTTTAGGGGACAAAGTTGGATGGTCGGCTCTTGTATCACTGCCCGTGGACCAGTCCACAGACAAATATAGTGTCTATTTTAAAGGCCGGCATTGGAGACGCCCTAAGTCGTCAGAATGCTTTCAGCAAGTCTCCTATTATCGGTCCACAGACAAATACATGAGATTTTGCATAAGTCTAAAAGGTTGAAACAAAGGGGTTGTGCTGAATGAGGGAAGGTGAGGCTATAACTGAAATCCGGGTTCTACTATTATCGGTGGTGATGATGGCAACTTTCCTGGGCATCTAGGTCTTACCGGATCAGACGTTGAAGACATTTTGTGGGGTGTTGCCTCTTATGGGCATTGTCTTGGAGCTGGAAGCACCCCGAGGCCTTATTGTATAAGGCAAAGATGGTGGTTGCTCTTTGGTTCTTTTCCTACATATGTCATTCATCCTTTGTTTGTTGGATGTTTGGGCATGTCATCGGAAGAGCCGAAGATTTTCATCTGAAGCAGGGTTAGCGAGTCCTCAGCCACTTTGAATCAACTTGTTCCCATACGACACCCCTTCCCTCTTTTACGATGGGTGTTGTTGGATGGCAATCAGACAACCTTTGCTAAAGGTGTCTGCCTTGATTTGGTTAGAGGATGACAAAGTTGAAGTCCTTCCCCCGTGGGCTGATAAGACATATGGACGTCGAGCGCCTTTTCTTCATGTTTCTGTAACATACTCCTTAGTCGTCTTGCCCGCCTCCCTCCTCTTTTTTCCTATAGCTTTAGCCTTTTTCTCTTCATTTTGATGTCACTACACTCACGGCTATCATACATTCTTTCACTTCTTTTAATGAAATGAAAACAATACCGATTTCTTTGGTGAAAAAGAAAAAACAAGATTAAGACACCTACCTTATGATTTATTTAAAAGGCCACTCACCTTATATGCTGACGTCTCTCTTCATCCGCTAATACATACCATGCAAGCTAAATGAGACTTTGAGATGGTTGTATGCATGGGAGGAGATTTGTGGCATGCAGGTGCGGACGCTCGCAATCCCAGGACTGCACTATACATTGATGTTAGTTTTTTGACCATGGCAAATTAAACCCTTTTTTATGTCAATTTGCGTTTGCCGGGATGGCAAGTTTAGTTGGCAAGCATTGTGAATCCGGTTTAGTTCTTTCTTTTTTGCTAGAAAATTGCCGTGCTCGTAAACTAAATTTGACACTCTCACGCCAACTAAATTTGCCATAAAAAATATTCGATTTGCCATGCTTAAAAATCCAACGCAAGATTTTTAGCATTACCATTTTTCTGTTGGCTTTTGATTTCTAATCTTTCATATATTTTGAACCAAAAGTCTAAATTATGTTTTTCTGTGTTTCTTGTGATAAGGGCTTTCAAATGAGATTCATTTTGAATATGTTTTGACGAGATTTTTTTATTAAGTTTCAACTTTTGAAAGAATAATAGTCTTTCAGTTTCAACTTTGAAACTTGGTACGAGCGACCGAAAAAGTTGTAAGTTTCAAAAAATAAAACCTAAAACTTGATGTACCATCGTGTGGGATCCGACCACTTCGTAGATTGCAAGGCAATCGGGCGGCTAGCGCGGCTTGGCAGGTGCGTTTTGACGTATGCATCATGATGATGCAAAGGCTATAGCCATCCTTTATTTTTTTTAATAGAGACTTTGAGATTATTAGGCTCTTCTCAATGCTCCATTTTGTACGAGTGCTAAGGGTGCTGTTTATTAGGCAAACGAAAATCTTATGTGGCAAGGCACTTAAGAGGAGAAAGAAGAGTTTGATGACCTTGGAAAGAAACAATGCCAAATGCATGGACCTAGGTAAAACACTTAATGAAGAAAGCTCACAAATGCAAGCAAGAGTTTAAATTAAATGAAGGAGGCTTAAAGCTTTAGTTGCTAAATTTTTAAATGTACTTATCACCTTGCACTACTAGGGAAAACCCTAGCAGTAGCGCTGGTTTTATGCTCACTAGTAGCGCGGGTAGGCGCGCTACTAAATAAGGCGCTACAGCTATTGCTTAGCAGTAACGCGTGCCCGCACGCGCTACTGCTTGGACAAATAGCTGCAGCGTGTGTTCAATACCACACTACTGCTAAGGTAACTACTTGCAGCGTGTTTTCTGTCCATCACTACTAGTATTCTTTTTTTATTTTTTTATTTTTAGTGTATTTATGCGCCATCGTACAAATATTGGTACAATACCAGTTATGAGGTTTACATCATTATGTCCATAACAATGTGTCAAATGAAGGTGGATTAGGTTCAAGTGGAGGCAATATGTGGTGCATGTCAAAAGTATACTACTAATCCAAACTTGATCTAGTTTGGACTAGTAGTACTTTCGATGTGCACCACATGTTGCCTCCACTTGAATCTAATCCGCCAGCACAAGCTATTTAATCATCATCATAGTCATTACCACCAACAGTATTTATTTAATCACCACTAACACTAGCTAATAATAATCATCATAGTCATTACCACCAACACTAGCTATTTTATCATCATAGTAATAGTGTAGCACATCATCATCATCAAAATCATTTCTAGCTAGCTAATCACTCCTGCTGCTCTGAAAGAACATGCGGTGCCCCCATGTTTGGTTTTGGTAATTGATGACAATCTCTATGGACTAATGGTTGCCTTGAGTTATATTTGAAGGGTTTGTCCATAGGCTTTTCTTGGAGTCCATTTGTTGGTTTCAAGAAGAGTTTGTGATGACCATAGTGCTATTAAGGAATTATCCAAAGTTTGGTCATGTGAGTGTTGAGCTTATTGCAAGCATGTCTTGAAGAAGAAGATTGTGTGATCATTCATGTCCACCTTCAAGACATCATCCAAATGAAGAGAGTTGGGAAGATTCAATACACAAAGCGCACAAGATGTACTGAGGGATCAAGTGATCCCATGGTATGGTAAGCATTGTCCATTACGCTTTTGTGTGCTAACCCATGGTCTTCGTGAGAGTTCTTTGTGGGGTTAGGTTGCGGTGTGCAAGTTCAAGTGATGCATCACGAAGACATCAAGTGCTTGAAGCTTGCCGTCCATTGTGGTGACAATGGACTTGTGAAGATGAGCGGAAGAGTGGCTCACCCATAGTGGAGTATGGGGGAGCAATCAACTAGTCTTCATCGAGCCAACGCAATCAAGAAAGGTGGTCCATCTTGAGGAGGAGTAGATCGTCATCATCTAGCTCAAGTGGACTTTGTGCAAGGCAAAGGTTTGCCCTTGATAGGTTTTCTGTTTTACTGGTCTCATGGTAGTTGTGAGAGACCAGGTTATAGGATTGTTTGTCGTACTATCAAGGGGGGCTCTCGATGAGTTGCTTGATCGCATCGTTCGTAGAGAGCTCAAACCATTGCATCCTTGCATCATCTTTATTGGTTCTTGTTTGGTTCTTCTCCTTGTGAGATTTGGAGCTTTTGGTCATTTTCATGACAAGCTCGAGTTCATCGAAAATGGAGTTCACATGCTTATTCTATGATGTTTTCGATGTTGGAGGTTCCGCCGGTTCTTCTCTGTTGAAGGTTTCTCTCCTCTCCTGTTAGGCAGACCTCCCCTGCCTCTATCCAACAAGCTTGAGTTTGCTCAATTCGGAGCTCATTTGCAGAAGTTATGGCAGTTCTGTTTTTAGTGTTTCCCTCTGTTGTCTTCTCTGCAAAATGAAGGACTCCTAGTGTTGCTGATTTGGGGCATGCGGTAGTACTGCTCTCCGGAGCGGTAGTACCGCGGGCCCTTGCGGTAGTACCGCTCTGTGGGAGCGGCAGTACCGTGGCCTCAGGCCAGGCACAGCTGCTCGAGCGGTAGTAGGGGCGGATGTAATTTTTTACATCGGCGCCCTACGCGGTAGTACCGCGCGGCGAGCGCGGTAGTACCGTGGGCTCTGGCCAGGCTTAGCAGCATGAGCGGAAGTAGGGGCGGATGTAATTTTTTACATCCGCGCTCTACGCGGTAGTACCGCTCTTCGTGTGCGGTAGTACCGTGCCGGAGTTTTGCGCAGGTCCTCCCTCAGCGGAAGTAGGTACGGAAGTAATTTTTTACGTCCGTGCCTTCTCTGCGCCGAGTGTTGCCTGCCTTACGGTAGTACCGTAGGGGCGCGCGGTAGTACCGCTCTGGCGGTTCTATCGCTCGTTGCCCTGTGCAACAGGCCGTCATCTGGCCAGAGCTGCACATGCGGTAGTACCGCAACCTGCAGCGGTAGTACCGCGGCCAACCGCGGTAGTACCGCAGCTCCCTGCAGTAGTACCGCGTCGTGCGGGCTGAGTGAGGGGATAACGGTTGGATTTTCTCCCCACTTATAAAAGGGGGTCTTCTTCCCCATTGGTTTTTTATCCTTGGAGCTCGTTTTTGCCCCCATTGTTGACCTTCTCCGAGCTTGCTATCTCTCAATCCCTCCATGGATTCTTGCTAGTATTTGGGGAAAAGAGAGAGGAGATCTAGATCCACATTTCCACCAATCACTTTCTCCTCTAAGTGAGGGGAACCCCTTGGATCTGTTGGAAATATGTCCTAGAGGCAATAATAAATTAGTTATTATAATATTTCCTTGTTCATGATAATCGTTTATTACCCATGCTATAATTGTATTGATAGGAAACTCAGATACATGTGTGGGTACATAGAGAACACCATGTCCCTAGTAAGCCTCTAGTTAACTAGCTCGTTGATCAACAGATGATTACGGTTTCCTGACCATGGACATTGGATGTCGTTGATAACGGGATCACATCATTGGAAGAATGATGTGATGGACAAGACCCAATCCTAAGCCTAGCACAAAGATCGTAGTTCGTATGCTAAAGCTTTTCTAATGTCAAGTATCATTTCCTTAGACCATGAGATTGTGCAACTCCCGGATACCGTAGGAATGCTTTGGGTGTACCAAATGTCACAACGTTACTGGGTGGCTATAAAGGTGCACTACAAGTATCTCCGAAAGTGTCTGTTGGGTTGGCACGAATCGAGACTGGGATTTGTCACTCCGTGTAAACGGAGAGGTATCTCTGGGCCCACTCGGTAGGACATCATCATAATGTGCACAATGTGACCAAGGGGTTGATCACGGGATGATGTGTTATGGAACGAGTAAAGAGACTTGCCGGTAACGAGATTGAACAAGGTATCAGTATACCGACGATCGAATCTCGGGCAAGTACAATGCCGTTAGACAAAGGGAATTGTATACGGGATTGCTTGAATCCTTGACATCGTGGTTCATCCGATGAGATCATCGTGGAACATGTGTGAGCCAACATGGGTATCCAGATCCCGCTGTTGGTTATTGGCCAGAGAGCTGTCTCGGTCATGTCTGCATGATTCCCGAACCCGTAGGGTCTACACACTTAAGGTTCGGTGACGCTAGAGTTGTTATGGGAATTAGTGTGCAGTTACCGAATGTTGTTCGGAGTCCCGGATGAGATCCCGGACGTCACGAGGAGTTTCGGAATGGTCCGGAGGTAAAGATTTATATATGGGAAGTCCTATTTTGGCCACCGGAAAATGTTCGGGATTTTTCGGTATTGTACCGGGAAGGTTCTAGAAGGTTCCGGAGTGGGGCCCACCTGCATGGGGGGACCCACATGAACGTGGGTAGTGGGGGCAAGGCCCCACACCCCTGGTCAAGGTGCACCAAGATTCCCCCTTAGAAGGAATAAGATCATATCCCGAAGGGATAAGATCAAGATCCCTAAAAAAGGGGGATAGCAATCGGTGGGGAAGGAAATGATGGGATTTCTTTCCTCCCACCTTTGCCAATGCCCCAATGGACTTGGAGGGCAAGAAACCAGCCCCCTCCACCCTTATATATAGTGGGGAGGCACATGGGAGCTTCACCCTTGCCGCTGGCGCAGCCCTCTCCCTCCCCAACACCTCCTCCTCCTCCGTAGTGCTTGGCGAAGCTCTGCCGGAGAACTGCAAGCTCCACCACCACGCCGTCGTGATGCCGGAGCTCTCCCTCAACTTCTCCTCTCCCCTTGCTGGATCAAGAAGGAGGAGACGTCCCCGGGCTGTATGTGTGTTGAACGCGGAGGTGCCGTCCGTTCGGCACTAGGATCATCGGTGATTTGGATCACGATGAGTACGACTCCATCAACCCCGTTCACTTGAACACTTCCGCTTAGAGATCTACAAGGGTATGTAGATGCACTCTCCTTTCCCTCGTTGCTAGATTACTCCATAGATTGATCTTGGTGATGCGTAGAAAATTTTGAATTTCCGCTACGTTCCCCAACAGTGGCATCATGAGCTAGGTCTATTGCGTAGATTCTTTGCACGAGTAGAACACAAAGAAGTTGTGGGCGTTGATGTTGTTCAATATGCTTACCATTACTAGTCCAATCTTGATTCGGCGGCATCATGGGATGAAGCGGCCCGGACCGACCTTACACGTACTCTTACGTGAGACAGGTTCCACCGATTGACATGCACTTGCTGCATAAGGTGGCTAGCGGGTGCCAGTCTCTCCCACTTTAGTCGGATCGGATTCGATGAAAAGGGTCCTTATGAAGGGTAAATAGCAATTGACATATCACGTTGTGGTTTTTGCGTAGGTGAGAAACGTTCTTGCTAGAAACCCATAGCAACCACGTAAAACATGCAAACAACAATTAGAGGACGTCTAACTTGTTTTTGCAGGGTATGCTATGTGATGTGATATGGCCAAGAAGAATGTGATGATTGATATGTGATGTATGAGATTGATCATGTTCTTGTAATAGGAATCACGACTTGCATGTCAATGAGTATGACAACCGGCAGGAGCCATAGGAGTTGTCTTTATTTATTGTATGACCTGCGTGTCATTGAACAACGCCATGTAATTACTTTACTTTATTGCTAACCGGTAGCCATAATAGTAGAAGTAATAAGTTGGCAAGACAACTTCATGGAGACACGATGATGGAGATCATGATGATGAAGATCATGGTGTCATGCCGGTGATGATGATGATCATGGAGCCCCAAAGATGGAGATCAAAAGGAGCAATATGATAATGGCCATATCATGTCACTTTTTGATCGCATGTGATGTTTATCATGTTTATGCATCTTATTTGCTTAGAACGACGGTAGTAAATAAGATGATCCCTCATTAAAATTTCAAGAAAGTGTTCCCCCTAACTGTGCACCGTTGCGAAAGTTCGTCGTTTCGAAGCACCACGTGATGATCGGGTGTGATAGATTCTTACGTTCACATACAACGGGTGTAAGCCAGATTTACACACGTGAAACACTTAGGTTGACTTGACGAGCCTAGCATGTACAGACATGGCCTCGGAACACAAGAGACCGAAAGGTCGAGCATGAGTCGTATAGTAGATACGATCAACATAAAGATGTTCACCGATGATGACTAGTCCGTCTCACGTGATGATCGGACACGGCCTAGTTGACTCGGATCATGTAATCACTTAGATGACTAGAGGGATGTCTATCTGAGTGGGAGTTCATAAGATGAACTTAATTATCCTGAACATAGTCAAAAGATCTTTGCAAATTATGTCGTAAGCTCGCGTTTTAGTTCCACTGTTTAGATATGTTCCTAGAGAAAATATAGTTGAAAGTTGACGGTAGCGATTATGCGGACAGTAGAAAGCTTATGTCCTTAATGCACCGCTCAGTGTGCTGAACCCCAAACGTCGTTTGTGGATGTTGCGAACATCGGACATACATGTTTTGATAACTACGTGATAGTTCAGTTAAACGGTTTAGAGTTGAGGCACCAAAGATGTTTTCGAAATGTTGCGGAACATATGAAATGTTTCGAGGGCTGAAATTGGGATTTCAGGATCGTGCCCATGTCAAGAGGTATGAGACCTCCGATGGTTTTCTTAGCCTGCAAACTAAGGGAGAAAAGCTCAATCGTTGAGCTTGTGCTCAGATTGTCTGAGTGCAACAATCACTTGAATCGAGTGGGAGTTGATCTTCCATATGAGATAGTGATGTTTCTCCAATGTCATTGCCACCAAGCTGCTAGAGCTTCGTGATGAACTATAACATATCAGGGATAGAAATGATGATCCTTGAGGTATTCGCGATGTTTGACACCGCGAAAGTAGAAATCAAGAAGGAGCATCAATTGTTGATGGTTGGTGAAACCACTAGTTTCAAGAAGGGCAAGGGCAAGAAGGGATACTTCATGAAACGGCAAATCAGCTGCTGCTCTAGTGAAGAAACCCAAGGTTGAACCCAAACCCGAGACTAAGAGCTTCTGTAATAAGGGGAACAGCCAATGGAGCAGAATTACCATAGATACTTGGTAGATAAGAAGGCTGGCAAGGTTGATAGAAGTATATTGGATATTATGTTAATGTGTACTTTACTAGTACTCCTAGTAGCACCAGGGGATTAGATACCGGTTCGGTTACTAAGTGTTAATAACTCGAAATAAAAGAGCTACGGAATAAACGGAGACTAGCTAAAGGTGAGCTGACAATATGTGTTGGAAGTATTTCCAAGTTTGATGTGATCAAACATCGCACGCTCCCTCTACCATCAAGATTAGTATTAAACCTGAATAATTGTCATTTGGTGTTTGCGTTGAGCATAGACATGATTGGATTATGTCTATCGCAATACGGTTATTCATTTAAGGAGAATAATGGTTAATCTATTTATTTGAATAATACCTTCAATGGTCTTGCACCTAAAGGAATGGTTTATTGAATCTCGATCGTAGTGATACACATTTTCATGCCAAAAGATACAAGATAGTAATGATAGTACCACCTACTTGTGGCACTGGCATGTAAGTCATATTGGTATAAAATGCATGAAGAAGCTCCATATTGATGGATCTTTGGACTCACTTTGTTTTTTGAAAAGTTTGAGACACGCGAACCATGTCTATTGGTGTATACGCATGAAGAAACTCCATGCAGATGGATCGTTTGGACTCACTTGATTTTGAATCACTTGAGATATGCAAATCATACCACATGGGCAAGATGACTGAAAAGCCTCGTTTTCAGTAAGATGGAACAAGATAGCAACTTGTTGGAAGTAACACATTTTGATGTGTGCAGTCCAATGAGTGTTGAGGCATGCAGTGAATATCGTTATGTTCTTACTTCACAGATGATTCGAGTAGATGTTGAGTATATTTACTTGATGAAACACAAGTCTGAATTATTGAATGGTTCAAGTAATTTCAGAGTGAAGTTGAAGATCATCGTGACAAGAGGATAAAATGTCTATGATATGATCATAGAGATGAGTATCTGAGTTACGAGCTTTGGCACGCAATTAAGACATTGTGGAAATTGTTTCACAATTAATACCGCCTAGAACACCATAGTTTGATGGTGTGTCCGAACATCATAGTTGCACCCTATTGGATATGGTGCGTACCATGATGTCTCTTATCGAATGACCACTATTGTTTATGGGTTAGGCATTAGAGACAACCACATTCACTTTAAATAGGGCACCACGTAATTCCGTTGAGATGACACCGTATGAACTATGGTTTAGAGAAACTTAAGCTGTCATTTCTTAAAGGTTTGGGGTTGCGACGCTTATGTGAAAAAGTTTCAGGTTGATAAGCTCGAACCAAAAGCGGATAAAATGCATCTTCATAGGACACCCAAAACAGTTGGGTATACCTCCTAATTCAGATCCGAAAGCAATAGGGATTGTTTCTTGAATCGGGTCCTTTCTCGAGGAAAAGTTTGTCTTGAGAATTGAGTGGGAGGATGGTGGAGACTTGATGAGGTTATTGAACCGTCACTTGAACAAGTATGTAGTAGGGCACAGGAAGTTGTTCCTGTGGCTCCTACACCAATTGAAGTAGAAGCTTATGATAGTGATCATGAAGTTTTGGATCAAGTCACTACCGCACCTCGTAGGGTGACAAGGATGCGTACTACTTTAGAGTGGTACAGTAATCCTGTCTTGAAGGTCATGTTGCTAGACAACAATGAACCTACGAGCTATGGAGAAGCGATGGTGGGCCCAAATTCCGACAAAATGGTTAGAAGCCATGAAATCCGAGATAGGATCCATTTATCAGAACAAAGCATGGACTTTGGTGGACTTGCCCGATGATCGGCAAGCCATTGAGATAAATGGATCTTTAAGAAGAAGACGGATGTGGACGGTAATGTCACCGTCTATAAAGCTCGACTAGTGGCGAAGAGTTTTTCACAAGTTCAAGGAGTTGACTACGATGAGATTTTCTCATCCGTAGCGATGCTTAAGTCCGTCGGAATCATGTTAGCATTAGCTGCATTTATGAAATCTAGCAGATGGATGTCAAAACAAGTTTCCTTACCAGTTTTCGTAGGGAAAGGTTGTATGTGATACAATCAGAAAAGTTTTGTCGATCCTAAGGATGCTAAAAGGTATGCTAGCTCCAGCAATCCTTTTAAGGACTGGAGATAGGATCAAGAAGGAGGAGACGTCCCCGGGCTGTACGTGTGTTGAACGCGGAGGTGCCGTCCGTTTGGCACTAGGATCATCGGTGATTTGGATCACGATGAGTACGACTCCATCAACCCCGTTCACTTGAACGCTTCCGCTTAGCGATCTACAAGGGTATGTAGATGCACTCTCCTTCCCCTCGTTGCTAGATTACTCCATAGATTGATCTTGGTGATGCGTAGAAAATTTTGAATTTCTGCTACGTTCCCCAACAGGATCTAGATCTTGGAGTTCTTCGTGTTCTTCCTTCGTTCTTCCTCTCATTTTCCTCCCTAGCATTAGTTGCTTGGGTGGGATTTGGGAGAGAAGGACTTGGGCACTCCGTGTGCCCTTGCCATTGCATTTGGTGCATCGGTTTGAGTTCTCCACGTGATACGTGGAAGTTACAAGTTGAGAAGCTTATTACTCTTGGGTGCTTGGTGCCCTTGAGCTTGTTTATCTTGGGTGCTTGGGCCCCCTAGTTGATTGGTGGTGTTCGGAGCTCAATCATTGTGGTGTGAAGCTCCGGGCAAGCGTCGGGGTCTTCAATTAGGTTGTGGAGATCGCCCCGAGCATTTTGACGGGTACCGGTGACCGCCCCAAGGGTTGCCAAAGTGTACGGGTTCGGTGACCGCCCCCAAGGGTCGCCATTTGTACGGGTTCGGTGACCGCCCTCAAGGGTCCCTTAGTAGAATCACGGCATCTTGCATTGTGCGAGGGCGTGAGGAGATTACGGTGGCCCTAGTGGCTTCTTGGGGAGCATTGTGCCTCCACACCGCTCCAAACGGAGATTAGCATCCGCAAGGGTGTGAACTTCGGGATACATCATCGTCTCCGCGTGCCTCGGTTATCTCTTACCCGAGCCTTTACTTATGCACTTTACTTTGCGATAGCCATATTGTTCTTTGTCATATATCTTGCTATCACATAGTTGCTTATCTTGCTTAGCATAAGTTGTTGGTGCACATAGGTGAGCCTAGTTGTTTTAGGTTTTGTGCTTGACAAATTAACCGTTAGGTTTATTCCGCATTTGTTCAAGCCTAAACCGTAATTATTTTAAAGCGCCTATTCACCCCCCCCTCTAGGCGACATCCTCGATCTTTCATGCTCTCTCTTAGGTAAAATAACATAAAACATGTATAGCTCTCCTCCTTGATCAAGCTGGAGCATGCGGATGAACCTGTCTCCTAATCGTGGGTAGCGCATCTGTTTGTTGCCCCCTAGTACTTCTCTGCGCTCCCCCTGTTGGGTAACGTAGTAATTTCAAAAAAATTCCTATGCACACGCAAGATCATGGTGATGGCATAGCAACGAGAGGGGAGAATATTGTCCACGTACCCTCGTAGACCGTAAGCGGAAGCGTTATGACAACGCGGTTGATGTAGTCGTACGTCTTCACGATCCGACCGATCCAAGTACCGAACGTATGGCACCTCCGAGTTCAGCACACGCTCAGCTCGATGACGATCCCCGGGCTCCGATCTAGCAAAGCGTCGGAGATGAGTTCCGTCAGCACGACGGCGTGGTGACGATGATGATGTTCTACCGGCGCAGGGCTTCGCCTAAACTCCGCGACGATATGACCGAGGTGGAATATGGTGGAGGGGGGCACCGTACACGGCTAAGGAACGATCCGTAGATCAACTTTGTGTGTCCATGGGGTGCCCCCTGCCCCTGTATATAAAGGAGTGGAGGAGGGGAGGGCCGGCCCTCTCTATGGCGCGCCCTAGGGGTGTCCTACTCCCACCGGGAGTAGGATTCCCCCTTTCCTAGTCCAACCAGGAGTCCTTCCAAGTAGTAGGAGTAGGAGACAAGGAAGGGGAAGAGGGAAGAGAAGGAAGGAGGGGGCGCCACCCCTCCCCCTAGTCCAATTCGGACTAATCAATGGGGGCGCGCGGCCTGCCTCTCCCTCTCCCCTAAAGCCCAATAAGGCCCATATACTTCTTCCCCCGTATTCCTGCAACTCCCCGGTACTTCGAAAAATACCCGAATCACTCAAAACCTTTCCGAACTCCGAATATAGTCGTCCAATATATCGATCTTTATGTCTCGACCATTTTGAGACTCCTCGTCATGTCCCCGATCTCATCCGAGACTCCAAACTCCTTCGGTACATCAAAACTCATAAACTCATAATAAATTTGTCGTCGTAACGTTAAGCGTGCGGACCCTACGGGTTCGAGAACTATGTAGACATGACCTAGAACTATTCTCGGTCAATAACCAATAGCGGAACCTGGATGCCCATATTGGCTCCTACATATTCTACGAAGATCTTTATCGGTCAAACCGCATAACAACATACGTTGTTCCCTTTGTCATCGGTATGTTACTTTCCCGAGATTCAATCGTCGGTATCCAATACCTAATTCAATCTCGTTACCGGCAAGTCTATTTACTCGTTACGTAATGCATCATGCCGTAACTAACTCATTAGATACATTGCTTGCAAGGCTTATAGTGATGTGCATTACCGAGAGGGCCCAGAGATACCTCTCCGACAATCGGAGTGACAAAACCTAATCTCGAAATACGCCAACCCAATATGTACCTTTGGAGACACCTGTAGTACTCCTTTATAATCACCCAGTTATGTTGTGACGTTTAGTAGCACCCAAAGTGTTCCTCCGGTAAACGGGAGTTGCATAATCTCATAGTTACAGAAACATGTATAAGTCATGAAGAAAGCAATAGCAATATACTAAACGATCAAGTGCTAGGCTAACGGAATGGGTTATGTCATTCACATCATTCTACTAATGATGTGATCCCGTTAATCAAATGACAACTCATGTCTATGGTTAGGAAACATAACCATCTTTGATTAATGAGCTAGTCAAGTAGAGGCATACTAGTGACATTAAGTTTGTCTATGTATTCACACATGTATCATGTTTCCGGTTAATACAATTCTAGCATGAATAATAAACATTTATCATGACATAAGGAAATAAATAATAACTTTATTGTTGCCTCTAGGGCATATTTCCTTTAGTCTCCCACTTGCACTAGAGTCAATAATCTAGTTCACATCGCCATGTGATTTAACACCAATATTCACATCTGTATGTGATTAATACCCATAGTTCATATCATCATGTGATCAACACCGAAAGGGTTACTAGAGTCAATAATCTAGTTCACATCATTATATGATTAACAACCAAAGAGTATTAAGGTATGATCATGTTTTGCTCGTGAGAGAAGCTTAGTCAACGGGTCTGTCACATTCAGAGCCGTATGTATTTTGCAAATATTCTATGTCTACAATGCTCTGCACGGAGCTACTCTAGCTAATTGCTCCCACTTTCAATATGTATCCAGATTGAGACTTAGAGTCATCTGGATCGGTTTAAAAGCTTGCACCGATGTAACTCTTTACGACGGGCTCTTTTATCACCTCCATAATCGAGAAATATTTCCTTAGTCCTCACCAAGGATATTCTTGACCAACGTCCAGTGATCTACTCCTAGATCACTATTGTACTCCCTTGCCAAATTCAGAGCAAGGTATACAATAGGTCTGGTATATAGCATATCATACTTTATATAACCTATGACTGAGGCATAGGGAATGACTTTCATTCTCTTTTCTATTTTCTGTCGTGGTCGGGATTTGAGTCTTACTCAATTTCACACCTTTGCAACACAGGCAAGAACTCTTTCTTTGACTGTTCCATTTTGAACTATTTCAAAATCTTGACAAGGTATGTATTCATTGAAAATCTTATCAAGCGTCTTGATCTATCTCAATAGATCTTGATGCTCAATATGTAAGTAGCTTTGCCGAGGTCTTTCTTTGAAAAAAACTCCTTTCAAACACTCCTTTATGCTTTGCAGAATAATTCTACATTATTTCTAATCAACAATATGTCATTCACATATACTTATCAGAAATGTTGTAGTGCTCCCACTCACTTTCTTGTAAATACATGCTTCTCAAATAGTCTGTATAAAACCATATGCTTTGATCAACTCATCAAAGCGTATATTTTAACTCCGAGATGCTTGCACCAGTCCATAAATGGATCGCTGGAGCTTGCACACTTTGTTAGCACCTTTAGGATTGACAAAACCTTCTGGTTGCATCATATACAACTCTTCTTTAATAAATCCATTAAGAAATGCAGTTTTGACATCCTTTTGCCAGATTTCAAAAAATGTGGCAATTGCTAACATGATTCGGACAGACTTAAGCATTGCTACAGTTGAGAAAATATCATTGTAGTCAACACCTTGAACTTGTCGAAAACCTTTTTGCGACAAGTTGAGCTTTGTAGATAGTAACACTACTATCAGCATCTGTCTTCCTCTTGAAGATCCATTTATACAATATGGCTTGCCGATCATCGGGCAAATCCACCAAAGTCCACACTTTGTTTTCATACATGGATCCCATCTCAGATTTCATGGCCTCAAGCCATTTCGCGGAATCTGGGCTCATCATCGCTTCCTCATAGTTTGTAGGTTTATCATGGTCTAGTAACATGACTTCCAGAACAGGATTACCGTACCACTCTGGTGCGGACTGTACTTTGGAAGACCTACGAGGTTTTGTAGTAACTTGATCTGAAGTTTCATGATCATCATCATTAGCTTCCTCACTAATTGGTGTAGGAATCACTAGAACTGATTTCTGTGATAAACTACTTTTCAATTCGGGAGAAGGTACAAATTACCTTAGCAAGCTCTACTTTCCTCCCACTCACTTCTTTCGAGAGAAACTCCTTCTCTAGAAAGGATCCAAATTTAGCAACGAAAATCTTGCCCTCAGATCTGTGATAGAAGGTGTACCCAACAGTTTCCTTTGAGTATCCTATGAAGACGCATTTCTCCCATTTGGGTTCGAGCTTATCAGGTTGAAAACCTTTTTCATATAAGCATCGTAGCCCCAAACTTTAAGAAACGACAACTTGAGTTTCTTGCTAAACCATAGTTCATATAGTGTCGTCTCAACGGATTTAGATGGTGCCCTTTTAACGTGAATGCAGCTGTCTCTAATGCATAACCCCAAAACAATAGTGGTAAATCAGTAAGAGACATCATAGATCACGCCATATCCAATAAAGTGCAGTTACGATGTTCGGACACACCATAACGTTGTGGTGTTCCAGGTGGCGTGAGCTTGTGAAACTATTCCACATTGTTTTAATTGAAGACCAAACTCGTAACTCAAATATCCGTCTCCGCGATCAGATCGCAGAAATTTTATTTTCTTGTTACGATGATTTTTCCACTTCACTCTGAAATTCTTTGAACCTTTCAACTATTTCAGACTTATGTTTATCAAGTAGATATACCCATATCTGCTCAAATCATCTTGTGAAGGTCAGAAAATAACGATACTTGCCAGGAGCATCAACACTCATTGGATTGCATACATCGGTATGTATTCTTTCCAATAAGTCAGTAGCTTGTTCCATTGTTCTGGAGAACAGAGTTTTAGTCATCTTGCCCAAAAGGCACGGTTCGCAAGCATCAAATGATTCATAACCAAGTGATTCCGAAAATCCATCTTTATGGAGTTTCTTCATGCGCTTTACACCGATATGACCCAAACGGCAATGCCACAAATAAGTTGCACTATCATTATTAACTTTGCATCTTTTGGCATCAATATTATGAATATGTGTATCACTACGATCGAGATCCAACAAACTATTTTTTATTGGGTGTGTATGACCATTGAAGGTTTTATTCATGTAAACAGAACAACAATTATTCTCTGACTTTAAATGAATAACCGTATTGCAATAAACATGATCAAATCATATTTATGCTCAATGCAAACGCCAAATAACATTTATTTAGGTTTAACACTAATCCGAAAGTATAGGGAGTGTGTGATGATGATCATATCAATCTTGGAACTACTTCCAACACTCATCGTCACTTCCCCTTCAACTAGTCTCTGTTTATTCTGTAACTCCTGTTTCGAGTTACTAATCTTAGCAACCGAACAAGTATCAAATACTTAGGGGCTACTATAAACACTAGTAAGGCACACATCAATTACTTGTATATCAAATATACTCTTGTTCACTTTGCCATCCTTCTTATCCACCAAATATTTAGGGCATTTCCACTTCCAGTGACCATTTCCTTTGCAGTGTAAGCACTCAGTTTTAGGCTTTGGTCCAGCTTTGGTCTTCTTCACGAGAGTGACAACTTGTTTGCCATTCTACTTGAAGTTTCCCTTTCTTTCCCTTTGCCCTTTTCTTGAAACTAGTGGTCTTGTCAATCATCAACACTTGATGCTCTTTCTTGATTTCTACCTTCGTCGATTTCAACATCACGAAGAGCTTGGGAATCACTTTCGTCACCCCTTGCATATTATAGTTCATCACGAAGTTCTACTAACTTGGTGATGGTGACTAGAGAATTCTGTCAATCACTATCTTATCTGGAAGATTAACTCCCACTTGATTCAAGCGATTGAAGTACCCAGACAATCTGAGCACATGCTCACTAGTTGAGCGATTCTCCTCCATCTTTTAGCTATAGAACTTTGTTGGAGACTTCATATCTCTCAACTCGGGTATTTGCTTGAAATATTAACTTCAATTCCTGGAACATCTCATATGGTCCATGACGTTCAAAACGTCTTTGAAGTCCCGATTCTAAGCCGTTAAGCATGGTGCACTAAACTATCAAGTAGTCATCATATTGAGCTAGCCACACGTTCATAACGTCTGCATCTGCTCCTGCAATAGGTTTGTCACCTAGCGGTGCATCAAGGACATAATTCTTCTGCGCAGCAATGAGGATAAACCTCAGATCACGGATCCAATCCACATCATTGCTACTAACATCTTTCAACACAGTTTTCTCTAGGAACATATCAAAGTAAACATATGAAAGCAACAACGCGAGCTATTGATCTACAACATAATTTGCAAAATACTACCAGGACTAAGTTCATGATAAATTTAAGTTCAATTAATCATATTACTTAAGAACTCCCACTTAGACAGACATCTCTCTAGTCATCTAAGTGATTATGTGATCCAAATCAACTAAACCATGTCCGATCATCACGTGAGATGGAGTAGTTTCAATGGTGAACATCACTATGTTGATCATATCTACTATATGATTCACGTTCGACCTTTCGGTCTCCGTGTTCCGAGGCCATATCTGTATATGCTAGGCTCGTCAAGTTTAACCTGAGTATTCCGCGTGTGCAACTGTTTTGCACCCATTGTATTTGAACGTAGAGCCTATCACACCCGATCATCATGTGGTGTCTCAGCACGAAGAACTTTCACAACGGAGCATACTCAGGGAGAACACTTCTTGATAATTAGTGAGAGATCATCTTAAAATGCTACTGTCAATCAAAGCAAGATAAGATGCATAAAGGATAAACATCACATGCAATCAATATAAGTGATATGATATGGCCATCATCATCTTGTGCTTGTGATCTCCATCTTTGAAGCACCGTCGTGATCACCATCGTCACCGGCGCGACACCTTGATCTCCATCGTAGCATCGTTGTCGTTACGCCATCTATTGCTTCTACGACTATTGCTACCGCTTAGTGATAAAGTAAAGCAATTACAGGGCGTTTGCATGTCATACAATAAAGCGACAACCATATGGCTCCTGCCAGTTGCCGATAACTTCGGTTACAAAACATGATCATCTCATACAATAAAATGTAGCATCACGTCTTGACCATATCACATCACAACATGTCCTGCAAAAAAAAGTTAGACGTCCTCTACTTTGTTGTTGCAAATTTTACGTGGCTGCTACGGGCTTAGCAAGAAGCGTTCTTACCTACGCATCAAAAACCACAACGATAGCTCGTCAAGTTAGTGCTGTTTTAACCTTCGCAAGGACCGAGCGTAGCCACACTCGATTCAGCTAAAGTGAGAGAGACAGACACCCGCCAGCCACCTTTAAGCACGAGTGCTCGTAACGGTGAAACCAGTCTCACGTAAGCGTACGCGTAATGTCGGTCCGGGCCGCTTCATCTCACAATACCGCCGAACCAAAGTATGACATGCTGGTAAGCAGTATGACTTGTATCGCCCACAACTCACTTGTGTTCTACTCGTGCATATGACATCTACGCATAAAACCAGGCTCGGATGCCACTGTTGGGTAACGTAGTAATTTCAAAAAATTTCCTACGCACACGCAAGATCATGGTGATGGCATAGCAACGAGAGGGGAGAGTATTGTCCACGTACCCTCATAGACCGTAAGCGAAAGCGTTATGACAACGCGGTTGATGTAGTCGTACATCTTCACGATCCGATCGATCCAAGTACCGAACGTACGGCACCTCCGAGTTCAGCACACGTTCAGCTCGATGACGATCCCCAGGCTCCGATCCAGCAAAGCGTCGGGGATGAGTTCCGTCAGCACGACGGCGTGGTGACGATGATGATGTTCTACCGGCGCAGGGCTTCGCCTAAACTCCGCGACGATATGACCGAGGTGGAATATGGTGGAGGGGGGCACCGCACACGGCTAAGGAACGATCCGTAGATCAACTTGTGTGTCCATGGGGTGCCCCCGCCCCCGTATATAAAGGAGTGGAGGAGGGGAGGGCCGGCCCTCTCTATGGCGCGCCCTAGGGGTGTCCTACTCCCACCGGGAGTAGGATTCCCCCTTTCCTAGTCCAACTAGGAGTCCTTTCAAGTAGTAGGAGTAGGAGACAAGGAAGGGGAAGAGGGAAGAGAAGGAAGGAGGGGGCGCCGCCCCTCCCCCTAGTCCAATTCGGACTAGTCAATGGGGGGGCGCGCGGCCTGCCTCTCCCTCTCCCCTAAAGCCCAATAAGGATCATATACTTCTTCCCCCGTATTCCCGTAACTCCCCGGTACTCCGAAAAATACCCGAATCACTCGGAACCTTTCCGAACTCCGAATATAGTTGTCCAATATATCGATCTTTACGTCTCGACCATTTCGAGACTCCTCGTCATGTCCCCGATCTCATACGGGACTTCGAACTCCTTCGGTACATCAAAACTCATAAACTCATAATAAATTTGTCATCGTAACGTTAAGCGTGCGGACCCTACGGGTTCGAGAACTATGTAGACATGACCTAGAACTATTCTCGGTCAATAACCAATAGCGGAACCTGGATGCCCATATTGGCTCCTACATATTCTACGAAGATCTTTATCGGTCAAACCGCATAACAACATACGTTGTTCCCTTTGTCATCGGTATGTTACTTGCCCGAGATTCGATCGTCGGTATCCAATACCTAGTTCAATCTCGTTACCGGCAAGTCTCTTTACTCGTTACGTAATGCATCATTCCGTAACTAACTCATTAGATACATTGCTTGCAAGGCTTATAGTGATGTGCATTACCGAGAGGGCCCAGAGATACCTCTCCGACAATCGGAGTGACAAAACCTAATCTCGAAATACGCCAACCCAACATGTACCTTTGGAGACACCTGTAATACTCCTTTATAATCACCCAATTACGTTGTGACGTTTGGTAGCACTCAAAGTGTTCCTCCGGTAAACGGGAGTTGCATAATCTCATAGTTACAGAAACATGTATAAGTCATGAAGAAAGCAATAGCAATATACTAAACGATCAAGTGCTAGGCTAATGGAATGGGTCATGTCAATCACATCATTCTACTAATGATGTGATCTCGTTAATCAAATGACAACTCATGTCTATGGTTAGGAAATATAACCATCTTTGATTAATGAGCTAGTCAAGTAGAGGCATACTAGTGACATTAAGTTTGCCTATGTATTCACACATGTATCATGTTTCCGGTTAATACAATTCTAGCATGAATAATAAACATTTATCATGATATAAGGAAATAAATAATAACTTTATTATTGCCTCTAGGGCATATTTCCTTCACCCCCATCACATATTTGGTCCAGTCTTGCACTATTAAGCATCCATCGCTAATCTTGAATGCACTAAAGTAATCTGTAGGATATCTTGGCCGTAATCTGATAATACTCATGGTACTTTTAGTATCAATTCCATAAGGCACAACATTCATCGGCAGTCCCTGTTGAAGAACATCATATGGTAATATACTTAGCAATGAAGTTTAGCTTCAAAAATAATGTATGGAAAAGATGCACTGAGGACAAATAGTAAAAATCTTACCATCCTTCCTAAATAGATGTGACCGTAGTTCATTACGAACACTATTGGTCACACATTTTCAGTACTAACATTTCTAAATGCAGGAAGAAAATTTGTCTTGACAATATCAAGATCCTCAAGCCATGAAACATAATGACTGAGCTCCTCGCAGTTGAGTTCAGCCCCAAGACAGTATACGGTCATGTCTACCAAGCGCTGGACATGTTTGCTTGCACCTAAATAAGCTGACAATACAAATTAGTTGTCAACTATTTTTTAATAAACAATATCAAAGACATAAATAAGGTTGAGAAACTTACATAATGGTATAACTGGAGGCGTCTGCACATCGACCCAGATGTCGGTATTACCTTCAATATCATCTTCCGGACGAATATCAAAGGTGATAACCATATCAGGCTCAAATGCATAAGTCTTGCATAGTGCTCGCCATGTTTTGCATCCAAAATAGGTGTAGTCGTTTGAATTGTATAATTTTGCATGGAAAATATAACCATGCTCGGTCTTCAAGTAAACTTTATTTTCCTCCGTACTATGACTGAAACCTATCCTATCCAATACAAAAACTCTTGCATGGCAGGGGATACGCTAGTAGAATAGTAAAAAAATATAAGTTGAAGCAAATGAAGCAGATGTCATGCTTAATTACGAAAAAAGACTTGTCGTTGTGACTTACTGTATCCACTTCGAAGTTCTCGTCCAGCTTGATGCTGAAGCGTCTATCATCATCTAGGAAGATTCCGTTGCACAGGCCGCGCTCGTCTTCGCAGTATTTGCAAATACCGAAATCCTTTTCGTCGTCAGACATTTCCTATGTTCATAGTTAAAACATTAATTGAAAATCGATCGAAGACAACTACCAGGATACTCAACACACAAATCCGGGGGACTCGATATTTCCTACATATTCTGGCACAAGTCATGCCAAAATTCACGGAAAAATCCGGCATGACCTTTGCTAAAATAGGACATATCGGGCGCCTGAAATTTGCCGGAACGGAAATGAATCAACACTCCGGCAAAACATAGGCCACTCGGAGGTATAAACTACAAACATGACCGGCCACTTGGATATTGAGCAACACAAGATATACATTTCAAAATATCTTATAGGACTCAAATTAGCATGCATTCAATAAGCAAAAGTAAATCATCTCATGCGTCCGTACATCGTCGAATATTATCACTAATACATCACGAATAGTGTCATACATATAACATCACTAATACAACTAAAACTCTAGCACACGACGGGTATCGGCGCGGGCGGTGGACACCCACAAAGAAGGAACCATCACGGGATCATAGCTCGAGTGAGATCCCCGGAGAACCTGCCAGGTATTGGAGAACAACCTGTGCTCCAACGCAAACAAGTAGCTACGGACGTGCGCGTCCTCCTCACTGACACAGTGACGCACCACCTCCGCGGAGTCCTCGAGCCTCTGGATCGTCACTGGCCCACGTGACCGCCACCAAAGAAGGTTCGGGTCAACGACAGGCTGGCTCCTCACCAACCTGCGCCCCCCGGTAGGTAGCGCCTCCCAGTACCACCCCGGCGGAGCCCAGTCCCGGACATGGCCGATCTGGTCAAGCAGGTGTCGTCCTCCGCCAACTCGACGACGAGGATGCGGGATAGGCATCGTCCACGTCGAGGCGGGAAAAATTGCTTTAACTAAAAAATAGCAACAAGTTCTTACTAACTAGTTCTATTAATTCAACTAGTTCTTACTAAAAATAAACTTACTATAAATAAAAATATTCTAGTACCTAATTAGTACCTAGTTCTTACTAACTAATTAGTACCTAGGAACTACTGCCCTAATTACCATCTAATTTGATGAACCTATAGGGGTGGAAAGTGGTAGCGGATATTTTAATTATCCAACTATAAAGTGAAATAAGTGGTCAAATTTTACTCGTTTTATGATTCATCTTAGCAATTTGATTCGTTTTCACCCTTACATGAACCCTAACTCATTTGAGCCGCATCCGCATCCGATTTGTTTCCACTCTTACATGAACCATAACTAATTTGATGCAACTAAAATATAAAGAAAGCCTAGGCAGAGGTAGGGGAGAGGGAGGAGCGGGCGTGCTCACCTCGGGTGCCTGCGACGAGGGAGGGGCAGAGCGGCATCGAGGTCAGGGTCGGGGCTCGGGCGCGCGGCGGATGGCGGCCGGCGTCGAGGTCGGAGTCGGGGGCGGCGTCCGGGGCGACATTGAGGTCGGGGGCGGGGGCGGCGTTGAGTCTGGGGTCAGGGCGGCGTAGAGGGTGCGGAGAGCGCGCGGCGGCCGACGGGCGACGACGGCTGCGAGAGTGGAGAGAGTTGGATTTGGGGTAAGTGGTCGCGTAGGGAAGGACGAACCTCGTGGTTAAGTCAGAAGTAGCAGTAGCGCGTTCCAGGAAAATCGCTGCTGCTATCTTAGCTACAGCGCGTTCTGTGATACACGCTACTGTACTCCTTTTTTCCCCTTTTTCATTTAGTTTTCTTCACATTTTATTTTTTTCCTTTCACCTTATTCTATTTCTTTCATTTTCAATTACCTTTCTATTTTCTTTCCATTTAATTTTATAACCTTTAGCAGTAGCGAGTTTGTATAAAAACGCGCTGCTACAAATAAAGTAGCGGTAGCGCGGTTCGTCAAAGGTCGCTACTACTATGTGTAGTCTATCGGCTAAGCCGTGGGAATTTTAGTAGTAACGTGTTTACAGCCAGACGCGCTACTGCTAGATCTTTATCTGCAGTGCGGTTTCCTCAGGCGCGCTACTGCTACTTAGCATCAGCGTACTTTTTTGACCCACGCTACTGCTAAAGTTCTGTGTATAAGGTTTTCCCTAGTAGTGTTGTCTAAGCAACCCTGCATTGAAAGGGACCTTATTATGGATTGCACATATAATTCCAATGCCCAAGATCCATGATATAATAGAAAAACGTGCCAGTTAATTTGCTCTTATTGCTGCTACCAGCGAGTTCTTGTCTTGGGTGTCACTTGGATGAGTAAACAAATGCCAGGGAGTCTTCAAAGTGGGCCCTCAAATCGTCCGCATTCGTTCGAACCGACCTATACAGACACAATTTGCCATCCAACGTGGTATCCACCGGCTTGCTGACGTGTCCAGGCGTTCGTTTCCCCGCAAACGGGAACCAAACAAAGGGAGGCATTGCAGGAGTCTAGATATCCACATGACAGAATAAACAACCACCATGTACCCCTCTTCTCTTAGTTTAGATGGTGGAAGCCCGCAAATGCGGTTTGATAGAAGGATTGGCATGCTTGGCGTTTGGCGAAAGCAACTAATCACTTTGTTTCACAATTTTTTCCTTCATTTTCTCTTTCAGATTCTTATTTGGCGGAAGCAAGCAGGCTGGGTACTAGTTCATTTGGCAGAAGCTACTTGCTGGTGGAAGCTACTTACGCAAACTACTAGTCCGTGCTTCATTTGACCGATGCAAACTACTAGATGTTCCGCCAAACAAAAGGCTACTACCTCCGTCTAGGTGAGTAAGTCATTTTAAGCTGTGCACCGTGACCAAGGAGGAGAGAAAAACGAGAGACATTAATGTCTATTTGCTAATTAGTAATAGTATTGCATGCAATGAACTAACCACTGCATGTCGTGTTTGATAGTCTCAAGTCATTAAAAGCATGCACACCCTCATCTCTTATTGGTTGATATGTCAAGAAACAAGAAACGAGGTAGAAGTTAATGCACCGTGCCTAAGTGTTTTGGGATTATTTGGTTTTTGTAAGATGACTTACACACCTAGACGGAGGGAGTACTAATCATCATTGTTATTTTTTCAGAAAATCATATTGTTATTTTGACATGTTTTTCTTGCGGGGGTTATTTTGACATATTTGACGGAAGATACATTTGGCAGAAGGTTATTTAGGATTAAGTTTAAGACGGATACCCCCTCCATTTCTATATACAAGACTACAAATTCAAATTACAGGTCAAGGTAAAATTTAATGCATACTTGACAAACCGACTTTTCTTTATGTTTACGGGGAACATTAATACGCACATGCATGCAAGGAAACTGAGTGGATGAAGTAGCTAGTGTCATTATGACTGCATACATGCAAATATTAAATATGTTACTAGTACTATGAGGAAATATCATTAATTTTTTTCTCGATTACTGTTGATGGCCTTGTATTAATGTAAAACGTATATTTCATAGTGGCCTTGTATATAAAAATGGAGGGAGTATGTAAGATACATGGTTGGATGGTTGACTCTGGCATCATAAAAAATGAACACATTGTGTTATTATAGAGGTCAAGATGTTCTCACTGCACATACCAAGAGCATCCGGATAAAACAACTGACCGCCCACCGTTTGTGGTGCCCGGTTCCCCTTTGCGACTTGAATGCTCATCTGGACAACAGTTGACTGGGAGTTAAAACGGGAGGTTCCCCAAGGTTGCTAACCTGCTCCTTTGTGCTCACGTAGTTGCTCCGTAGTATTCCCTCCGTTCCTAAATATAGATATAGATATAGTTTAAAGTGTAGATTCACTCATTTTGCTTTGTATGTAGTCTATAGTGAAATCTTTAAAATGACTTATATTTAAGTACGGAGGGAGCACTATATTTCTCAAGCATCATTCAGTTCACCTACCGTTTACTTTTGTGAACCGGCATCAACTCGTGTCGCGACTTTGCCGATAATTTCCGTTGGCACCATTCATACACGAGACTCCGCCCACAGACGCGAATCATGTGGCCGGCTACACGCTCCCAGTTTACTCGAGTGCCTAGTTAGTTAAAGGAAAAAATCAGGCGAAGAACAGCACAATAAACTCGAAGGACCTGGCCAGAGTAGACGTGGAGCCCAGTGGATGGACGACGCGATCGATACGGCAGACGAACGCACGACCGAAACAACCACCGCCGGAACCGACCCACGGCGCGTAACTCACGTGCGATCCTTGCTCCCATACCGCTCCGCTCGCAGATCACAGTCGCGGGAACGGGCGTCGGATGTGCTGTCGTACCTTTTTTTGTTGCGTGTGTTCTGCCGTACCTTTCTTTCGTGTACAAGTTATTGCCGGGCCCGTTCCAGCGGCTGCGCGCTGCTGCGGGCTCGTGCAATCAATGCTGGATCTGCTCTTGTATCCTTGGTGTGTTGTGTTGATCCGATTTTTCGCATTTTTTGTCAAGGTGAAGCCAGAGTAACTTTCGGTTGGACAAACTGTTTGTGGCCGGTTGGCGGGTTATGAGGTCGAACCCTACCATCGGCTATTTTATTTTTTGCCAGCTCTCTGGATGCGGACCACCGTGCGTCGTCAAGTGGGCTTCCTCCGTTGGGCCAAAATGGGTGGCAGGTAACGAAACCAAATAGCGTACGTGAAATTCATTGAAGCGAGACCAAACAAAGCGGGACGAAACCAAGAATATCACATCCTTTAATAGTAGGTTTAGCTGGTGTTTTCTTAATTGCGTATCAAATGGTGCTTATGATCAAGTGATTAGTCACTGGCTTGTTCCAACTGGCGCTCTCTTCAGTCGCCGCCAACATGGGCCCAGCTGGTAACCTCGCTTCCCTTCCTTGACGGGCCTAAGCCCAAAACCCGGAACTGAAAAGTAAGCTGGACGTCTAGCTGCTACTCCCCCAGCCAGCCGCAACCCGTGAACCGGCCGCGTCGCCTTCTCCCGTCCCCCTTCCTCTTCGTCAGTTCATCCATCCCATCCCATCCCACCCCGGATCTCGTCACGCATCGCCGCTGATCCCACCTCCCTCCTCGCGGCCATTCCCCCTGCCGCCTCTCGAATAGATCTACGCGCACCCCCGCCCACATTGCGCGCCGCCGTTTACTCCGATCTCCTCCCCACCACCACCGCCGCCAGTCTCCGCTTCGCTGTCCCACTATCGTTGACCGATTCCGCTCGCATTTTTGTTCCGGAGGCTTTGTGCGGATGCGGTGTTGATGAAGTGAGCCCTCGCAATGGCCGAGGACGCCCGCGAGATGCGCGATTCCTCGCGGCCGCCTCCGGAGCAGGGCCCGTCCGTTCCGCTCGCCGGCGAGGCGGGCGCCGAGGCGGCGCCGTCGAGCCCGGGGACGAGAGCGGCCACGCCAGCGTCGCCGCCGGCGCCTCGGGAGCAGGGCTCCGTGGAGCAGCTCACGCCGCTGCCGTTCACCGACGAGGTGGGCGTCGAGGAGGCGGCGTCGAGTCAGGAGACGAGCACGGGCACGTCGGCGCCGCTCCCGACGCCCCGACAGCAGGGCCCCGTGGCGGAGCAGTTCGCGGCGGTTCCGCTCACGGATGAGGTGGTTGCGGAGGAGGGAGTGTCGAGTCAGGAGACGACCACTGAAACGCCGGCGCCTCCCTCGGTGCCTCAGGAGCAGGGCTCAGTGCAGCAGTTCGCCGCGGTTTCGCTCAGCGAGGAGGTGGGTGTTGAGAAGGGGACGTCAACTCCGACGATGAGCACGGGCACGCCGGAGCCTTCGCCTGTGCCTCAGGAGCAGGGCTCCGTGCAGCAGTTCGCCGCGGTTTCGCTCAGCGAGGAGGTGGGTGTTGAGAAGGGGATGTCAACTCCGAAGGTGAGCACGGGCACGCCGAAGCCTTCGCCGGTGCCTCAGCAGCAGGGCTCCGTGCAGCAGT
>NC_041383.1:629426070-629457954 GCF_002162155.2 Triticum dicoccoides
CGAGGAGGTGGGTGATGAGAAGGGGACGTCAACTCCGAAGATGAGCACGGGCACGCCGGAGCCTTCGCCGGTGCCTCAGGAGCAGGGCTCCGTGCAGCAGTTCGCCGCGGTTTCGCTCAGCGAGGAGGTGGGTGTTGAGAAGGGGATGTCAACTCCGAAGATGAGCACGGGCACGCCGAAGCCTTTGCTGGTGCCTCAGGAGCAGGGCTCCGTGCAGCAGTTCCCCGCGGTTTCGCTCAGCGAGGAGGTGGGTGTTGAGAAGGGGACGTCAACTCCGAAGATGAGCACGGGCACGCCCACGATGCCGCCGGATCCTTCGCCACCGCTGAGGAGTAGGCATCAGCCTCCGGGAGTGCCAGCTGATGCGCCGCAGGAGGTGGTGCGGGCCGTGGATGCGGCGGTCATGGGCAATCGTGGGGGCAGGGTGGACTGCCTCCTCGAGATGGTCTCTGAGGGGCAGGGCGAGTTACCGCACTCTGTCGTCGATGTTCTGCTCGGAACCATGGGCGGCGTGGATGGTCTTGATGAGGTTAGGGACACCACTGGCACTGGCACTTCCCCGAGCATCATGTCCAACTCGGGCGCCGCCATCACTGCAGCGGAGCTCCTGCCCCACCTCCCCTGCAGCGAGGAGCCTTCACCACGCACTCGTATGGCCGTGGGCCTGCACGCCGCTCTAAGGGCCTGCACCCGCAACCGTGCCATGTGCTCTTCGTCAGGCCTCCTAGCTGTACTCCTTGAGTCTGCAGAGAAGCTGTTCGTTGGAACAGGCCGGAGTAATACTAGTAGCTGGGACGGGACACCACTGCTTCAGTGCATTCAGCTCTTGGGTGGCCACTCGCTTAGTGTTAAGGACCTCCATTCCTGGCTTGGCTTGGTTAAGAAGGTGCTCGGAACAAACTGGGCCACGCGACTGATGCTGGCACTTGAGAAAGCTATGGGTAGCGAGGAAGCAAGAGGTCCTGCTGCAACGTTTGAGTTTGATGGGGAGAGCTCTGGTCTGCTTGGTCCTGGTGATAGCAGGTGGCCCTTCTCGAGTGGCTATGGATTTGCTACTTGGATTTATATAGAATCATTCTCGGACACACTTAGCACAGCAACAGCTGCTGCTGCCATTGCTGCTGCTGCAGCGGCAACATCTGGAAAATCATCAGCAATGTCAGCAGCTGCAGCGGCCAGTGCCCTTGCAGGAGAAGGTACAACACACATGCCACGGCTTTTCAGCTTTCTCTCTTCGGATAACCAGGGTGTGGAGGCTTACTTCCATGGCCAATTCTTGGTGGTGGAGAGTGGGGGCGGGAAGGGTAAGAAGGCTTCTCTGCACTTCACTTATGCGTTCAAGCCTCGGCGCTGGTACTTTGTTGGGCTAGAGCACACAAACAAGCATGGTTTGCTTGGGAAGGGAGACAGTGAATTGAGGTTGTATGTGGATGGTAGTCTGCATGAGAGCCGTGCTTTCGATTTCCCACGCATATCGAAACCACTGGCCTTTTGCTGCATTGGGACAAATCCACCACCAACTATTGCAGGCCTGCAGAGGCGTCGACGACAATGCCCATTGTCTGCCGAAATGGGCCCCATCTACATCTTCCGTGAGCCAATAGGGCCAGACAGAATGAGTCGGCTGGCACTCCGGGGAGGAGATATACTTCCCACTTTTGGAAATGGTGCAGGTTTTCCATGGAAGGCAACGAACGACCATATTAAGAACATGGCAGAAGAGAGCTTTTCACTGAACCATGAGATTGGGGGCTGCTTGCACCTTCTTTATCACCCTAGCCTTCTCAGTGGCCGTTTTTGTCCAGATGCTTCCCCTTCTGGTTCAGCAGGTTCTTTCTATTTCTTCTTTTTACATTAATGTTACTATGATCGTTTTCCTTTATAAGCAGTACATTCTATGTTTATGGAGAATTAAATTTTGATTTAATTTACCCAAGTGGAATAGCTATGCAGTCTTGCAGGTAGAGAAACACTTTGTAACTTAGAAACTGATGCCTGAATTTTTGCTAAATCTCAGTTACATTTTTAGGCCTTCGGATCAAGATCCAACTATTGTCATTTTGCTTCACCCCATTTACAACGTAAAGACTGAAATTGCAGTTAAGTTTGATTAAAATTGCACATTTTCAACACTGCATTTTTTGGTTAAATGATGTGCAATTTTAGATGACTGAGATTTACAGAAGTTATAGTCAACTGAGAATCAGCTAACCATTTTTTTTCTTGGGCAAAACATAGTACTATTACGTTTTTAAGCCATATAAAGAGGTGGCGTCAATCACCCGCACAAGGGATAGTTACTATTTTAACCCATCAATTTTGGATGGGTCTTTCTCTGGACCTTTTAAAAGGAAAAAACTACAGGGGAGGCCCTTTTGAATGTCCTATCATGGTCCAGCAACTTTCTCATTCTGGCCCTATAATAAAATTCTTTTGAAAGTTTTGTACGATCACAAATTGTAGCCTAAAAATTGTAGGATCCAAAATAGGCCTTTCCCAGAAGACAACAGAAGATGCATCATACTGGAAAAAACGAGAGAAAAGATTAGAGAATTGCCATCAGCAAGGCATTCACTCTTACATAGAAATCAATATTTTAGTCACGAGTCAGTTATTTAATCTATTTTTTTTCATATGATCCAGAAAAACAGATTGGGTTCCACTATCAACTGATAACGGAACAAAAACAAGAGAAAAACATCCATGTGCAAACTTCAAAGCTATTCAAACAGGTTCAAAGAGGCCTAAACAACCGTGGCCACTGCCACATGCAGTAAAAGGGGCGCAAAAGTATAAAGTGACAAGCTACAAAAGAACACATCAACATCACATTATCTTGAGTCATCTAAATATTTGCTACCAGTATTTGACAAATCACTGAGTCAGGATCACATTGTCTTGAGTCATCTATACCATTTTCAGTGTGCAGAGCTATTTGATAATCCTCCACTATATTGTATTTGTCATTGTCATTTGAATGTTGAATTGTTCAGTTACTTCTGAATGTACTGAGCAATGTTCTGTTATATATATATATATATATATATATATATATATATATATATATATATATATACATACATACGGCTGCGCTATTGTAAGCGTGCGCGTATTCTTTCTTACCCTGCGCTCCGGCCGCTTTTAATTAGGCGCGCGGGTCACGTGGAGAAGGCCACTCTCCACCGCAAAAATATTTGAGGGTAATGTCATGTACAAAAGAAAGTAACACATTTAATTCTATTACCATGTGGTTGTCCGTTACGTCCTAATTCTGGGGTCACTATTCATTGCCAGTAATATATGTAGTATAGATGGTAATGGGCCTTGGTTTTTTACCAGTCAGTGAGACATCCATGGTTTCATCTCTAAACATAGTAGTAAAACATTGCCGAGACATGTAGTAACATATTACTAAATGCTCTGTAGATAGGTTGTACTTTCGTTACTAGCAACCATCTGTGGACAGTCAATGCAAGTAATGTTGTTACTATTCCGTGCAGACTCAGTACAAGTTGGTTGGGCTACCATGAGGTAGGTAGTAATGACATTACTACATATTTTTACCTTTGTTACTATCGATTTAAGGAGGTATGCAGTAATGGCGTTACTAGATTTTTTTCTCTGTTACCAACGATTTTTTTCTCTGTTACCAACGATTTACTGTTAGATTAGATAGTAATGACATTACTATATTTTCGCCCTTCGTTACTATCGATCTACCACATGGATGTAGTAATGGAATTACCATGTTACGATCAGTTTACCGCATCGACCAGGATGGTTGGCTTAGACTAGTTAGAGGAAGGGTCGGTTAGTGGTGCGCTTCACAGTGGTCGGAGCGTACGTTTACTTACAATGCGCTCAGGCTTAGTTTAGCGTGTCTATACATACATATATATATATATATGCGATTTTATTGATACTTTCTTCTGTTAAATTGCAGGAACTCATCGAAGGCCTGCAGAGGTTCTTGGGTTGGTTCATGTTTCACCTCGTGTGCGGCCTGCGGAATCTTTGTGGGCCTTAGCTTATGGGGGTCCAATGGCTTTACTTCCATTAACTGTGAGCAGTGTGCAGATGGATACTCTTGAGCCTGCACTTGGTGAATTGTCGTTGTCACTTGCCACTGCTTCCCTTTCTGCTCCAGTCTTCAGGATTATTTCCCTGTCCGTTCAACATCCTGGCAATAATGAAGAATTATGCCGTACATGTGCACCTGAGCTTTTGTCACGCGTTTTACATTATCTGTTGCAAGCATCTTCAAAGCTGGGAAGTGGAGAAGAAGAGGGAGTGACTAATGAGGAGCTAGTCGCTGCAACTGTATCTTTGTGCCAATCTCAAAGAAACAATCACGAGCTTAAAGTGCAGCTTTTCAGGACTTTGCTGTTGGACTTGAAGATGTGGAGTTCATGCAACTACGGTTTACAGAAGAAGCTTCTGTCCTCACTTGCAGACATGGTATTTACTGAGTCTATTTGCATGCGAGATGCAAATGCGTTGCAAATGCTTCTTGATGGCTGCAGAAGGTGTTACTGGGCGATTCGGGAACCAGATTCAATCGATAACTTACCACTTACTGGAACAAAGAGATCCTTGGGTGAAGTGAATGCTCTGATTGATGAGCTTTTGGTTGTTATCGAACTTCTGCTAGGAGCAGTATCTTCCACGGCTGCTTCGGATGATGTTTGCTCTTTGATTGGATTTATTGTTGACTGCCCACAACCTAATCAGGTGAATGGCACCTACCATTGCAAGTACATTGACTGTATGCTCTTAAAGATTGCATGTGGTTGCACAATATTGTTCTTTTGTGATATGTTATATACTACCTCCTTCCTAATATGTAGGTCCTTTCAGCATTTTTCCCATCCAAATATTTTTAAGTTTGATCATCTATAAGAGAAAAAGTACTAGCATCCAAAACGTCAAGTTGATATTATTGAATCTATAATGAATTATAATTTCATGATGTATATTGATTTATTTTGGATAGGAGGACGTATTCTCTTATGAAAGTGTAACAAAGTATGTGTAAGATCGCCTAATGTGGCTCGCTTAATTGACAATCTAGTATGAAGCTGTTTCTTATGATCTTATGAAATGTACTCATTGGCAGGTCGCAAGGTTGCTTCACCTCATCTATAGGCTAATTGTGCAGCCTAACATTTCTAGAGCCAACATGTTTGCTCAGTCATTTATATCTACTGGTGGTGTGGAAGCACTTCTCGTTCTTCTACAGCGAGAAGCTAAAGCTGGCAATAACCATATTTTGGACAATAGTGCAAATTTAAGTGAATGTGATGTAGTGAGTAATGAGGGTTCTGACGCACAAGCTACGACCGGTGAAGGATATTACCAGGATGATGAAAGTCAGTTAGCTGAACAGCATGAATCCATTGTTCATGAAGACATTGAACAGGAAGCTGCAAAAACAAATGGTGCTTCTTTTAAGATGTTGGGAGCAAAAATAGGGAGAAAGATTTCTAACTCTGAGAATCAGCTTGTAAAGAATTTGGGTGGCATCAACTTCTCAATTACTGCTGATAACGTCCGTAATAATGTATACAGTGTTGACAAAGGTGATGGAATCGTTGTTGGAATCATTCGCATTCTGGGTGCTCTAGTTGCATCAGGACACCTAAAATTTGCCTCAAGTTCTTCAAATCCAAATTTACCCGATGGTCTTCTGACGACAGTTCATGATGAAGGAAATACTATGTCAGAAGACAGAGTATCACTGTTACTTTTTGCGTTACAGAAAGCATTCCAAGCAGCCCCAAGGAGGCTTATGACTGCAAATGTCTATATGGCTTTAATTTCTGCTGCGGTAGGTTGATTACAATTTCAGTTGCCCTTATTTACACAAATGCCCCCCCCCCTACAGTCGAAAGTTTCTACCCTTTGATGTTGTTGTCTTGAATGCAGATTAATGTTTCTTCAGCTGATGAAAATCTGAACTTATATGATTGTGGCCACCGTTTCGAACACATTCAACTTTTGCTAGTGCTGCTCCGCGCGCTTCCGTATGCACCAAGGTCATTCCAAGCTCGTGCTATACAGGTGGGTTTTGTTATTGTGCATGGTTCCATTTGTCGTGTCAAACCTACTTTGTCTGCTTTGTGCTAGTTTTGAACTGCCATTGATTTCCCTCATCTTAACAGAACCCAGCTGCCCATACAGGCAAGGGAAAACTTGCCCACTGAGGAGAGTCGATTGATTCTATCATGTGGGCAAGGCCGTTGCTAAGGCTAAAATTATATCATGTTGTGTCCACCAAATAGTTTGAAATAAATGCTGCATACTCTTACAACAATTTTACCTTTGTGTTAAATAGACCCTCATAATTCTGAATTCATCTTATGCTTTCAACTTTTCAAGACAAAATAACCAAACACCTAGCTTTGCTAACCTTTCTTTCCTGAGCTATTGCTTATGTGAACTAGTTTTTCCTCGCCTTGGAAAGCAAGGTGGCATGGGATCCAATCATGCCCTCAGGTTTTGGAGTACTTTGGTATTTTTCAGCTTCATTTACATTACACAAACCATTCTCAGTCAAACCACATGCATACTTAGCAGTGGTCAAGGTCATCAGTAAAAGTCAGCGGAGAACTCAAAAGAGCAATCTACAGATATCTGTGTTATTTGTGTAGTGTAGGTGCGCATTGATGATGTCATGTCGCCAAATACTTGCACGTCTGCAACTCCGCATGCTTATATTTCATTATCTCTGTTAATTTTGTTTGCTCTATTCCATTGTTGCTTTTTTTTTGTAACCTTGTTTGCCAGCTTACCTGCTTATTTTCTTAGGGCCTCAAAATTTCCTTCTGTATCATTTCAGGATATTCTGTTTTTGGCTTGCAGTCATCCTGAGAATAGAACCACAATGACCACAATTGCAGAATGGCCAGAATGGATTTTAGAGGTTTTGATTTATATTCATGAGGTAAGTATCACAAGCTTTTCACATTATTTCATATTCTAATTAAAATCATATAGAATGCACTAGTTTCATCGACTACATTTTGTACTGTGTTCTACCCATAGCTCTAATTCAGATGTTTACAATTATAGAAGGGTAGTAAAAAATATGTTGATGGTGTAAGCATTGGTGAGATTGAAGACCTTGTACATAATTTCCTGATTATCATGTTGGAGCATTCAATGCGACAAAAAGATGGGTGGAGGGTAAGATAACTTCTTTTCCAGATCAATTTACTCAGAAACGCTTTTGCTTTTGGGTCGTGCAACCTTCTTTCTGGGTTCCGTTGGGTTGATTGTATCACTACCGGCTCCGCCTTGTAACTTGAAAGATTTTGCTATTGCTGTGACAACATAGGATGTGGAGGCTACAATTCATTGCGCAGAGTGGCTTTCAATGGTTGGAGGATCTAGCACTGGAGACCAACGGTTGAGGTTCTCTCTCTCTCTCTCTCTCTCTCTCTCTCTCTCTCTCTGTTTGCATGTATATGTGTACGTCTGTAAAGCTGAACTACAATCTCGGCACCTGTTCTTCGTAGGCGCGAACAGTCATTACCAATTTTCAGAAGGAGATTATTAGGTGACCTGCTTGATTTCTCTGCCAGGGAGCTTCAAGTTCAGGTAAATGCTCTTTTCTCGACAAGATTTTCTTGCATTCTTATGCATGTCTAAGCTGTTGTTTCTTACATTCTTTGCTGTTACTACTTGCTTTAGTTGATTTCTCTTTGTCATGTGATGTAGTTTGTTTGGTCCTGGCGCTATTTTAAGCCCTCTTTGTATCACCCAAAAGAATAGAAAAAACACAGTAAAGGCAGGAACAGAAAAAGTGCATTGATACCACATAAATAGAAATTTCGTACTTCCTCTGATCCATATTAATTAGTACAACTTCAGCGTCAATTACTATGGATCGGAGGGAGTGGCATTTTCTTCTGGTTTAAAGGGTTTTGTTAGGAAACGATTCTGGGTATTGGATGCTGAAATGCAAAGAGGGCCTTAATTTTTTGAAAAATTATGGGAAAAGGCGAGTGTAAATCTAGACAGATTATGGGATACCCTTCAGATTGAATTAGTAGAACACCACAATTGATACCTTGGCATTTCCACAACCCCGAACACGCAAGCAACACTTTGCACCTAGATGTAGCACTACAACGCCAAGAACATTGCACTGTTATTTATGATGTTACTGGGACTGCATATATCCAAGTCTATTTGTTTTTTCTTCTGAACTTGAACAATAACTACCATGCTACTAATGTTACCTTGGACTTGAACAATATCGAACTCCACTTTTTACTTTATACTTTTATCTCTATTCGTAATGTGCCTTCCTTTTGCTTGCCGTACAACAGACTGAAGTAATTGCAGCAGCTGCTGCTGGTGTTGCTGCCGAGGGCTTGTCTCCTGAAGAAGCAAAAGTGCAAGCAGAAAATGCTGCTCATCTCTCAGTAGCACTAGCAGAAAATGCAATAGTTATCCTCATGCTTGTAGAAGATCATCTGAGGACACAAGGCCAACATTTTTGTGTGTCCCGTGTACTCAATAGTGTTTTTTCTTCCGCCTCCATTGCTTCGTCTGCTCCCAGTCGGACAAATTCATTGAGCAGAGCTGGTAGTGAGCATATGGATACTGGACTCTCAAGGCGGTCATCTTTGTCCAGTGATGCTGGTGGCCTTCCACTAGATGTAAGAAGTGCAGACTGCAGACATTTATATTCAAGTCAGTTATTGGCATTATTCTGATCAAATGGATATTTATTTCTAAAGGGATTAAAATTTGAGTACTTTTATATTTACCTTTATACGCAATATGAATAGATATGTTTCCTTCAAGATGATGTGTCATGTTGTTGGAAAATCATGATATTAACCTGGATTTAGACTTTTAGATTGATTTCATACTTTACCCATGTTCCTGGAATCCTAGCATATCATTTACTAGCCTTATATAGTACTCCCTCTGTAACTTAATATAAGACGCTTTTTGATACTGTCATAGACTCCAAAAACATCTTATAAAAAGTTAGAGTGGTAGTAGCTATTGAACTCCTCATGGCTAGGATATGTAGCAAAAGTTTTTTTTTTCAACCTAGTCAGCTTGCCCACCTTGTCCTGCATTGGCATTTAATACCGGAGCAATTAATTGCATGGGGAATGCTAGGATATTTCTCATTACAGGTATTGATCATGTTTGATCTACTGCAAATTGCATGTAGAACAGAGTGTAAGTTTTTTGTTTAACAGATTATAGATAGGAAGACACATTCCACTTTAATAGAGGTGTTCTACAAGAAAGTGTCTTGTAGTCTGTCTATTATTGTGCACAAGCACTCACACGTGGGAGCATGAAATACCTGTGAAGTTGATAAGCACTACTGGAAATTAGGTTCCCTCTTTAAGATTTGCCATCAATTTTGGTATTTTTTCTGGTTACCTAATGAACCTGCATGTAATTCAGTGTTCCTTTATGCTTATGTATAATTTTAGATATTGCAGACAGATTGGCAGATAGTTTTTAAAATTTATTCATATGAATGCTGCATTTATTCTTGATTCTGTGTGACCAAAGCAGGTGCTTACTTCTATGGCTGATGCAAACGGACAGATTTCTGCTGCCGTGATGGAACGCCTTACAGCAGCAGCAGCAGCTGAGCCATATGAATCTGTCAAGCATGCCTTTGTGTCTTATGGGAGCTGCATTGCAGATCTTGCAGAAAGCTGGAAATACAGAAGCCGCTTATGGTATGGTGTAGGCGTTCCATCCAAATCTGATTTATTTGGTGGTGGTGGAAGTGATTTAGAATCTTGGAGATCTGTTTTAGAGAAGGACTCAAATGGGAATTGGGTTGAGCTTCCACTTGTGAAGAAATCACTCGAAGTGCTGCAGGCACTCTTGTTAGATGATTCTGGACTTGGCGGCGGTCTTGGTATTGGAGGGGGGTCTGGCCCTGGTATGGGGGTTATGGCTGCACTTTATCAATTGCTAGATAGTGATCAGCCATTTCTTTGCATGCTCAGAATGACTCTTGTTTCGATGAGGGAGGATGACAATGGTGAAGGTGATGCTCTTTTGAAGAACACTAGTATAAAGGACGTCATATCAGAAGGAAGCCTGGTGCCATTTGATGGCAATAGTCACTCATCTACAAGGAAACCCCGGCCTGCACTTCTTTGGAGGTACATACTATGCACCATCAAGTATCAATTATCAAAATGGAATATGTACTTTTTCAACTGCAGGAAAAAAAGATTTACAAACTATACTTTCCCATTGAACTACCAGAATCCATTTCGAGAGGACAAACGTTAACAAAACTCAAAGTTCACTTGATACCTTTTAACTGAAAACTTTAGGAGAAAATCCATTTAGCATAGCAGAGTCCTGTGCTAAGAATCTCTGATAGGAGCTGAACATTTGTATATAAAATGCGTTGGAATAGTCTTTCATGTTGAAAGAAATCTTCTTCATACTGTTTTGCCATTATGTAATAATATCTAGAACTTTGATGGAAGGACAGTTGCCTTAATATATTACATAGGTGGTCAGCCTGTCTATTCTGGGCTACTATTATGTCAATTTTGATTTTACTGAAACTCTTATAACTGTACAGTGTGCTTGGCCCAATCTTGAATATGCCTATTACCGAGTCGAAGAGGCAGAGGGTGTTGGTTGCTTCTTCTATTCTCTATTCAGAGGTGAGTTTGTTACTTTGCCTTGCATACAAGCATGCCACGCCCTAATAGTCAATTTCATTCCATGCTCTATTCTTTGCCTACGATTCTAATGCCAAAGAATAATCTGTCTGTGCGAATTTGTAAAGCTACTGTGATTTATTAATCATAGTTTGATAACTTAGTACATAAATGTTCATCACGTTACACTTTCTGTAACTTCTTATTTATTAGAGATAGTAATCTGGACAGTAAAAATATCATATATGTTCATGCTATCTTGCTCGTGATGCAGGTATGGCATGCTATTGGCAGGGACAGAAGCCCCCTAAGGAAACAGTACATTGAGCTGATTTTACCACCATTTATAGCCATCCTAAGAAGGTGGCGGCCACTTCTGGCTGGTGTTCATGAGCTAACTTCTTATGATGGTCGGAATCCACTCATTGCTGATGATCGTGCTCTGGCAGCAGATGCATTACCCATCGAGGTACTAACTGGTTCTTTGTATCCCGTCAGTGAAGTTACATAGTGTTAATGCTGAATTCTGCATCAGTGGTATATTGCACTAGCAAAATATGGTGATATGTGTCATGCTTGTTTTACTCGTATCCTCTCTCTTTAAACTGGGAAACAGCAAGTCCACGAAATATCTTGTTATTTTGCTTACCTTAGTCCATAAATGGAAGGTTGGATGGGTCCAATCACCCATAGACTCACCATAAGCTGATAATCTTAAAATAGTCAAACATGATTTATCTAGCTTCTCCTAATCTGGTAATATGATTCACACCTGTTGACACTCGCCCTACTTTCTGATCCATCTTATATTAGTCTCTCAGTGTAGCTATTGTCTGCTTGACTTTTTCCTCTTACGTATTTGGCAATTGGTTAGCATTTTTGTTGTGGACACTTTGATATCTAACTAACCTGAGCTCATATGACTAAATATTCAAATGTGCTTCATACCATTTATCATATGCTCATAATTTGTCACAAACTTTGATGAAAAAATGCTGTTGTGTCTTGGCTAGTTTAAAGCTAACTATCAGATGTTGCCAGGCTGCTCTTTCAATGATATCGCCTGGCTGGGCTGCTGCTTTTGCCTCACCCCCAGTTGCAATGGCATTAGCCATGATGGCTGCTGGTGCCTCTGGAACCGAAACAGTAACACCTCGAAGGAATACCTTGAGTAGGCATGACACTTCTTTGCCAGAGCGTAAAGCAGCAGCAAGATTACAGACCTTCTCAAGTTTCCAGAAGCCTGTTGAAACAATGCACAACAAGCCTGGGTCCATCCCAAAGGACAAAGCAGGAGCTAAAGCTGCGGCATTAGCTGCTACACGTGACCTCGAGCGGACTGCTAAGATTGGTTCAGGAAGGGGTCTTAGTGCTGTAGCAATGGCAACATCAGGACAGAGGAGAAGTGCAAGTGATATCGACCGTGCAAAGAGGTGGAATACATCTGAAGCTATGAGTGCTGCTTGGATGGAGTGCCTGCAATCAACTGATTCTAAGCCTGTTTCAGGAAGAGAATTTTCAACCCTTTCATACAAATATGTTGCAATTCTTGTTTCTGGTTTTGCCTTTGCACGGAACTTACAGCGAGTTGAGGTAAATCCACTTGGAATATTTTCATTTCCGATGCTTAGAATTTACTCCCTCCGTTCCTAAATATAAGTCTTTGGAGAGATTCCACTATGGATCATATATGGAGCAAAAGAGTGAATCTATACTCTAAAATGCATCTAGATACATCCGTATGTGGTCCATAGTGAAATCTCTACAAATACTTATATTTAGGAACGGAGGGAGTACCATACATCCTATAAATTTTTGTTCATGATGCAGATGGAGAGGCAAACACAAGCTGATGTGCTGAATCGGCATCATGCATCAACTGGAGTTCGAGCATGGCGGCATCTTCTTCACTGCCTGACAGAGATGGGAAGACTATATGGACCTTTTGAAGAACCCCTGTGTACTCCTGATCGGGTATGTACAATAGCTAGTTTATTTATTTTATCTCTGTTTTCGTGCCCAGCTTCTTTATCAAGACACACACTTTGTTGACCGGTACATCTGGGAGTAGTTGAGTTCTTCTCATGTAAGATTCTTCACATCTGCATGAAAAGAAGCACTGTGTCAAAAGAGAGAAAAAAGCTCTAGGACAAATCCTGATATATCTTTTCACTCCTGCATTTTGCAGATTTTCTGGAAATTAGATTTTACTGAAGGTTCTTCAAGAATGAGAAGATTTATGAAAAGGAACTACAAGGGATCTGATCATTTGGGTGCAGCTGCTGATTATGATGATCGGAAGCTTCTTAGTGCTGCTGTGCAATCAAATGAATGCAACCCCAAGGGTGCAGATTCTTCATTAACAGACACCATTCCATCAACTGCGGCGGTAGTAATTGCTGAGGCCATGTCAGTGGATGACAGAAATGAGGACATTGAGCAGTTAGAATCCGACACTACTCACAACAGTGCTGATCAACTTCAGTCCTCATCAGCAGATCAACAATCGATGAAAAAATCAGTAGATTCAAGAAGTTCTGGTATTTTTGCCGATCGCAATTTGGTTCGATCCACAGTTGTTGCACCTGGATATGTGCCAACTGAAGCTGATGAGAGAATTATAGTTGAACTTCCATCATTGATGGTGCGACCATTGAAAGTTGTGCGTGGAACCTTCCAAGTAAGCACTGAGAAAAGTTAATGCTTGCCAGTTACGAAGTTCTAGTGCCATGAACAGTCCTGAAAATGTGAAGCTGAGCTTTGATGGTGTTAGAGTTTAACTTATCTTGTAGGCATCTTTAATCTAATGTGTTCTTATCTAGAATTCTGAATTTCAAAATTTAGGGTCCGTTCTCTTAAGATCGGCTAATTAACAATTTAGCTACAGTATATCACATACGTTGCAGTTATTACCAATAAAGGTTGCACTAATTTAACACAATATTTTGCCATAGTGTTTTATTCTGTAGTTCAATGGTTTCTCAAAATTACTGTACCATTTCAGTTGAAGTAGTGCAATAATATGGCGAGTTTCTTCTTTCCTTGTGATGTAGCATTGAGTTCCGTAGCAGGCTACAAACTGTTGGCACTTCTGTATGGATGGATGAGAAAGCTTCATGCTACCTCATTATTAATAATGACTAAAATTGCTTCCTACTTCTGATTTATGTATTCTCTAGTGAAATCATCTATGATCTATCCCTTGTAATGATATACGTTGTGTTAGTATTCCATTGTCATGCACTCCTTGTGTGTTCTAGTTAATGTGTACATGAAAACAAATCTGTATTTTTTTTATGGTATCCAACTATACATACATGCAAACATATGCACAAAAATATGATGTCAATATGCGTAGGGGTGCACCCAATCTGCTTTGTGCTTAACCACATAACTTTTTCATATGAAACTATGACTACGGAATCACAAGGATCTATATGATGGAATTATTCTCCTTTTTTTTCAGTTCCCACTTAAGCTGTTAGCTGGTATCATTCACTCCTGTAATTTTGTTCCCAGGTAACATCAAAGAGGATTAACTTTATAATTGACGAGCATGCAAGTGACAGTAATGTGGATGATCATGCATCCACTAGTGGCCAATGTTATCAGCAAGATAAAGATCGGAGCTGGTTGATCTCTTCTCTACATCAGATATATAGCAGGCGGTAAATTTTATATTCTGATCTGGTTCTAATGTTAGAAGTTGATTCTTACATACTCCTATGATCCTGTTCTGTTGGAACAGAAGGTGTCTATGCTTTTGGACTGAATAACTGTGCAGCAGCATCTGTGAATAACCACACCATGTAGTTTAGAGTTTATTTTCCATTTACTCATTTAGTGATTTTGTTGACTTGTTGCAGGTACTTGTTACGACGAAGTGCTTTGGAATTATTTATGGTAGATAGGTCAAATTTCTTTTTTGATTTCGGGGTACGATCTTTATGATACTCTACTATAGTGGTTTAGGTCCATGCCTGAGACAGATTAATAACTTCCTTACACTTTTGTGTCTGAATTTCTTATACTTTATCTAGGATATGGAAGCACGCAAAAATGCTTATCGGGCGATTATTCACACCAAACCACCTAATTTGAATGACATTTTTCTAGCTACCCAGGTTAGTGCAATGTTTTTTTCTCCTAATCTCCAGTGTTGTCAATATGCAATGATGATCAGCAGTAATCTATAATATTTTGTTCAGAGAGCTGAGCAAATCCTTAAAAGAACTCAGTTGATGGAGCGCTGGGCTAACTGGGAGGTACGCAAACACTAAATATGTTTCATTTTTTTTTCATTTTTGTTGTTGTTTCAAGATCTAAGTATGTCCAATTTCTTCAGATTAGCAATTTTGAGTACTTGATGGAACTGAACACTCTTTCTGGGCGCAGTTACAACGACATAACTCAGGTCAGTTTGATGCACATAACGTTTGTCTAGCCTAAATGTCTAATAAAGTAACCTATCATTCAACTAATCTCATATGCTTGTGCAGTATCCTGTTTTCCCCTGGATAATTGCTGATTACCAGTCCAAAGTTTTGAATCTGGATGATCCTTCTGCATACCGTGATCTTTCAAAGGTTGATCTCCTGCTATTATTGCTTCTATCTTTCCCTAATTGTTTAAACTGCTAATCGTAGTGGATATTTGATGCAGCCAGTTGGAGCACTAAACCCAGAACGACTAAAGAAGTTCCAAGAACGGTACTCGACGTTTGAGGATCCAATCATCCCTAAGTTTCATTATGGTTCACATTACTCCAGTGCTGGCACGGTATAATCTTCTTTGTATAGCTGAACCAAATGTTTATCTATAATGTCAGCTAGGTACTATCTCCCGCTGAAGGATTTCCAATCGTATTCTACTCTCTGGGTCTCTGTAGTTCTCAATAACTTTTAGCTCAATCAGTTTGTAACGTGCTAACCGTAGAAGAGCCTACATGTTATGCTTGCACATGGCTTTTCCTACATCAGTGAAAACTCTGCATGTGCATCGTATTAATATTAAGATAGACTGTTGATAGGTTCACCCTTCTGAATAATTTTGGTTGGCTACCGGTCTGCTTTTGCTGATGCTGTTCATTTGGTTAGGAGACATGACATCCAATATTTAATTACCATTGGCCTAAAATTCTATTCTTTACCCCTAGTGCTTTTTTTGATGGAAAACCATTTGAATTTTTTGTACTGATAACTAATATTCATTGCAGGTCTTGTATTACCTTTTCAGGATGGAGCCCTTTACCACACTATCTATACAATTGCAAGGTGGCAAATTTGACCATGCTGATCGCATGTTTTCCGACCTTTCTGGTACATGGGATAGTGTTCTGGAAGACATGAGTGACGTAAAAGAGCTAGTAAGTTGTTGGTGTCTCTCCAGTATGTTTTCCTGGATGTTGATTGGGTGGTACAGACATCCATTCAAGGTTTGCTCCAATTTTATTATATGGTGATATTTATGTAGGTCCCAGAGATGTTTTACCTCCCTGAGGTATTTACCAACATAAATTCTATTGACTTCGGGACAACTCAACTTGGAGGAAAGCTAGGTAAATGCATTTTCCCCTGTGTAGAAGTACGTATCAGAATACATGATTGCAGAGTAATGTAATACTGAACAGCATTGCAGATTCTGTAGAGTTGCCTCCTTGGGCCGAGAACCCTGTTGATTTTGTCCACAAACACCGGAAGGCTCTTGAGAGTGAGCATGTTTCGACTCATTTGCATCACTGGATTGATCTAATATTCGGGTACATTATTCTATTCTATTTTACTACTTTTGCAACCTATTTCTTCATGGAATGTTGTGTGCTTGAGCGCACACTCGAATATACCCACCATAATTTGTGGAGACTGTTAACTATAATATATTTTAAGTAGGATGACCATGCTTATATGGCCAATCTAGTAGGTTTAATCCATGTGACCCATAACTCTTCTGTATCTTTCTTTCTAATGTACTAAGATGCAAAGCTTCCATATGATGATTGTACCTATGATGGTTTGAACTTTCTTTCAATCATTACCTTTTTGTCACCATTAGTGTGTTATCTCTTTTCCCATCAGTATAACCTAACCTCATAAACTCAAGCCCCTTTTTGGATCGAAATCGAGCACTTTTGATGCTTAAAAAAAGCATAAAATCCTTTGGATGGAGCATCCTATTTTTAATTTGGAAAAAGATCTATGTAATGTAGCAAGATGAAGGATCTGGATTTTCAATATTGGCAAATTCAACCTTTGTGTTTTTGTGCTTATATTTTGTGTCTGACATCCATGAAAAAGGTAGGACACCTGGTTACTTGCTTTATGAATATCCTACTTATGTTTTGCCTGCACAATGTCTATGCACCGCCGTTTAATCATGGAGACTTCCTTTTGCAGATATAAACAGAGGGGTAAAGATGCGGTAATGGCCAACAATGTGTTCTTCTACATCACATATGAGGGAACTGTTGATATTGACAAAATTGCAGATCCAGTAAGTATTATTTATTTGATTTGGTGTTACATGGTTTTGAACCAGTTTCATTTGGCTGCTGATATTTTACTGAAAATGCTTAAGGTGCAACGGCGAGCCATGCAAGATCAAATAGCCTACTTTGGACAAACACCGTCTCAGTTGCTGACTGTCCCTCACATGAAGAGAAAGTCATTGAGAGATGTCTTACAACTGCAGGTACTTTATATTGGCCGATGCATGAGTTCAAGTATTTTTTTAATTAACCACAATTAGTTATATTGGGTTTGTTTAGCTAATTGAGTTTTGCCTTTTCCCATGCTAGAAATGGGAATGCATTGCCATGCGAAGAAGTGATATAAAAGAAAAAATAGTCCCTCCGATCCATAATAAGTGTCGTGGAACTAAAACCACAACACTCATTATGGATCCGAGGGAGTAATAATCTAGCTATAGTTCTTCATTACAGAATTTTAGGGTATGGTTGTTCTTTGAATTTAGTGTATCTCCATTTTGTTTATCATGCTTCTTGATAGACGAGCACTACATCCCTGCAAAATAAATACGTAATAAAATCGACAACCACTCTTAACAGCTCTTACTGCCTTTTTTGTTTTTTCATGACCTGACCCTCATGATTTACTATGCAGACCATATTCCGGAATCCAAGTGAACTTAAATCTTATGTACTGCCTAATCCAGAACGCTGCAATGTCCCTGCAAGTACCATCCTTGTATCGAATGATTCTATTGTAGTTGTAGATATAAATGTGCCCGCGGCGCATGTGGCACTTCACCAGTGGCAACCAAATACTCCAGATGGTCAAGGGACACCTTTCCTTTTTCATCATGGTAGAAATGCTGCAAGTTCAACAAGTGGTGCATTCATGCGTATGTTCAAAGGATCCACTAGTTCTGGAGAAGATTATGAGTTCCCAAGAGCTATAGCGTTTGCTGCTTCGGCAATCCGTAGTTCAGCTATTGTTGCTGTCACTTGTGACAAAGACATCATCACTGGTGATTATTTTTTTCACTGTTTGTCCTTTGGATTTATTATCTGCATACTAACACTACCTTTGAAGAAACCTCAAATTTAGAATCACCCGCAGAAGATACAAAAGAAAAGGCTTTCAGGATTGACACTGTCTTTATTTGTTTTCACACCTTATTATTGACTTACTTTGTATCTTCTGTAGAGTTGGTTTGAAGCTGAATCTTTAGTGTAAATGTAGAATACTGCTTCCTCTATCTAAATAATTTTTAAGATTTTTTGGTAGATTTTTAGACCAAAGTGCACACCCCTAATAATGCCATTCTAGAATTTTGTTTCTTATTATCAATTCTGCTATGATACTTTTAAGCCGCTTCTATTATTTGGTCTTTCGATGCTGCTGCTAATGCCATCTCTAATACCATTTTGTCTTAACAATAGGTGGGCATGCGGACTGTTCGGTGAAGTTGATCTCCCCAGACGGAGCAAGGACAATTGAAAGTGCTTCTGGGCATCTTGCTCCAGTAACCTGCCTTGCACTTTCCCCTGATAGCAACTACCTTGTGACAGGCTCTCGAGATACTACAGTTATACTCTGGAGGATTCATCAGGCAGGCTTTATACATAAGAAAAATCCTCCTGAACCTCCACCTGCAACACCAAGGACACCACGCAGCCCTCTTCCTACTAGTCCTAGTAGCATGAGCAACCTTTTAGAAACCAGGAAGTGTCGAATCGAAGGTCCTATGCATGTGTTAAGAGGACACCTTGGAGAAGTAATTAGCTGTGCAGTTGGTCCAGACTTGGGACTTGTTGTATCCTCGTCAAACATGTCTGGTGTGGTGCTACATTCTTTGCGAACAGGTCGGCTGATAAGGAAGATTCATGTAGCGGAGGCGCATGCTGTATCCTTGTCTTCTCAGGGAATTATATTGGTTTGGAGTGAATCAAAGAAAAGATTATCTAGCTTCACAGTCAATGGAGTCCGTATTGGTACCTCAGTTCTATCACCTTTTTCTGGGGGAGTTAGTTGCATTGAGATTTCTGTGGATGGTCATTTTGCCCTGATTGGAACTTGTTCGTCCAGCAATTACAAGTGTGAGGACAATACTGAGGTAGCAGATCGTGAGCCCAACAAATCAAGTCGCAAGGTTGACATATCTGAGCATACTGAAATCAGGCAGCCTGTTAACGTGCCTTCGATCTGCTTTGTTGATCTGCATAAACTTAAGGTTAATAAACAAACAAATCTAGAACAAGTTTCTGATTTACGTTGTTTGTCATTTGATGGAAGTCTTACCAGAAACATTTTCCTGCTAGGTGTTTCATACACTGGAGCTTGGAAAGGGCCAGGACATCACAGCAATTGCATTAAACAAAGAGAACACTAATCTTCTAGTTTCTACTGCCGATAAGGGCCTAATGGTTTTCACTGATCCTGCTGTGAGTATACTACATATGTCATTATAAATTTTGCATCAGCAATCCAATTTTACCAACTTATATGCGAGCAATTAACCTAATTAGAATGTTGCTAGTTGCATGGAAGTTTGACTTGTGCAACTTTGAACCTTCTTTCTGATTAAATTGGTAATGTTGCAGTTGAGCCTGAAGGTAGTGGATCAGATGCTCCGCCTTGGCTGGGAAGGTGATGGACTTCTTCAGTCATGAGAAAGCCATCGATGTTACAAGTCATTACTTGCTTATAGATTGGTGACGCCCATTCGTTAGCATAGGTAGGAGCAGGGTACTGAAGCAAAGGGGTGGAATATGCCATATGTACAAAACGAAAAAGCAATAGGCGTTGCGGGTTAGGCTAGGTCGTATACTGTATCCAACTGGTCGTATAGTCAGAGATAGAGGGAACGCGTAGACTTGCTGAGCAACAGTATGATCATTCTGTTGCGTCAGTTTTGCCTTGTAAATTCTCGGCCGTTCTATAGAGTGCGTGAATAGATACTTAGCGTCTTTGCCAATGTAATTTTGGCTGGTCGCTGCATACCATTTTGATTTGAGTTTTGACTGTTGCTAGCAATAACTAAAGAGTGTTGAAAGGTGTTGGAGTAAGTTTTTTTTTTATCACTTTTTTTTGAAACAGAGCCAAAAGACTTGCCTGATTCATTAATTAAGGAGAGAGTTTACATTACATAAGAACCGGCTTTACAAATAGCCCATCAACATAAGGTGCAACCGAATTACTCTCGCGGCATGATGATGCTTAGATGCCTAGTCCCTGCGGCATGATGATGCTTAGATGCGTAGTCCCTGCGGTGACCCATGTCCTGGCCTCCTCCTGGATGAGTCGTGGAACGTAGTATGGTGGCGTTGATTTCTTCTGGAAGACTAGCGTTTCTCTCATTCTAGATGACCCAACATACAAGCATGGTAAGTGAGGCCATGGCCTTCCTGTTCGCTGTATTTGGTTTGGACATACTTGTCATCAACGCTTGATGTTGCATTCTGTCACCCACCTATTCATCTCCAGCGCCCCCAATCCAAGCCATGCTTTGACCATTCTTCAAATACGCAGCGTAAACCGGCATTTAAAAAAGAGATGACCGGATGTCTCATTGGCCCTCCTGCATAGGGTGCATAGGCCACAATTCTCCTAACCCCTCTTCTTCATGATTGTGGACGTGGAGCCCAGGAATTGTGCCCTATAAGCAGAGCTCACTGAGTACTCTCCATTTGCCTCAAATTTTCAAGTGATGTCGTCTTCGGCGTCCATTTGTAACTGTATGCCTAGAAGCCGCACCCAAAGGTCAACAAACTCGACAATGTGCCCGACCGTGAGGTTGGTGGAAGGGTTAATCTTGTGCACCCAAGCCTTGTCTCGCATGGCCTCCCTCAGGCACCATTTTTTGCGCTTGCATGCCGCAAACATGAGTGGGGCAATATCCTTTGGCTTTTTCCCTCTAACCAAGGCGCTTCCCAGAAAGGCGTCTTTCCTTTGTTGCCCAATGTGATGACTGTGGATGCGTAGAAAAGGTTCATATCCACCTCGGAGCACGGGTTGCACAAACCAACCCATAGCTTAGACGGGTCCTTCCATGCCACCCAGGGCCATCTCAGTCTGAGAGCTCTCGCAAATTTCCCCAAGTGGAGTATGCCAAGCCCACCGAGCTGTGTGGGGCGGCAGACTGTCTCAGAGTTGACCTTGCATTTTGCTCCTATAGTTGTGTCGCTAGCTGACCAGAGAAAATGCCCGCTTCACAGCACACCAAGGGGGGCTGTGAGTGGGGTGATGTGGTACATAACTTGTGAGGTGAGGACTGATTCACCAAGGCCGCCCGCCCGATCGTGGTAATGTTCCGCCCCTGCCAAGGGGTAACCTCGCCGCAACCTTGTCCTCAAGGTGTTGAAAGTCAACCCTTTTGAGCTGCCAGATCGAAAGTGGAAGGCCCAGGTACTTCATCGGAAAGGACGTCTGCATGGCATGAAGGCTGCGCAGAATGTCATACAGGTTCAGGTGACCACACTGAATAGCAACTGCGAAGCTCTTTTGAAAGTTGGTTGACAGCCCGGTGACCTCGCCGAAAGATGTGAGGATGGAAGCAAGGTTATGGACATCCTCCCGCGTCGGCGAGATGAAAATCGCCGCGTCATCAACATAGAGGGAGGTACAAACATGTAATCCTCTCCCTTGAAGCTTGTGTAGAAGGTTGTGGCTCATCGTGACGTCAAGGATCTGCTGCAGCGGGTCGATTGCGATGACGAAAAGCAGGGGAGAGAGGGTCTCCCTGCCTAAGTCCACAACCATGGTGTAACGCCGGATATTTAAGCTATAGTAGACCTATGCTAGTGAGCCCACGTCACCTCGATTACTGTTGCTAATCTTGCGTTACTTCAAAACCGATTCAAATTCAAATTCAATATGGGCAAACGTCAAAATTTTTCAAATATTAAAACTAAATTGTTCGGATTATGACAAATAAATCACAAGTAATATTGTGAAGGAACCGCACTTTTACAAAATGCTTAAATACTCTAAAATGAGTAAAACAGAAAAATAAATAAAAAGAAAAGGCAAAAACAAAAATAGAAATAAAAGGAAAAGAAACCCCCCTCGGCCCAACTAGGCCTTGGCCGAGCCGGCCAGCCCACTCACTCCCCCTTAACCCCCCACTACGGGAAACCCTAACCCCTGACCGCACCACTTCCCTCCACTCCCTCGCCTCTCCTCCCCACCCCTCGATCCAGATCTGGATCGGGGCTCGACGCCTCGTCTCCCCGATACTGCCGCCTGGAGGACCACATCGCCGGAGCCCCGCGCCGCCTTGACTTCGTCGACGCACGTCGTCCCCGTCCTCCTCTCCAACGGCTTCATCAAGCCTCGCTGCCCTTCCCACGACGAATGTGAGCACCGCCCCATGCTCCCTCTCTACCCCTGGTCACCGTGCTCGCGCGCTCTGGCCATCCACTGGCCACGCCCTGTGCACGTGCTGCGTGCTCCGCCGCGGTCCTGCTCGCTCCGCTCGCCGTTCCCCTTGAGCCAGCCGCCTCGCACACGCAGCCGCCCCGCACCACTGGGCCGCCCCCTGCTCACCGTGCCCCGCTTCGTCCCGCCTCGCCATCACCACGGCCCCCGCCACTGCTGCCGCCCGCGTTCCCCTGGTACCTGCTGCTACTGCGCCGTGGGCATCGAGCCTCCCCACCGGCCCCGGCGCGAGCCCCCGCCGTCGCTACGGCCACCGCAACCGCCGTGCGCACGCGCCCCCGCTGTTCCCGCCGACTCTGCTCACCGCGTCCGTCCTGCCTCCTTCCCCACACCCGTGGTCGCCCTTGCCGCGCTTCCTCACCGTGTCGCGCCGCCTTGCCATGGCTCCGCTGCTCGCCTCGCCCGCCTCGCAGAGGCCTCGTCTCTGCCGCCTTGTGCGAAGCCGCAGCCGCCGCTCGCCTCGGCCATCCTCTGCCCCCCTACGCCGCGCTTTGCCCGCTGCCGCGGCCACCCCTCTGTCGCCTCCCCTGGCTTTGGCCGCCGGCGCCGGCGTGCGTCGTGCATGCTCAGTGCCCCTCGGGCGCCCGCACCACTGCCCGTCGCCCAGCACCCGCTATGGCCTTGGTGTTGGGGAACGTTGCAGAAAACAAAAATTTTCCTACGGTTTCACCAAGATCCATCTATGAGTTCATCTAGCAACGAGTGATTAGATGCATCTACATACCTTGTAGATCGCGAGCGGAAGCGTTCAAAGAACGGGGATGATGTAGTCGAACACGACGTGATCCAAATCACCGGAGATCCTAGCACCGAACGGACGGCACCTCCGCGTTCAACACACGTACGGAACAGCCACGTCTCCTTCTTGATCCAGCAAGGGAGGGAGGAGAGGTTGAGGGAGATGGCACCAGTAGCAGCATGACGGCGTGGTGTTGATGGAGCTGCAGTACTCCGGCAGAGCTTCGCTAAGCACTATGGAGGAGGAGGAGGTGTTGGAGAGGGAGAAGGAGGCAATCAAAGGCCAAGGTATGAAATCCCTCCTCTCCCCCACTATATATAGGAGGGCCAAGGGGGGGGGGGGTGGCCGGCCCTAGAAGATCCAATCTCCTAGGGGGGCGGCGGCCAAGGGGGGTTTCCCTCCCCCCCAAGGCACCTAGTATGAGAAATGCTATAGAGCTCCCACTCACTTTCTTGTAAACACAGGCTTCTCCATAAGTCTGTTAGAACCCAAACGCTTTGATCATCTCATCAAAACGAATGTTCCAACTCCGAGATGCTTGCACCAGCCCATAAATCGAGCGTTGGAGCTTGCACACCTTATCAGCATTCTTAGGATCGACAAAACCTTCCGGCTGCATCATATACAATTCTTCCTTAAGGAAACCATTAAGGAATGCCGTTTTGACGTCCATTTGCCAAATTTCATAATCATAAAATGCGGCAATTGCTAACATGATTCGGACGGACTTCAGCTTCGCTACCGGTGAGAAAGTCTCATCGTAGTCAACCCCTTGAACTTGTCGATAACCCTTAGCGACAAGCCGAGCTTTATAGATGGTCACATTACCATCCGCGTCTGTCTTCTTCTTAAAGATCCATTTATTTTCTATGGCTCGCCATTCTACGGGCAAGTCAGTCAAAGTCCATACTTCATTTTCATACATGGATCCTATCTCGGATTTCATGGCTTCTAGCCATTTGTCGGAATCCGGGCCCGCCATCGCTTCTTCATAGTTCGAAGGTTCACTGTTGTTTAACAACATGATTTCCAAGACAGGGTTGCCGTACCACTCTGGTGCGGAACGTGTCCTTGTGGACCTTCGAATTTCAGTAGGGGCTTGATCAGAAGTATCTTGATCATTATCATTAACTTCCTCTCTAGTCGGTGCAGGCACCTCAGGAACATTTTCTTGAGTTGCGCCATTTTCCGGTTCAAGAGGTAATACTTCATCAAGCTCTACTTTCCTCCCACTTACTTCTTTCGAGAGAAACTCTTTCTCCAGAAAGGACCCATTCTTGGCAACAAAGATCTTGCCTTCGAATCTGAGGTAGAAGATATACCCAATAGTTTCTTTAGGGTATCCTATGAAGACACATTTTTCCGATTTGGGTTCGAGCTTTTCAGGTTGAAGTTTCCTGACATAAGCATCGCATCCCCAAACTTTTAGAAACGACAACTTAGGTTTCTTCCCAAACCACAATTCATACGGTGTCGTCTCAACGGATTTCGACGGTGCCCTATTTAAAGTGAATGCGGCAGTCTCTAAAGCATAGCCCCAAAAGGATAGTGGTAAATTGGCAAGAGACATCATAGATCGCACCATATCTAATAGAGTGCGATTACGACGTTCGGACACACCATTACACTGAGGTGTTCCAGGCGGCGTGAGTTGTGAAACTATTCCACATTTTCTTAAGTGTGTACCAAACTCATGACTCAAGTATTCTCCTCCACGATCTGATCGTAGAAACTTGATTTTCCTGTCACGTTGATTCTCAACTTCACTTTGAAATTCCTTGAACTTTTCAAAGGTCTCAGACTTGTGTTTCATTAAGTAGACATACCCATATCTACTCAAGTCATCAGTGAGGGTGAGAACATAACGATAGCCACCGCGAGCCTCAACACTCATTGGACCGCACACATCAGTATGTATGATTTCCAATAAGTTGGTTTCTCGCTCCATTGTTCCTGAGAATGGAGTCTTGGTCATTTTACCCATGAGGCATGGTTCGCACGTGTCAAATGATTCGTAATCAAGAGACTCTAAAAGTCCATCAGCATGGAGCTTCTTCATGCGTTTGACACCTATGTGACCAAGGTGGCAGTGCCACAAGTATGTGGGACTATCACTATCAATCTTACATCTTTTGGTACTTACACTATGAATATGTGTAGCATTACGCTCGAGATTCATAAAGAATAAACCATTCACCATCGGAGCATGACCATAAAACATATCTCTCATATAAATAGAACAACCATTATTCTCGGATTTAAATGAGTAGCCATCTCGAATTAAACGAGATCCTGATACAATGTTCATGCTCAAACTTGGCACAAAATAACAATTATTGAGGTTCAAAACTAATCCCGTAGGTAAATGTAGAGGTAGCGTGCCGACGGCGATCACATCGACCTTGGAACCATTCCCGACGCGCATCGTCACCTCGTCCTTCGCCAGTCTCCGTTTATTCCGCAGCTCCTGCTGTGTGTTACAAATATGAGCAACGGCACCGGTATCAAATACCTAGGAGTCACTACGATTACTGGTAAGGTACACATCAATTACATGTATATCAAATATACCTTTGGTTTTGCCGGCCTTCTTGTCCGCTAAGTATTTGGGGCAGTTCCGCTTCCAGTGACCACTTTCCTTGCAATAAAAGCACTCAGTCTCGGGCTTGGGTCCATTCTTTGGCTTCTTCCCGGCAGCTTGCTTGCTGGGCGCGACAACCTCCTTGCCGTCCTTCTTGAAGTTCTTTTTACCCTTGCCCTTCTTGAACTTAGTGGTTTTATTGACCATCAACACTTGATGTTCCTTCTTGACTTCTACCTCTGCTGATTTCAGCATAGCAAATACTTTAGGAATGGTCTTTTCCATCCCCTGCATATTGAAGTTCATCACAAAGCTCTTGTAGCTTGGTGGAAGCGACTGGAGGATTCTGTCAATGACCGCATCATCCAGGAGATTAACTCCCAGCTGAGTCAAGCGGTTATGTAACCCAGACATAGTGAGTATGTGCTCACTGACAGAACTATTTTCCTCCATCTTACAGCTGAAGAATTTGTCGGAGACTTCATATCTCTCGACCCGGGCATGAGCTTGGAAAACCATTTTCAGCTCTTCGAACATCTCATATGCTCCATGTCTCTCAAAACGCTTTTGGAGCCCCCGGCTCTAGGCTGTAAAGCATGCCGCACTAAACGAGGGAGTAGTCATCGGAACGTGCCTGCCAAGCGTTCATAACGTCTTGTTCTGCAGGGAGAACAGGTGCATCACCTAGCGGTGCTTGTAGGACATAATCTTTCTTGGCAGCTATGAGGATGATCCTCAGGTTCCGGACCCAGTCCGTATAGTTGCTGCCATCGTCTTTCAGCTTGGTTTTCTCTAGGAACGCATTGAATTTGAGGACTACGTTGGCCATTTGATCTACAAGACATATTGTAAAATATTTAGACTAAGTTCATGATAATTAAGTTCATCTAATCAAATTATAATGAACTCCCACTCAGATTTGACATCCCTTTGGTCATCTAAGTGTTACACGATCCGAGTCGACTAGGCCGTGTCCGATCATCACGTGAGACGGACTAGTCATCGTCGGTGAACATTCTCATGTTGATCGTATCTTCCATACGACTCGTGTTCGACCTTTCGGTCTCCGTGTTCCGAGGCCATGTCTGTACATGCTAGGCTCGTCAAGTTAACCCTAAGTGTTTTCGCTGTGTAAAACTGTCTTACACCCGTTGTATGTGAACGTAAGAATCTATCACACCCGATCATCACGTGGTGCTTCGAAACGACGAACTGTAGCAACGGTGCACAGTTAGGGGAGAACACTTCTTGAAATTTTGTAAGGGATCATATTATTTACTACCGTCGTCCTAAGTAAACAAGATGCATAAAACATAATAAACATCACATGCAATTATATAAAGTAGTGACATGATATGGCCAATATCATATAGCTCCTTTGATCTTCATCTTCGGGGCTCCATGATCATCTTGTCACCGGCATGACACCATGATCTCCATCATCGTGTCTTCATGAAGTTGTCACGCCAACGACTACTTCTACTTCTATGACTAACGTGTTTAGTAATAAAGTAAAGTAGTTTACATGGCGTTCTTCAATGACACGCAGGTCATACAAAAAATAAAGACAACTCCTATGGCTCCCGCCGGTTGTCATACTCATCGACATGCAAGTCGTGATTCCTATTACAATAGCATGAACATCTCATACATGACATATAGATCATTCATCATTCATCACAACTTTGGCCATATCATATCACAAAGCACTTGCTGCAAAAACAAGTTAGACGTCCTCTAATTGTTGTTTGCAAGTTTTACGTGGCTGAAGTAGGGTTCTAGCAAGAACGTTTTCTTACCTATGTGAAAGCCACAACGTGATTTGTCAACTTCTATTTACCCTTCATAAGGACCCTTTTCATCGAATCCGCTTCAACTAAAGTAGGAGAGACAGACACCCGCCAGCCACCTTATGCAACTTGTGCATGTTAGTCGGTGGAACTGGTCTCACGTAAGCGTACGTGTAAGGTTGGTCCGGGCCGCTTCATCCCACAATACCGCTGAAGCAAGATAAGACTAGTAGCGGCAAGAAAGTTGACAAATCTACGCCCACAACAAATTGTGTTCTACTCGTGCAAGAGAACTACGCATAGACCTAGCTCTGATACCACTGTTGGGGAACGTTGCAGAAAACAAAAATTTTCCTACGATTTCACCAAGATCCATCTATGAGTTCATCTAGCAACGAGTGATTAGATGCATCTACATACCTTGTAGATCGCGAGCGGAAGCGTTCAAAGAACGGGGATGATGTAGTCGAACACGACGTGATCCAAATCACCGGAGATCCTAGCACCGAACGGACGGCACCTCCGCGTTCAACACACGTACGAAACAGCCACGTCTCCTCCTTGATCCAGCAAGGGAGGGAGGAGAGGTTGAGGGAGATGGCACCAGCAGCAGCACGACGGCGTGGTGTTGATGGAACTGCAGTACTCCGGCAGAGCTTCACTAAGCACTATGGAGGAGGAGGAGGTGTTGGAGAGGGAGAAGGAGGCAACCAAAGACCAAGGTATGAAGTCCCTCCTCGCCCCCACTATATATAGGAGGGCCAAGGGGGGGGGGGTGGCCGGCCCTAGGAGATCCAATCTCCTAGGGGGGCGGCGGCCAAGGGGGGTTTCCCTCCCCCCCAAGGCACCTAGGAGGTGCCTTCCCCTCCTAGGACTCTTCCCCCCTCAAACCCTAGGTGCATGGGCCTATGTGGGGCTGGTGCCCTTGGCCCATGTAGGCCAAGGCGCACCCCCTACAGCCCATGTGGCCCCCCGGGACAGGTGGACCCACCCGGTGGACCCCCGGGACCCTTCCGGTGGTCCCGGTACAATACCGATAACCCCGAAACTTGTCCCAATGCCCGAAACAGGACTTCCCATATATAAATCTTTACCTCCGGACCATTCCGGAACTCCTCGTGACGTCCGAGATCTCATCCGGGACTCCGAACAACATTCGGGTTACTGCATATACATATCCCTACAACCCTAGCATCACCGAACCTTAAGTGTGTAGACCCTACGGGTTCGGGAGACATGTAGACATGACCGAGATCGCTCTCCGGTCAATAACCAACAGCGGGATCTGGATACCCATGTTGGCTCCCACATGCTCCACGATGATCTCATCGGATGAACCACGATGTCGAGGATTTAATCAACCCCGTATGCAATTCCCTTTGTCAATCGATATGTTACTTGCCCGAGATTCGATCATCGGTATCCCAATACCTCGTTCAATCTCGTTACCGGCAAGTCACTTTACTCGTACCGTAATGCATGATCCCGTGACCAGACACTTGGTCACTTTGATCTCATTATGATGATGCATTACCGAGTGGGCCCAGTGATATCTCTCCGTCATACGGAGTGACAAATCCCAGTCTCGATCCGTGTCAACCCAACAGACACTTTCGGAGATACCTGTAATGCACCTTTATAGTCACCCAGTTACGTTGTGACGTTTGATACACCCAAAGCACTCCTACGGTATCCGGGAGTTACACGATCTCATGGTCAAAGGAAAAGATACTTGACATTAGAAAAGCTCTAGCAAACGAACTACACGATCTCACGCTATGCTTAGGATTGGGTCTTGTCCATCACATCATTATCCTAATGATGTGATCCCGTTATCAATGACATCCAATGTCCATAGCCAGGAAACCATGACTATCTATTGATCAACGAACTAGTCAACTAGAGGCTTACTAGGGACATGTTGGTGTCTGTTATTCACACATGTATTACGATTTCCGGATAATACAATTATAGCATGAATAAAGACAATTATCATGAACAAAGAAATATAATAATAATGCTTTTATTATTGCCTCTAGGGCATATTTCCAACACTTGGGCCACCGACAGTCGGGTCCCACGTCCCAAGAAAATTAGAAAAAAAGGATAATTAAAAATTAATTAATTAATTAACTTAATTAATTTTGTTAGTTAACTAATTAAACTTAATTAACCTGCTAATTAAACTATCTAATGTGTTAATTAGTGTACAACCTATGACATGCGGGACCCACGCGTTAGTTTGACTGGTCAACGGTCAACTTTGACCACTGACATCATGCTGACGTCGTAATTCTTTTTTGATTTAATTAAATAATAATAATCCTAGTAAATGAAATAAAACTTTGGAAAATCATATTTATTAATCCATAACTCGGATGAAAATACTTTATACATGAAAGTTGCTCAGAACGACGAGACAAATCCGAATATGTTGTCCGTTCGTCCGCCGCACGTCCCTAGAATAGATAACATGCAACAATCGACCTTCGTTTCATCTGCCCGAAAACGTCAAACACCGGGAATACTTCCCCGGATGTTTCCCCCCTTCGCCAGTATCGCCTACAACCGCGTTATGGCATACCTAGCACCACTCATTATCATGTCATGCATCGTCATGCATATGTTTGCATTATATTTATTGTTTCCTCCCCCTCTTCTCTCGTTAGGCACCGAGACCGACGCCGCTGCTACCCTGTACGACTACGGTGTTGACAAACCCCTCCCTCTCGACTGAGCTTCCAGGCAAGCAAACCCCCTTTGATCAACCAGATATCACCCACTTTCTTCTCTCTTATTCTTGCATTAGATTTGCTACTGTTGTTGATTCGATAGATTCTATTCTGTTGCATAGCCTGTCATTGTTGCTATAATTGTTGATACCTTTACCTGCTATCCTAAATGCTTGGTATAGGATGCTAGTTTATCATCAGTGGCCCTACATTCTTGTCCGTCTGCCAAGTGATGTCTACTACACAACCTTCTTCTTGTAGACGTTGTTGGGCCTGCAAGTGCACATGTTTGTAGGACAGTAGCAAATTTCCCTCAAGTGGATGACCTAAGGTTTATCAATCCGTAGGAGGCGTAGGATGAAGATGGTCTCTCTCAAGCAACCCTGCAACCAAATAACAAAGAGTCTCTTGTGTCCCCAACACACCCAATACAATGGTAAATTGTATAGGTGCACTAGTTCGGCAAAGAGATGGTGATACAAGTGCAATATGGATGGTAGATAAAGGTATTTGTAATCTAAAAATATAAAAACAACAAGGTAACTAATGATAAAAGTGAGCATAAACGGTATTGCAATGATAGGAAACAAGGCATAGGGTTCATACTTTCACTACTGCAAGTTCTCTCAACAGTAATAACATAGATGGATCATATAACAAGCCCTTAACATGCAACAAAGAGTCACTCCAAAGCCACTAATAGTGGAGAACAAACGTAGAGATTATGGTAGGGTACGAAACCACCTCAAAGTTATTCTTTCGGATCGATCTAATAAAGAGTTCGTACTAGAATAACACCTTAAGACACAAATCAACCAAAACCCTAATGTCACCTAGATACTCCATTGTCACCTCAAGTATCCGTGGGCATGATTATACGATATGCATCACATAATCTCAGATTCATCCAACCAACACAAAGTACTTCAAAGAGTGCCCCAAAGTTTCTACCGGAGAGTCAAGAATGTGTGCCAACCCCTATGCATAGGTTCATGGGCAGAACCCGCAAGTTGGTCACCAAAACATACATCAAGTGGCACATGATATCCCATTGTCACCACAGATAAGCACGGCAAGACATACATCAAGTGTTCTTATAAAAGACTCAATCCGATAAGATAACTTCAAGAGGGAAACTCAATTCATCACAAGAGAGTAGAGGGGGAGAAACATCATAAGATCCAACTATAATAGCAAAGCTCGCGATACATCAAGATCGTGCCATAGATAGAACACGAGAGAGAGAGAGAGATCAAACACATAGCTACTGGTACATACCCTCAGCCCCGAGGGTGAACTACTCCCTACTCGTCATGGAGAGCGCCGGGATGATGAAGATGGCCACCGGTGATGGGTTCCCCCTCTGGCAGGGTGCCGGAACGGACTCCCGAGAGGTTTTTGGTGGCTACAGAGGCTTGCGGCGGCGGAACTCCTGATCTATCTTGATTTTCGATGGTTTTAGGGTACGTAGG
>NC_041383.1:629458268-629597449 GCF_002162155.2 Triticum dicoccoides
GTGCTCGAGGGGTCCACGAGACAGGGGGCCGCGCCTTGTAGGGGGGCGCCCCCTATCTCTTGGGCTCCTCGAGTATCTTCTGACTTGATCTCCAAGCCTCCAGGATGATATTCTTCCAAAAAATCACGATGCCGAAGGTTTCATTCCGTTTGGACTCCGTTTGATATTCCTTTTCTTCGAAATACTGAAACAGGCAATAAAACAACAATATGTGCTAGACCTCCGGTTAATAGGTTAGTCCCAAAAAATGATATAAATGTGTAAAATAAAGCCCATAAACATCCAAAAGGGGTAATATAATAGCATGGAACAATAAAAAATTATAGATATGTTGGAGACGTATCACCAAGCTATACTACCGGGTCGTGATCACTCGGGAGGTGATCACGGGTTTATACTTACATACATATTATACATTATACAGGTGGTGACTAAAGTCGGGTCGCCTCGTAGAGTACCCGCGAGTGATTCATGAATTGGGGGCTGAAAGGACATTTGTCCCACGACCCTCTAAGTGGATCTTTGTGGCGGAGCGACAGGGCAGGTTGAGACCACCTAGGTGAGAGGTGGGCCTGGTCCCTGGTCTACGTCCGCGGTTACATCAATTAACACGCTTAACGAGATTGGGTATTTGATCCGAGTCTGGCTACGAGCCTATACGCACTAAGAAACTACGTGGGAACAATTATGGGCACTCGATGTCGTGGTATCAGCCGAAGCCTCCTAGACGTCAGCGACTGAGCGGCGCGCGCTGGGTTGGACCACGTAATGCAACTTCCTTTGTAATAGTGGTTGCTAGGTCTGCTCACCGGCCGCACACGCAACATGTAGGTGTGCAATGGGCGATGGGCCCAGACCCCTGCGTGCATAGGATTTAGACCGAACGTGTTGACCTCTCTGTTAGGCCTAGGTAGGGTTGCGATGTGTTGATCTTCCGAGGCCGGGCATGACCCAGGAAAGTGTGTCCGGCCAGAGGGATCGAGCATGTTGGGTAATTTGGTGCACCCCTGCAGGGAAGTTTATCTATTCTAATAGTTGTGTCCCTCGGTAATAGGACAACCCGGAGTTGTATTTCAACCTTATGACAACTAGAACCGAATACTTAATAAAACACACCCAGACAAGTTCCAGAGACAACCCGGTGATCGCTTTCCCACAGGGCGAAGAGGGAAGGATCGCCGGGTAGGATTATGTTATGCGATGATACTTGGTGAACTTACCAGCTACTCTCTTCTACATGCTTCAAGATGAAGGCTGCCAGAAGCATAGTCTTCGATAGGACTAGCTATCCCCCTCTTATTCTGGCATTCTGCAGTTCAGTCCACAGATAGTCAGATACTATCCATTTCATTGATACCAATGCATATGTAGTACTCACGGTTGCTTTGCTCCCTCTTTTCCCCCTTTCCATTCTTCACGGACGTCGTAACCAGATCTTGAACCCAGGAGCCAGACACCACAGTCAACGACGACCCCTAATACACCGAGGGTGCCTACTACTACGTGCAGGCCGCCGATGACCAGGAATAGTTAGGAGGATCCCAGGTAGGAGGCCTGCGCCTCTTTCGATCTGTATCCCAGTTTGTGCTAGCGATCTTATGGCACCTTGTTTAACTTTATGTCTGTACTCAGATATTGTTGCTTCCGCTGACTAGTTTATGATCGAGCACTTGTATTCGAGCCCTCGAGGCCCCTGGCTTGTAATATGATGCTTGTATGACTTATTTGTTTTTTAGAGTTGTGTTGTGATATATTCATGTGAGTCCCTGATCTTGATCGTACACGTTTGCGTGTATGATTAGTATACGATTGAATCGGGGGCGTCATAAGTTGGTATCAGAGCCGACTGCCTGTAGGAATCCCCCTTCCGCACTCCTTGGCAAAAGTCGAGTCTAGTCACTACAAAACTTTTACTAACATGGATGTGTGTCTTACGGGCCCACATCGCCATTGGGTGGTATTAGGATCTTTTACTCCTCGATCTTTACTCCGGGACTCTGAACTCTCTTCTACTAGGGTTAAACGAATTTACTAACTCTAACATTAGGATCCCGTGACCACATACACCCCAAAGTTGGATAAGCCATAGTTATTCCTTAGAATAGTATTTTGAATAATACCCACACTGTCATTTGACTCCTTTGAAACATCTTTGTTTTCAGATGGAGCCCACGAGGCAGTTCGTGCGCCACACGATGGCCATTGGAGTCTCAGGATCACCTGTTGTGGTTATCGCTGGCACCCTGAGTACACCGTGTACGAGCAGTACAAGGACTTTAACCAGGAGCGGTACCGTGCCATCGTCCACCTTTACTCTCGGAAGTATGACTCCACTACTGTGCTGCACACCGCTCATGGTTTTGGAGTGACCATCGATATGGCAGTCCACAATGCTACTTATGCTGCTCTGACACGTCTTCGTGGAGAGCATCGGATGTTGGACACTTCCCCTTTCAGGCACATTGCTATCGCATCCGACGATGGTGCGGAGGGATATTACACTGCGGCCTACTCCACCGTCACCCGAGAGCCCTTTCACCATCAGAACCTGGTTCTGCATGTTGATGGGATGGATCGAGCTAACCGAGCTCTTCGCCAAGAGCTGTTCATCACCCGTCAGCACCTTTACAGTGCCCTGACCCTGTTGCACCCCTTTGTCCGATCTGGTGAGGTGTCGCATTCTACGATCTACCCAGCCAGGACCATGATGCCCCACGGTGTCGGTTGGCTAGATGTGGGAGGCTACACTCTCACACTTGGTCCTCTTTTGCCACCTGGACGTCGGGTTTTATACCAGAGTGTTCACAGACCGTTGGCTACTGACGTGGAGGACTTCCTGTCGCGTCACTACCATTTGTCAAGCTACACCTACCTCCATAGTTCCTCCTGGGACTGATGCAGTCTTGCTTATTAGTATTAGATGCATTCGTCGCGAGCCTGCATGCCACCTATGATGTCCTTAGTCTATGTACTGAACTCCGTGTACTAAACTCTATGCATGACCCCTTTTGTAAGATATGCCGACTACTATGTAGTAAATATCGTGGTCCTTTTCATTATGCATGTTTCATCATGAATGATTCTTGTCTTTGCAAATTTTTCAATGCTAAAATACCCCTGTTATATATTAGCAGGATGGTTAGACCAGGTGGTCGTGGTCGTGGTGGAAATGCCCCACCACCACCGGAGTACATGGCTGGTATGATCCAATAGTTTGAGTTGAATCGCCAGTTCATGGAGAGATGGCTTAGTTTCCTCACCCCAAAATGAACCAGCAGCCAACCCCAGTAACTCTGCAGGATTTCATGTGCCTCAACCCAACCATCTACCGCAACTCAACTCAACCTCTGGATGAGATGGAGTTTGCTGATGTAGCCCCTGCCAGCTATGTCACCTTTGCCTTCTTCTTCCTGAAGGGGCCTGCTGCTCAATGGTGGGACAGCCACAGGCGTACTCTGCCAGCTGAAACAATCATCACCTGGCCAGACTTCCAAGCTGCTTTCCATGCCCGCTTCATTCCTCGGGGAGTCATGGACCCGAAGAAGCGTGAATTTCGCAGCCTCACCCAGGGCAACAAAACTGTGGAAGCTTATCAGTGGGAGTTTCTGGACTTATCCCGCTATGCTGAAGAGGACATTGCAACTGATGCTCGTAGACAGGAGAAGTTCCATGATGGACTACAAGCTGACATCAAGCTCGCACTACTAGTGCATGACTTTGCTGATTCGGCCACCTTGGTGAACAACGCAATCAATGTCGAAACTAGTCCGCAGGAACACCAGAGATCTCACAGGCGCAACCTTGACATGGGCTCATCTTCGGGCCCGCCATCGCAGAAGCGTAGGATCTGGATTCCCAACAGCATGTACCATCCAACTGCACCTGCTCCAAGGCAGTCCTATGATGCACCTCGTCTGCCTCCTCCACCACCTAGGTAGCCAAGGCTTCCAGCTCCACCACCCCGTGCTCCTATTCCCACTCCCAATAATGGTCTGTGCTACAAGTGTGGTCAACCAGGTCACCTTGCTAGGAACTGCTATCAGAACCAGAATCAACTGGCCCTTCCCGCAGCTGGCCGTGGAAGCAACCAACCCCGCAACAGCAATGCCAACTCTTATGGACGAGTTCATGCCAACAACATTGATCTGAACGAAGCTCAAGACCAGCCTGCTACCCTGATGGGATGCACTTCTCATAAATTCAGTACCAGCATCCCTTTTACTTGATACAGGAGCATCGCATTCATTCATGTCAGAAGATTTTGCATATAAGCACGACCTTAAATGTGAGGTCATGAACACTCCACTAGTGGTAAAAAAACCCGCCGGCCAGTGTCAAACCTCTATGGTTAGTCACAACATTCCCGTTGAAATCAAAGGGTTGGAATTCTATGCCTCTCCCGTTATCCTGAAGTCGTCTAACATCGACCTCATTCTAGGAATATATTGGTTGAAAGCGCATACTGCTTCTATAGTTTGCACCACTAAGACCATCCATCTCCTACACCCGTATGATGAAATAATAAGCTACAACACTCGTCTGGTTCAGAATGTCGAGGCAAGGCTTTATGGCTTGAATGTGTTGAACGCTGCACCACTTGAGGGCGTTGAAAACATTCCCATCATTCGCGAATTTCAAGACGTATTTCCTGAAGAACTTCCAGGGATTCCCCCTGATAGAGCTATCAAATTCATCATCAACTTGAAACTAGGCAGCACTCCTATAGCCAAACGACCCTACAAGATGCTGCCACATGAACTCATTGAGCTTAAGGAGGAAATCGGCAAATCTCTTCGCAGTGGTTTCATTCGCCCAAGTTTCTCTCCTTGGGGAGCACCTTCTCTCTTTGTCAAGAACAAGGATGGGACAAACCAATTGGTCCAAGACTACCATCCTATTAACCAAGCTACCATTCAGAACAAATATCCTCTTCCTCAGATCAGTGATCTGTATGATCAATTGGCTGGCTCATCAATGTTCTCCAAACTCGACTTAAGGTTGGGTTACCACCAGATCCGTGTTCGTGAAGAGGATATCCCAAAGACCGCTTTCATGACTCGCTATGGTTCATACGAGTACACCGTCATGTCTTTTGGCTTAACCAATGCTGCAGTCACCTTGTCTCGTCTGATGAACTATATCTTCATGGAATACCTCAACAAGTTTGTCGTGGTTTGTCTAGATGATATCCTTGTGTACTCCAAGAATAAGGAAGAGCATGTTGAACATCTTCGTCTTGTCTTGGAGAAGCTTTGAGACCATCAACTCTATGCTAAGTATTCCAAGTGTGAATTCTGGCTTCCCGAAGTAACCTATCTTAGGCATGACATCTCCAAGGATGATATTGCCGTCAACCTCGAGCGAGTTTAGGCTATTCTCGATTGGGCTCCTCTGAAGAATGTCAAGTAAGTCAGAAGTTTTCTCGGACTCGCCAACTATTTCCGTCAATTCGTAGGGAACTTCTCCAAGATCGCCAGGCCTCTGATGTTGCGTAAGGGCATCAAGTTCCAATGGACAGACAAAGGTCAGAAAAGTTTCTAGGCACTCAAAGACAAGTTGACTTCTGCCCCAGTGCTTGCTCCACCTAATACTAAGGACTTCGTCATTTACAGCGACGCTTCCCGTCAAGGATTAGGTTGTGTCCTAATGCAAGAGCGTAGAGTGATTGCTTATGCCTCTCGTCAATTGTGCCCTCACAAAGAGAACTACCCAGTTCACGACCTCGAGCTTTCTACTGTCATTCATTCACTGAAGCAGTGGCGACATTACCTTCTCGGCAATCGTTGTGAGATCTTCCCCGGCCACCAAAGTCTGAAGTATCTGTTTACTCAGCCAGACCTGAATCTCCGCCAGTAGAGATGGATGGAGACTGCAGCAGATTTTGACTTGGGTATTTCCTATACCCAAGGCAAGGCTAATGTAATGGTTGATGCCTTGAGAGCCACAAATCATTTTGCAACCACCTCCAGGTTCGCAAGGTTCAACCCTCGCTTGTTGAAGAATTCAGGAAGCTGAACCTCCATATTGTTCCTCCTGGTGCACTCGCTCCCCCTCCTCCAGAGTGCTGCAAAATGAACCTCCACATTGTTTCATAGGGTTCTCTCAATACCCTGGTTGCTAAACTAGATCTCGTGGACAACATCAAGAGGCTGCAGAAATATGACTCTCAAGCACACTAGATTAAGCGCTACCTCGCAAAAGGAAGGCCCTCATACTTCACTGTTGAAGATGACGACACCTTATTCTTCAAAGGCTGCCTAGTTGTGCCAAGTAATGAGAAAAACCTGGATATGACTCAGGAGGTTATGAAAGAAGCTCATGATATGCCTCTGTCTATTGATGTCTGCTAAAACTACGTCGGTATTTCCCCAAAGAGGAAGGGATGACGCTGTATAGCGACGGTAGGTATTTCCCTCAGATGAGACCAAGGTTATCGAACCAGTAGGAGAACCTCCTCACACCACGTAAACAACCCCTGCACACAAATAACAAATACTCGCAACCCTACATGTTAAAGGGGTTGTCAATCCCTTTCGGGTACGGCACCTCAAGATAGGCAAATAACATGAGATAAAAGTGGTAGATAGGATAAATAGATCACAGAACAAATAAATTGCAGCAAGGTATTTTTGTATTTTTGGTTTAGTAGATCCGAAAATAAATGCAAAGGAAAATAGATCGCAAAGGAAAATATGATGAAAAGAGACCTGGGGGCCGTATGTTTCACTAGTGGCTTCTCTCGAGAAAAATAGCAAACGGTGGGAAAACAATTACTGTTGGTCAATTGATAGAACTTCAAATAATCATGACGATATCTAGGCAATGATCATTATATAGGCATCATGTCCAAGATTATAGACCTACTCCTGCCTGCATCTACTACTATTACTGCACACATCGACCGCTATCCAGCATGCATCTAGTGTATTAAGTTCATGGAAAAATGGAGTAATGCAATAAGAACGATGACATGATGTAGACAAGATCTATTTATGTATAAATAGACCCCATCTTGTTATCCTTAATAGCAATGATACATACGTGTCGATTCCCTTTCTATCACTGCGATCAAGCACCGTAAGATCAAACCCATCACAAAGCACCTCTTCCCATTGCAATACAAATAGATCAAGTTGGCCAAACAAAATCCAAATATCAGAGAAGAAATACGAGGCTATAATCAATCATGCATATAAGAGATCAAAGAAGACTCAAATAACTTTCATGGATAAAAATATAGATCTGATCATAAACTCAAAGTTCATCGGATCCCAACAAACACACCGCAAAAAGACTTACATCATATGGATCTCCAAGAGACCATTGTATTGATAATCAAGAGAGAAAGAGAGGAAGCCATCTAGCTACTAACTATGGACCTGTAGGTCTACAAAGAACTACTCACGCATCATCGGAGAGGCACCAATGGACATGATGCACCCCTCCGTGATGGTGTCTAGATTGGATCTGGTGTTTCTGGACTCTGCGACGGCTGGAATTGATTTTCGTCGACTCCCCTAGGGTTTCTGGAATATTGGGGTATTTATAGAGCAAAGAGGCGGTGCAGGAGGCCAACGAGGAGGGCACAATCCACCGGGGCGCGCCTGGGCCCCCTGGCACGTCCTGGTGGGTTGTGCTCCCCTCGAAGCTCCCCCCAGGTGCGCTCCTGGCCCAGTGGATGTCTTCTGGCCCAAAAAAATCCACAAAAAGTTTCGATGCGTTTGGACTTCGTTTGGTATTGATTTCCTGCGATGTAAAAAACATGCAGAAAACAACAATTGGCACTGGGCACTATGTCAATTGGTTAGTACCAAAAATGATATAAAATGATTGTAAAACATCCAAGAATGATAATATAACAGCATGGAACAATAAAAAATTATAGATACGTTGGAGACGTATCATCTATTCATCCCGGTAGCACCAAGATGTACCAAGACATTCGTCAGAGATTCTGGTGGTCAAACATGAAGCAAGATATTGCTCGATATGTTGCTGAGTGTGATGTTTGCCGTCGTATCAAAGTAGAGCATCAAAGGCCTGGTGGAACCCTGCAACCTATCTCTATTCCTGAATGGAAATGGGACCATGTTGAAATGGACTTCGTCACTAGATTTCCCAAATCGCAGAAAGGTAATGATGCTATTCTTGTCGTCATTGACCGGCTTTCTAAAGTTGCACATTTTCTGGTTGTCAAAGAAACTATCAGTACTAGTCAGCTGGCAACCCTCTACATGTCCATAATTGTTTCACTTCACTGTATTCCACTGGTAATCAGTTCAGACTGTGGCAGCTTATTCACTTCCAGATTCTAGGCAAGTTTCCAAGAAGCTATGGGAACTCACTTATCATTCAGCATTGCATTTCATCCTCAGTCGCAAGGGAAAGTTGAACGATTCAACCAAGTTCTTAAAGACATGCTTCGAGCTTGTGTTATTTCCTACAACAAGAAATGGGAGGAATCTCTCCCGTATGCTGAGTTCTCTTATAATAATAGCTATCAAGCTAGTCTGAAGATGGCCCCCCTTCAAAGTGTTATATGGACGAAACTGCCAAACCCCTCTAAACTGGTCAGAAATTGGGGAACATCCACTCTTCAGTCCAGATATTATCCAACATGCCGAAGAACAAGTCCACATTATTCGTGAGAATCTGAAGACTACTCAGTCACGTCAGAAGAGTCAGTATGACCGTCATCATAAAGACATGATCTATCAACCTGGCAAAAGAGCTTATCTCCGAGTTACACCAATGAAGGGTTCTCACTGCTTCGGGATCAAGGGCAAGCTAGCTCCTCGCTATATTGGTCTATTCACTATTCTCGAGAAACATGGAAAAGTGGCTTATCAACTGGAGCTGTCATCGAACCTTTCTCAGGTTCACTATGTGTTCCACATGTCACAGCTCATGAAGTGCTTGAGTTACAACAGGACCTCTCCTATAAAGAGCATCCGGTCCGCATTCTCGACCAAGTTGAATGTCGCACACAACAGAAGGCGATCAAGTTCCTCAAAGTCAAGTGGTCGCATCACTCTGAAGACGAAGCCACTTGAGAACGCGAGGATCGCCTATGTGACGAATACCCCACACTATTTTCGTCTACCTCCTAAATCTCGGGACAAGATTTCTTGTAGTGGAGGATATTTGTAACGCCCGGATATTTAAGCTACAGTAAACCTCTGCTAGTCTTCAGATTCACAAGTAATATTGGTGAACGAACCACACTTTTACAAAATGCTTAGATACTCTAAAATGAATAAAACAATAGAAGGAAAATAAATAAAAAGAACAGACAAAAAAATAGAAATAAAAGGAAAAGAAACCCCCCTCGGCCCAACTCGGCCTTGGCCCAGCCGGCCGGCCCACTCATTCCCCCTTAACCCCCTCACCCACTACGGGAAACCCTAATCCCTGACCGCACCACTTCCCCCATTCCCTCGCCTCTCCTCCCCATACCCCCGATCCAGATCTGGATCGGGGCTCGATGCCATGTCGCCCCGACATCGCCGCCTGGAGGACCACATCGCCGGAGCCCCGCGCCGCCTCGACTCCGTCGACACACGTTGTCCCCGTCCTCCTCCCCAACGGCTTCATCAAGCCTCTCCGCCCCTTCCCACAATGAATGTGAGCACCGTCCCGTGCTCCCTTTCTGCCCCCCTGGTCATCGTGCTCGCGCGCTTCGACCGTCTGCTGGCCATGCCCTGTGCACGTGTTGCGTGCCCTGCTGCGGCCTTGCTTGCTCCCCTTGTCGTTTCCTTGCGTCGGCCGCCTCGCGCTCCTATCGCACGCACACGCAGCCGCCCCGCACCACCAGGCCGCACCCCTACTCACCGTGCCCCGCTTCGCCCCGCCTTGCCATCACCACGGCCCATGCCGCTGCTGCCGCCCACGTCCCTCCCCTCCCGTTGGTACCTGTTGCTACTACGCCATGGGCGCCGAGCCTCCCAACCGGCCCTGGCGCGAACCCCCGCCGCCGCAATGGCCACCACAACCGCCATGCGCATGTGCGCCCGCTGTCGATGTCAAAACCGGCAGATCTCGGGTAGGGGGGCCCAAGCTGTGCGTCTAAGAATTGATGGTAACAGTGGACAAAGGGACACAATGTTTACCCAGGTTCGGGCCCTCTTTAAGGAGGTAAAACCCTACTCCTGCTTGATTATATTCAAAGAGTATAGAGGTTACAAGAGTTGATCTTGTTGGGGAACGTTGCAGAAAATTAAATTTTTTCCTACGGTTTCACCAAGATCCATCTATGAGTTCATCTAAGCAACGAGTCAAGGGAGTGAGTTTGCATCTACATACCACTTGTAGATCGCGTGCGGAAGCGTTCAAGGGAAGGGTGATGATGGAGTCGTACTCGCCGTGATTCAGATCACCGATGACCAAGTACTGAACGGACAGCACCTCCGCGTTCAACACATGTACGGGACGGGAGACGTCTCCTTCTTGATCCAGCAAGGGGGAAGGAGAGGTTGATGATGATCCAGTAGCACGACGGCGTGGTGGTGGATGCAGCAGAACTCCGACAGGGCTTCGCCAAGCTGCTACGGGAGGAGGACGAGGTGTAGCAGGGAGAGGGAGGCGCTAATGCATAGGGTACGGCTGCCCTCCCCCTGCCCTCCTTTATATAGGCCCCCAAGGGGGGGCGCCGGCCCTGGGATATCCAATCTCCCAAGGGGGCGGCGGCCAGGGGGGTGGAGTGCCCCCCAAGGCATGTGGTGTGCCCCCCACCCTAGGGTTTCAACCCTAGGCGCAGGGGGTGGGCCTAGGGGGGCGCACCAGCCCACTATGGGCTGGTTCCCCTCCCAATTCAGTCCATGGGGCCCTCCGAGATGGGTGGCCCCACCCGGTGGACCCCCGGGACCCTTCCGGTGGTCCCGGTACAATACCGGGTGACCCCGAAACTTTCCCGATGGCCGAAATACCACTTCCTATATATAATTCTTTACCTCCGGACCATTCCAAAACTCCTCGTGACGTCCGGGATCTCATCCGGGACTCCGAACAACATTCGGTATGCTGCATACTCATATTCATACAACCCTAGCGTCATCGAACCTTAAGTGTGTAGACCCTACGGGTTCGGGAGACATGTAGACATGACCGAGACGACTCTCGGGCAATAACCAACAGCGGGATCTGGATACCCATGTTGGCTCCCACATGCTCCTCGATGATCTCATCGGATGAACCACGATGTCGAGGATTAAACAACCCCGTATTCAATTCCCTTTGTCAATCGGTACGTTACTTGCCCGAGACTCGATCGTCGGTATCCCAATACCTCGTTCAGTCTCGTTACCGGCAAGTCACTTTACTCGTACCGTAATGCATGATCCCGTGATCAACCACTTGGTTACTTTGAGCTCATTATGATGATGCATTACCGAGTGGGCCCAGAGATACCTCTCCGTCGTACGGAGTGACAAATCCCAGTCTCGATCCGTGTCAACCCAACAGACACTTTCGGAGATACCTGTAGTGCACCTTTATAGTCACCCAGTTACGTTGTGACGTTTGATACACCCAAAGCACTCCTACGGTATCCGGGAGTTACACGATCTCATGGTCTAAGGAAGAGATACTTGACATTGGAAAAGCTCTAGCAAACGAACTACACGATCTTGTGCTATGCTTAGGATTGGGTCTTGTCCATGAAATCATTCTCCTAATGATGTGATCCCGTTATCAATGACATCCAATGTCCATAGCCAGGAAACCATGACTATCTGTTGATCAACGAGCTAGACAACTAGAGGCTTACTAGGGACATATTATGGTCTATGTATTCACACGTGTATTACGATTTCCGGATAATACAGTTATAGCATGAATAAAGACAATTATCATGAACAAAGAAATATAATAATACTTTTATTATTGCCTCTAGGGCATATTTCCAACAATCTCCCACTTGCACTAGAGTCAATAATCTAGTTACATTGTGATGAATCGCACACCCATAGAGTTCTGGTGTAAAATACTATTTCCAAAAATAGTCAATTCAATGATGACCCTCCATGGATTCACCTATATTGCTCGTGAGAGAGGTTTAGTCAACGGATCTGCGACATTCAGATCCGTATGTACTTTGCAAATTTCTATGTCTCCATCTTGAACATTTTCACGGATGGAGTTGAAGTGACGCTTGATGTGCCTGGTCTTCTTGTGAAACCTGGGCTCCTTGGCAAGGGCAATAGCTCCAGTGTTGTCACAGAAGAGTTTGATCGGCCCCGACGCATTGGGTAAGAGTCCTAGGTCGGTGATGAACTCCTTCACCCAAATTGCTTCATGCGCTGCCTCCGAGGCTGCCATGTACTCCGCTTCACATGTAGATCCCGCCACGATGCTCTGCTTGCAGCTGCACTAGCTCACTGCTCCACCATTCAACATATACACGTATCCGGTTTGTGACTTAGAGTCATCCAGATCTGTGTCGAAGCTAGCATCGACGTAACCCTTTACGACGAGCTCTTCGCCACCTCCATAAACGAGAAACATGTCCTTTGTCCTTTTCAGGTACTTCAGGATATTCTTGACCGCTGTCCAGTGTTCCTTGCCGGGATTACTTTGGTACCTTCCTACCAAACTTACGGCAAGGTTTACATCGGGTCTGGTACACAGCATGGCATACATAATAGATCCTATGGCTGAAGCATAGGGGATGACACTCATCTCTTCTTTATCTTTTGCCGTGGTCGGGGATTGAGCCGAGCTCAATCTCACACCTTGCAACACAAGCAAGAACCCTTTCTTGGACTGATCCATTTTGAACTTCTTCAAAATCTTATCAAGGTATGTGCTTTGTGAAAGACCTATGAGGCGTCTCGATCTATCTCTATAGATCTTGATGCCTAATATATAAGCAGCTTCTCCAAGGTCCTTCATTGAAAAACACTTATTCAAGTAGGCCTTAATACTGTCCGGAAGTTCTATATCATTTCCCATCAAGAGTATGTCATCTACATATAATATGAGAAATGCTACAGAGATCCCACTCACTTTCTTGTAAACGCAGGCTTCTCCATAAGTCTGCATAAACCCAAACGCTTTGATCATCTCATCAAAGCGAATGTTCCAACTCCGAGATGCTTGCACCAGCCCATAAATGGATCGCTGGAGCTTGCATACTTTGTTAGCATTATTAGGATCGACAAAACCTTCCGGCTGCATCATATACAGCTCTTCCTTAAGATGTCCGTTAAGGAATGTTGTTTTGACGTCCATCTGCCATATCTCATAATCATAGTATGCGGCAATTGCTAACATGATTCGGACGGACTTCAGCTTCGCTACGGGAGAGAATGTCTCATCATAGTCAATCCCTTGAACTTGTCGATAACCCTTAGCGACAAGTCGAGCTTTATAGATGGTAACATTACCATCCGCGTCCGTCTTCTTCTTAAAGATCCGTTTGTTTTCTATCGCTCGCCGATCATCGGGCAAGTCTGTCAAAGTCCATACTTTGTTTTCATACATGGATTCTATCTTGGATTTCATGGCTTCAAGCCATTTGTTGGAATCTGGGCTCGCCATCGCTTCTTCATAGTTCGAAGGTTCACCGTTGTCTAACAACATGATTTCCAGGACAGGGTTGCCGTACCACTCTGGTGCGGAACGTGTCCTTGTGGACCTACGAAGTTCTGTAGCAACTTGATCCGAAGTACCTTGATCATCATCATTATTTTCCTCTTCAGTTGGTGTAGGCATCACAGGAACATTTTCTTGAGCTGCACTACTATCCCGTTCGAGAGGTAGTACTTCATCGAGTTCTACTTTCCTCCCACTTACTTCTTTCGAGAGAAACTCTTTTTCTAGAAAGGATCCGTTCTTGGAAACAAAGATCTTGCCCTCGGATCTTAAGTAGAAGGTATACCCAATGGTTTCCTTAGGGTATCCTATGAAGACGCATTTTTCCGACTTAGGTTCGAGCTTTTCAGGTTGAAGTTTCTTGACATAAGCATCGCATCCCCAAACTTTTAGAAACGACAGCTTAGGTTTTTTCCCAAACCATAATTCATACGGTGTCATCTCAACGGATTTAGACGGTGCCCTATTTAAAGCGAATGTAGCTGTCTTTAGAGCGTATCCCCAAAATGATAGCGGTAAATCGGTAAGAGACATCATAGACCGCACCGTATCCAATAGAGTGCGATTACGACGTTCGGACACACCATTACGCTGAGGTGTTCCAGGCGGCGTGAGTTATGAAACGATTCCACATTTCCTTAAGTGTGTACCAAATTCGTGACTTAAATATTCTCCTCCACGATCTGATCGTAGGAACTTTATCTTTCGGTCATGTTGATTCTCTACCTCATTCTGAAATTCCTTGAACTTTTCAAAGGTCTCAGACTTGTGTTTCATTAAGTAGACATACCCATATCTACTCAAGTCATCAGTGAGAGTGAGAACATAACGATATCCTCTGCGAGCCTCAACGCTCATTGGACCGCACACATCGGTATGTATGATTTCCAACAAGTTGGTTGCCCGCTCCATTGTTCCGGAGAACGGAGTCTTGGTCATTTTGCCCATGAGGCATGGTTCGCATGTGTCAAATGATTCATAATCGAGAGACTCTAAAAGTCCATCAGCATGGAGCTTCTTCATGCGCTTGACACCAATGTGACCAAGGCGGCAGTGCCACAAGTATGTGGGACTGTCGTTATCAACTTTACATATTTTGGCATTCACACTATGAATATGTGTAATATTACGCTCGAGATTCATTAAGAATAAACCATTGACCATAGGGGCATGACCATAAAACATATCTCTCATATAAATAGAATAACCATTATTCTCGGATTTAAATGAGTAGCCATCTCATATCAAACGAGATCCTAATACAATGTTCATGCTCAAACTTGGCACTAAATAACAATTATTGAGGTTTAAGACTAATCCCGTAGGTAAATGTAGAGGTAGCGTGCCGACGGCGATCACATCGACCCTGGAACCATTCCCGACGCGCATCGTCACCTCGTCCTTCGCCAGTCTCCGCTTATTTCGCAGCTCCTGCTGTGAGTTACAAATATGAGCAACGGCACCGGTATCAAATACCCAGGAGTTACTACGAGTACTGGTAAGGTACACATCAATTACATGTATATCAAATATACCTTTAGTGTTGCCGGCCTTCTTATCCGCTAAGTATTTGGGGCAGTTCCGCTTCCAGTGACCCTTCCCCTTGCAATAAAAGCACTCAGTCTCAGGCTTGGGTCCATTCTTTGACTTCTTCCCGGTAACTGGCTTACCGGGCGCGGCAACATCCTTGCCGTCCTTCTTGAAGTTCTTCTTTCCCTTGCCCTTCTTGAACTTAGTGGTCTTATTGACCATCAACACTTGATGTTCTTTCTTGATTTCAACCTCTGCTGACTTCAGCATTGAAAATACTTCAGGAATGGTCTTCACCATCCCCTGCATATTGTAGTTCATGACAAAGCTCTTGTAGTTTTGTGGGAGCGACTGAAGGATTCCGTCAATGACCGCCTCATCAGGGAGGTTAATGTCCAGCTGGGTCAGGCGGTTGTGCAACCCAGACATTTTGAGTATGTGCTCACTGACAGAACTGTTTTCCTCCATCTTACAACTATAGAACTTGTCGGAGACTTCATATCTCTCGACCCGGGCATGAGCTTGGAAAACTAGTTTCATCTCCTCGAACATCTCATATGCTCCGTGTTGCTCAAAATGCTTTTGCAGCCCCGGTTCTAAGCTGTAAAGCATGCCGCACTGAACGAGGGAGTAATCATCAGCGCGAGACTGCCAAGCGTTCATAACGTCTTGGTTCTCTGGGACGGGAGCGTCACCTAGCGGTCCTTCTAGGACATATTGTTTCCTGGCAGCTATGAGGATGATCCTCAGGTTCCGGACCCAGTCCGTATAGTTGCTGCCATCATCTTTCAGCTTGGTTTTCTCTAGGAACGCATTGAAGTTCATGTTGACATGAGCGTTGGCCATTTGATCTACAAGACATATTTTGCAAAGGTTTTAGACTAAGTTCATGATAATTAAGTTCATCTAATCAAATTATTTCAATGAACTCCCACTCAGATTAGACATCCCTCTAGTCATCTAAGTGTTACACGATTCGAGTCGACTAGGCCGTGTCCGATCATCACGTGAGACGGACTAGTCATCATCGGTGAACATCTTCATGTTGATCGTATCTTCCATACGACTCGTGTTCGACCTTTCGGTCTCTGTGTTCCGAGGCCATGTCTGTACATGCTAAGCTCGTCAAGTTAACCCTAAGTGTTTTGCATGTGTAAAACTGTCTTACACCCGTTGTATGTGAACGTAAGGATCTATCACACCCGATCATCACGTGGTGCTTCGAAACGACGAACTTTAGCAACGGTGCACAGTTAGGGGAGAACACTTCTTGAAATTGTTATAAGGGGTCATCTTATTTACTACCGTCGTTCTAAGTAAACAAGATGCATAAACATAATAAACATCACATGCAATTATATAGTAGTGACATGATATGGCCAATATCATATAGCTCCATTGATCTCCATCTTCGTGGCTCCATGATCATCTTGTCACCGGCATGACACCATGATCTCCATCATCGTGTCTTCATGAAGTTGTCACGCCAACGACTACTTCTACTTCTATGGCTAACGCGTTTAGCAATAAAGTAAAGTAATTTACATGGCGTTCTTCAATGACACGCAGGTCATACAAAAATAAAGACAACTCCTATGGCTCCTGCCGGTTTTCATACTCATCGACATGCAAGTCATGATTCCTATTACAAGAACATGATCTCATACATCACAATATATCATTCATCATTCATCACAACGTCTGGCCATATCACATCACATGACAATTGCTGCAAAAACAAGTTAGACGTCCTCTAATTGTTGTTGCATCTTTTACGTGGCTGCAATTGGGTTCTAGCAAGAACGTTTTCTTACCTACGAATAACCACAACGTGATTTTGTCAACTTATATTTATCCTTCATAAGGACCCTTTTCATCGAATCCGCTCCAACTAAAGTGGGAGAGACAGACACCCGCCAGCCACCTTATGCAACTAGTGCATGTCTGTCGGTGGAACCGGTCTCACGTAAGCGTACGTGTAAGGTTGGTCCGGGCCGCTTCATCCCACAATACCACTGAAGCAAGAAAAGACTAGTAGTGGCAAGCAAGTTGACAAGATCTACGCCCACAACAAAATTGTGTTCTACTCGTGCAATAGAGAACTACGCATAGACCTGGCTCATGATGCCACTGTTGGGGAACGTTGCAGAAAATTAAAAAATTTCCTACGGTTTCACCAAGATCCATCTATGAGTTCATCTAAGCAACGAGTCAAGGGAGTGAGTTTGCATCTACATACCACTTGTAGATCGCGTGCGGAAGCGTTCAAGGGAAGGGTGATGATGGAGTCGTACTCGCCGTGATTCAGATCACCGATGACCAAGTGCTGAACGGACAGCACCTCCGCGTTCAACACACATACGGGACGGGAGACGTCTCCTTCTTGATCCAGCAAGGGGGAAGGAGAGGTTGATGATGATCCAGCAGCACGACGGCGTGGTGGTGGATGCAGCAGAACTCCGGCAGGGCTTCGCCAAGTTGCTGCGGGAGGAGGACGAGGTGTAGCAGGGAGAGGGAGGCGCCAATGCACAGGGTACAGCTGCCCTCCCCCTGCCCTCCTTTATATAGGCCCCCAAGGGGGGGCGCCGGCCCTGGGAGATCCAATCTCCCAAGGGGGCGGCGGCCAGGGGGGGTGGAGTGCCCCCCAAGGCATGTGGTGCGCCCCCCCACCCTAGGGTTTCAACCCTAGGCGCAGGGGGTGGGCCTAGGAGGGCGAACCAGCCCACTATGGGCTGGTTCCCCTCCCACTTCAGCCCATGGGGCCCTCCGGGATGGGTGGCCCCACCTGGTGGACCCCCGGGACCCTTCCGGTGGTCCCGGTACAATACCGGGTGACCCCGAAACTTTCCCGATGGCCGAAATACCACTTCCTATATATAATTCTTTACCTCCGGACCATTCGGAAACTCCTCGTGACGTCCGGGAACTCATCCGGGACTCCGAACAACATTCGGTATGCTGCATACTCATATTCATCCAACCCTAGCGTCACCGAACCTTAAGTGTGTAGACCCTACGGGTTCGGGAGACATGTAGACATGACCGAGACGACTCTCGGGCAATAACCAATAGCGGGATCTGGATACCCATGTTGGCTCCCACATGCTCCTCGATGATCTCATCGAATGAACCACGATGTCGAGGATTAAACAACCCCGTATTCAATTCCCTTTGTCAATCGGTACGTTACTTGCCCGAGACTCGATCGTCGGTATCCCAATACCTCGTTCAGTCTCGTTACCGGAAAGTCACTTTACTCGTACCGTAATGCATGATCCCGTGATCAACCACTTGGTCACTTTGAGCTCATTATGATGATGCATTACCGAGTGGGCCCAGAGATACCTCTCCGTCGTACGGAGTGACAAATCCCAGTCTCGATCCGTGTCAACCCAACAGACACTTTCGGAGATACCTGTAGTGCACCTTTATAGTCACCCAGTTACGTTGTGACGTTTGATACACCCAAAGCACTCCTACGGTATCCGGGAGTTACACGATCTCATGGTCTAAGGAAGAGATACTTGACATTGGAAAAGCTCTAGCAAACGAACTACACGATCTTGTGCTATGCTTAGGATTGGGTCTTGTCCATCACATCATTCTCCTAATGATGTGATCCCGTTATCAATGACATCCAATGTCCATAGCCAGGAAACCATGACTATCTGTTGATCAACGAGCTAGTGAACTAGAGGCTTACTAGGGACATATTATGGTCTATGTATTCACACGTGTATTACGATTTCCGGATAATACAGTTATAGCATGAATAAAGACAATTATCATGAACAAAGAAATATAATAATACTTTTATTATTGCCTCTAGGGCATATTTCCAACAGATCTACCTCGAGATCGTGGTGGCTGAACCCTAGATGTCTAGCCTATGAATATTCCGATGATGATAATGATGATCTCTACGGACTAAACCCTCCGGTTTATATACACACCGGAGGGACCTAGGGTTTGTAGAAGGTCGGTTCTCAAGGAAGGAAACAATACACCCGGACTCTAATCTTGCCGTTCACGTATGGAGAAGTCCTACCCGGACACGGAGGATGGTCTTTAGCTTGATCTTCTACGGCCCATTCAACCCGGACCATATTCCTGGGTTGGACACCTGAGGACCCCTGAATCCACGACTCCCTCAGTAGCCCCTGAACTTGCCTTCAATGATGATGTAGTATGTGGATATAAGTCTTCGCCTTTGCAAGGTGGGTTCTCCACCATACTCCGTATTGACGATAGTTCGACATCGGCTTCTGTGTCCAATCTTTATGATTCCTTCCCACCGCCGCCTCGATTTCCATGCATTTTGAGCGAATGCAAACGGTCTGTTACCTTTTTACATTTTAACCCTTTAATAGGCACGGGCGACATTTATATAATGAGGTTAGATCCCCAAACGCCATCCCACATCGCCCAAAGAGCAACAAAGCAAGCTACGAAAAAAGCTTAAACCATGGCTAGCGCCACTGGCTCCTCCTCGCATCCTCATGGCCCTCAGGAGGGGGATTGGTGAAGTTGTTTTGTATCCCATCTTCATCTTAATCGTCTCCAAACGCAAGGATATCTTCCCCCCGCGGATCTAGTCTCTGTACAGGCGGGATTGGCTTCTAGGGGCGATGGTGCATTGGCAGAAAATTTCCCCAACCCTGGCCAAGGGGAGAGGGTGTGCTTCATCTCGTTCCTTCTGAGGGGCGTAGGATTCCCGATCCACCCCTTCCTCAGGGGTCTATTGGAGTACTACGGGATCCAGCACAACCTCACACCAGGTTCCATTCTGCACATCTCTGATTTTGTCGCCCTCTGCGAATTATTTTTAGGCTGCGAGGCTCATTTCAAACTATGGAAAAAGTTATTTTGCCTCGTCCCCCGCCACCAGGGCGGAGGGTCTATATTTTAAGTGGGAGACGCTGAAGTATGGCACATAGCCGGATCCGGATACCCAGTTGGGACTCCGGAGAGAGAGTCCAAAGAATGGTCTTCGGAATGGTTCTACATTGAAGATGTTCCTCTTTTGGACCCAGTCCGGCGAGGACTTCCTGAATTCTCCAGCGCACCCTTGAAGAAGCTACTCAGCTGGCGCCCCAAGTCCCCCGAACATGAGGTTAGTGCGGATGTGATGAGACTGGTCAGCAAGGTCAGATTGCTGACCCATTCCGGACTCTCCATCGTTGAAGTCGTGACCATTGCAATAAAGAGATGCATCCAACCTCTTCAATCCAGAGTGGCTCCTTTATGGAACTACAACGGGGAGGATGACACGTCTCGCTATAGGCGAGAGGGTCCGGATAACCAAGCCACATTGGCTGCCATGTTGACCGACCTTTATAAAGGGGAAGAAAAAGACTTTGCCCATTTAAATTGTCAGGAAGGTTTCTCCATGTACAATCCCATTGAATGGGTAAGTTAGTCATTCAGCACTTCTTTATCATTGGGATGCATTAACCGAATACTCTGATTGCTCTACAACAGTCATGGAGGAAGGTGGTTGAGAACATTTATTGCCTCCCCCCTCAACCAGAGGACCATGCTCGCAATGAAGACCCCGGATTCCATGAGGATCCAGATATATTCGTAGAGTTTGAAGATGGAGTTTATTATCAGGCAAGCCTTGACGGCCCGGAGATAGCCATTGTGGCCGACTACCCCGATCTCTATCCCTTCGTTAAGGTAAGTGTTCGGAATTCCTTTAAAAGGGGAAACACTTCTATTCACAACATACCCTCCGTACTAGACCGTGTTCCATAGGATCGGCGCTCAGCAAGCTATACCCAAGCATGGGCAGTCAAAAGGAAAACGGCTCCTTCGTGAGGTGAGCGCATGAAATGAAAGGGGATCGAGAACGCTGCTGAGCCTGCTCCATCACCAAAGAGGTATATTCATTACTTCATGTCTAGGCATAAAGCCGAATCATCATTTTCCTCCTCCTTCTATCATCTCAGGAGAGTATACGGCAAACAGTACCAAATATCCCAGCAAGCCAAGCTGCAGCCAATGCGGTGCCGAACTCGTCAACTAGGACGAGGGCGCATATAGGGGTGGCGCCGTCTCATCCACCTCATGAAGATCCGGATGAAGTGTCCATCACTAATTCTGAGGTGGAGAGCGCGATGAATCACCATCGCTTAAAAGAGACCCTGCGCGCCCCGGCCTTTTTGAAGCAAGAATTTACCGCTCTCAGCACCGTGGACGCATATATCCGAGCTGCCCGGGACGGACTTACTGGAGTTACTTGCCTGCTCTCAAAGGATATATAGGTGAAAATTTATACAAAATATATACATACCAGTAGCTGATAACCCACAAGTATAGGGGATCGCAACAGTTTTCGAGGGTAGAGTATTCAACCCAAATTTATTGATTCGACACAAGGGGAGCCAAAGAATATTCTTAAGTATTAGCAGCTGAGTTGTCAATTCAACCACACCTGGAAACTTAGTATCTGCAGCAAAGTGTTTAGTAGCAAAGTAATATGATAGTGGTGGTGATGGTAGCAAAAGTAAAGACAGCAAAAGTAATGTTTTTGGTATTTTGTAGTGATTGTAATAGTAGCAACGAAAAAGTAAATAAGTGAGAATCAGTATATGGAAAACTCATAGGCACCGGATTAGCGATGGATAATTATGCCGGATGCAGTTCGTCATGTAACTGTTATAACATAGGGTGACACAGAACTAGCTCCAGTTCATCAATGCAATGTAGGCATGTATTCTGTATATAGTCATACGTGCTTATGGAAAAGAACTTGCATGAAATCTTTTGTCCTATCCTCCCGTGGCAGCGGGGTCCTATTGGAAACTAAGGGATATTAAGGCCTCCTTTTAATAGAGAACCGGAACAAAGCATTAGCACATAGTGAATACATGAACTCCTCAAACTATGGTCATCACCGGGAGTGGTCCCGATTATTGTCACTTCGGGGTTGCCGGATCATAACACATAGTAGGTGACTATAGACTTGCAAGATAGGATCTAGAACACACATATATTCATGAAAACATAATAGGTTCAGATCGAAATCATGGCACTCGGGCCCTAGTGACAAGCATTAAGCATAGCAAAGTCATAGCAGCATCAATCTCAGAACATAGTGGATACTAGGGATCAAACCCTAACAAAACTAACTCGATTACATGATAAATCTCATCCAACCCATCACCGTCCAGCAAGCCTACAATGCAATTACTCACGCACGGCGGTGAGCATCATGAAATTGGTGATGGAGGATGGTTGATGATGACGACGGCGACGAATCCCCCTCTCCGGAGCCCCGAACGGACTCCAGACCAGCCCTCCCGAGAGAGATTAGGGCTTGGTGGCGTCTCCGTATCGTAAAATGCGATTATTTCTTCTCTCTGATTTTTTTCTCCCCGAAAGCCAATATATGGAGTTGGAGTTGGCGTCGGAGGGCCACCAGGGGGCCCACGAGGTAGGGGGCGCGCCCAGGGGGAGCCCCCACCCTCGTGAGCAGGGTGTGGGCCCCCTGGTCTTCATCTTTTGCTAGGATTTTTTTTTATTTTTTCTAAGGTGTTCCGTGGAGTTTCAGGACATTCCGAGAATTTTTATTTTCTGCACAAAAGACAACACCATGGCAGTTCTGCTGAAAACAGCGTCAGTCCGGGTTAGTTCCATTCAAATCATACAAGTTAGAGTCCAAAACAAGGGCAAAAGTGTTTGGAAAAGTAGATACGACGGAGACATATCAACTCCCCCAAGCTTAAACCCTTGCTTGTCCTCAAGCAATTCAGTTGACAAACTGAAAGAGAAAAAGAAAAACTTTTACAAACTCTGTTTGCTCTTGTTGTTGTAAACATGAAAAGCCAGCATTCAAGTTTCAGCAATTATTATGAACTAACCATACTCACAATGACACGTAGGTCTCATAATTACTCATATCAATAACATAATCAGCTAGCGAGCCATAATAGCAAAACTCGGATGACAACACTTTCTCAAAATAATCATAACATGATATAACAAAATGGTATCTTGCTAGCCCTTTCTGAGACCGCAAAACATAAATGCAGAGCACCTTTAAAGATCAAGGACTGACTAAACACTGTAATTCATGGTAAAAGAGATCCACTCAAGTCATACCCAATATAAACCAATAATAATGAATGCAAACGACAGTGTGCTCTCCAGTGGGTGCTTTTTAATAAGAAGGGTGATGACTCAACATAAAAGTAAATAGATAGGCCCTTCGTAGAGGGAAGCAGGGATTTGTAGAGGTGCCAAAGCTCGGTTTTGAAATAGAGATAAATTATATTTTGAGCGGCATACTTTCATTGTCAACATAACAACTAAAAGACGACGATATCTTCCATGCTAAATAGATTATAGGCGGTTCCCAAACAGAATGGTAAAGTTTATACTCCCCTTCCTCCACAAGCATCAATCAATGGCTTCCTCGAAACAACGAGTGCCTCCAACATTCAACGGGTCCCAAGGGGAGTTTTGTTTGTAGTTATTTTGATTTAGTTTGCATAAAGCATGGGACTGGGCATCCCGGATACCAGCCATTTTCTCATGAATGAGGAGCGGAGTCCACTCCTCTTGAGAATAACCCGCCTAACACGGAAGATAAGGGCAGCTCTAGTTGACATATGAGCTATTCGAGCATGCAAAACAGATGTTTATTTGAAGGTTTAGAGTTTGGCACATACAAATTTACTTGGAACGGCAGGTAAATATCTCATATAGGTAGGTATAGTGGACTCATATGGAATAACTTTGGGGTTTAAGGAGTTTGGATGCACAAGCAGTATTCCCGCTTAGTACAGGTGAAGGCTAGCAAAAGACTGGGAAGCGACCAACTGAGAGAGCGACAACAGTCGTAAACATGCATTAAAACTAATTCACACCGAGTACAAGCATGAGTAGGATATAATCCGCCATGAACATAAATATCATGAAGGCTATGTTGATTTGATTCAACTACATGCGTGAACATGTGCCAAGTCGAGTCACTCAATGCATTTAAAGGAGGATACCATCCCATCATACCACATCATAATCATTCTAATAGCATGTTGGCACGCAAGGTAAACCATTATAACTCATAGCTAATCAAGCATGACACAAGCAACTATAATCTCTAAATGTCATTGTGAATATGTTTATTTCACAATAGCTGAATCAGGAATGATGAATCATCATATTTACAAAAACAAGAGAGGTCGAGTTCATACCAGCTTTTCTCTTCCCAATAAGTCCATCATATATCATCATTATTGCCTTTCACTTGCACGACCGAACGGTGTGTATAATAATAAGAGTGCACGTGCATTGGACTAAGCTGGAATCTGCAAGCATTCAACTCAAGAGAGAAGACAAGTAATATGGGCTCTAAGTTTATAAAATCAATCATGCAAATAAGAGCCACTAAGCATTTTTAATATGGTCTTCTCAACCCCCAAAGAAAGGAAAAGAAATAAAAACTATTTACACGGAAAGCTCTCAACAAGTAAAAAGAACGGGAAATATTTTTGGGTTTTATTTTTAATTACTACTACAAGCATGGAAAGTAGACTAACTAATTTTTCTGGTTTTTCTTAAAGTTTAACAAACACACAAGAAGAAAGCGAGAAAAAGAAATTTAAACTAGCATGGATAATACAATGAAAGAGTATGAGCACCGACATCTAGCAATGAGTGTGTGTGAACATGAATGTAATGTCGGTGGGAAATACGTACTCCCCCAAGTTTAGGCTTTTGGCCTAAGTTGGTCTAATGCCAGGGATGGCCTGGCGGATATCCGTAGGTGTAGCTGGGGTCGTACCGTGACGCAGCGGCTATTGCCGCCTGAGCTGTAGCGTGGAGTCGAGCAGCTTCCACTCTCCTTTCGTACTCATGTGCCTCCTCTCTGGTAATAATATATCTTCTTTTTGCCTGTGAATCAAAGAAAGCAGGAGTAGGAAGAGCAACATGGACTACACGACGTCTGTCAAAGATTAGTCGATACTGGAGAGGTGGTTCAGTCCTCTCAACAAACTGGTGGGAAATCAACGAATCAAAATCTAAATAAGAAGGGGGTAATTCCATATCACCCTCACGAATGTCTATCTCAAGAAAATTAGCTAAGCGGGCTGCATAAATTCCTCCAAAGAAATCTCCGCTATGTCTATTCTGATGCAACCTGCGATCTACAATGGCTCCCAAATGATAAGATTGGTCTCCTAACACAGCCCTCCTAAGAATACTGAGATCAGGGACACACATGTGACATGCTTCATCCTTAGCATTAATACATCTACCTATGAAGAGAGCAAAATAATGTATAGCAGGAAAGTGAATGCTCCCTATAGTAGTTTGCGTTATATCTCTAGATTCCCCCACAGTTATTCTAGCAAGAAAGTCTCTATATTTAGATTTAGGGGGATCCCTGACATTACCCCAAGATGGAAGCTTGCAAGCAGAAGTAAAGTCCTCTAAGTCCATGGTATAAGATTTTTCATAAAGATCAAACATGACTGAAGGATAATTACGCGAAGATGAAAACTCAAACCTCCTCACAAATGAACTTGTGAGATCATAATACTGGGGGCATTTGTCAGCTTCAAAGTCCTAAAGACCGGCGTTGCTCAAATATGTGCTAAATTCTTCTTTGATTCCCACTTGATTCATAAAATTTTTCGATGACCATTCACAAGGCCTCACAGGAGCGTCTCTTGGTGGTTCCTCGTCAGCGTCACATATTGCAAGCCTGGGACCTTGCTTCCTTGAAGGACCACCTTGGAACATCCTCCTAAGTATATTGTTTCCTCTGAAAAATTTCTGAAATTTTTAGTAACTTCAAATAAAAGTGAACCAACTTCAATAAAATTGATAGCAACAACTACCACAAGTGCCTAGGGCCTATATAAAGCATTGGAACTACTTGGAACCATATAAATTTGACATGCAAGCTCAAGAACATGGTCACCTATGCAACACAAATTTGCAATGAATAAAGCACTAGAACAAAAACTAATTGGACCAATGGAGGAGTCACATACCAAGGAATAATCTCCTCAAGCAGTTTTGCGAGAGGTGCTTTGAGCAAGGAGATCGAAAATCACAGCAACAGGGGCTGGAACTCGTGCTTGAGTTGGTTTTTCGTGTTTGTGTGAGGCAGAGGAAGAAGATGGGTGCAGGGATAAGTGGCGGAGGGCCACTATGGGCCCACGAGGCAGGGGGCGCGCCCAGGGGGGTAGGGCGCACCCTCCACCCTCGTGGCCAGGTGGCAGCTCCCCCCGTGATAATTTTTGTACAATAAATTCTCAAATATTCCCGAAAAAATCATATTAAATTGGCATGGCATTCTGAGGACTTTTATTTTCGGGATATTTTTATATTGCACGGATAAGTCAAGAAACAGACAGAAAAATATTATTTTACTTTATTTCTACTAAATAACAGAAAATATAAAGAGGGTACAGAAGGTTGTGCTTCTAGTTTCATCCATCTCGTGATCATCAAAATGAACCCACTAACAAGGTTGATCAAGTCTTGTTAACAGACTCATTCCGAATAATCCCGGAACCGGAGAAATTTCGAATAACACTAAGTTACCTCAACGGGGATATGAAAATCCCTAACAATAAGAATATCATACTTTTTCTTAACAGTAGGGAGAGGAAATTCAAAACCTCCAAATATAATCGATGGAACTTTTCCAATAGAGTTGATACTATAAACTTGAGGTTGTTTTCTCGGAAAGTGTACCATGTGCTCATTGCCATTAACATGAAAAGTGACATTGCCTTTGGTGCAATCAATAACAGCCCCTGCAGTATTAAGGAAAGGTCTTCCAAGAATAATAGACATACTATCATCCTCGGGGATATCAAGAATAACAAAGTCCGTTAAAATAGTAACGTTTGCAACCACAACAGGCACATCCTCACAAATACCGACAGGTATAGCAGTTGATTTATCAGCCATTTGCAAGGATATTTCAGTAGGTGTCAACTTATTCAAGTCAAGTCTACGATATAAAGAGAGAGGCATAACACTGACACCGGCTCCAAGATCACATAAAGCAGTTTTAACATAACTTCTTTTAATGGAGCATGGTATAGTGGGCACTCCGGGATCTCCAAGTTTCTTTGGTATTCCACCCTTAAAAGTGTAATTAGCAAGCATGGTGGAAATTTCAGCTTCAGGTATCTTTCTTTTATTAGTAATAATATCCTTCATATACTTAGCATAAGGATTTGTTTTGAGCACATCAGTTAATCGCATACGCAAAAAGATGGGTCTAATCATTTCAGCAAAGCGCTCAAAATCCTCATCATCCTTTTTCTTGGATGGTTTCGGAGGAAAAGGCATGGGTTTCCGAACCCATGGTTCCCTTTCTTTACCATGTTTCCTAGCAATGAAGTCTCTTTTATCATAACGTTGATTCTTTGATTGTGGGTTATCAAGATCAATAGCAGGTTCAACTTCTACATCATTATCATTACTAGGTCGAGCATCAACATGAACATTATCATTAACATTATCACTAGGTTCATGTTCATCACCTGATTGTGTTTCAGCATCAGAAACAGAGATATCATTTGGATTCTCAGGTGGTTCAGCGATAGGTTCAGTAGAAGTTTGCAAAGACCTATCATTTTTCTTTTTCTTCCTCTTAGAAGAACTAGGTACATCAATATTGTTTCTCTGAGAATCTTGCTCGATTCTCTTAGGGTGGCCTTCAGGATACAAAGGTTTCGGAGTCATTCTACCAGTTCTAGTAGCCACTCTAACAGCATAATCATTTTTCTTACTAATCATTTCATCAAGCGCTTCTTTCTAAGCTTTAAGTACTTGTTCTACTTGAGTGGTAACCATAGAGGCATGTTTGCTAACAAGTTTAAGTTCACCTCTAATATCAGCCATATAATCACCCAAGCGTTTAATCATAAAGGTATTCTGTTTTAATTGTCTACCAAAATAAGCATTAAAGTCATCTTGCTTAAACATAAAGTCATCAAACTCATCCAAGCACTGACTAGCAATTTTAGTAGGAGGGACTTCAGTTTTATCATATCTATAGAGAGAATTTACCTTTACTAACTGTGTCGGGATATCGGGAGGTTCTTCATTAAATAAGTAATTGAGATCATATACTTCTTCAACAGGCGGTAAATTAAGACCATGTATTTCTTCAATAGGAGGTAAATTCTTAACATCTTCAGCTTTAATACCTTTTTCTTTCATAGATTTCTTTGCCTCTTGCATATCTTTGGGACTGAGAAATAGAACACCTCTCTTCTTCGGAGTTGGTTTAGGAATAGGCTCAATAATTGGCTCAGGAACTGGCTCAAGAGGTAGCTCGGGAGGTGCCCAATTATTTTCATTAGCCAACATATTATTCAATAGAATTTCAGCGTCATCTGTGTTCTTTCCCTGAAAAGAGAACCAGCACAACTATCCAGGAAATCTCTGGAAGCATCAGTTAGTCCATTATAAAAGATATCAAATATTTCAGGTTTCTTAAGAGGATGATCAGGCAAAGCATTAAGTAACTTGAGAAGCCTCCCCCAAGCTTGTGGGAGACTCTCTTCTTCAATTTGCACAAAATTGTATATTTCCCTCAAAGCAGCCTGTTTCTTATGAGCGGGGAAATAGTTAGCAAAGAAGTAATAAATCATATCCTGGGGACTTTGCACACAACCAGGATCAAGAGAATTGTACCATATCTTAGCATCACCCTTTAATGAGAACGGAAAGATCTTAAGTAAATAAAGGTAGCGCGATCTCTCATTATTAGTAAACAGGGCAGCTATATCATTTAACTTAGTAAGATGTGCCACAACAGTTTCAGATTCATAGCCATAAAAAGGATCAGATTCTACCAAAGTAATTATATCTGGATCAACAGAAAAATCATAATAATCCTGATCAGGCACACAGATAGGTGAAGTAGCAAAAGCAGGGTCGGGTTTCATTCTACCTTTAAAAGATTCTTTACTCCATTTAATTAGCAACCTCTTACGTCCATGTCTATCCTGGCAATCAAGAATAGCTGCAGAAGATTCAGCATCAAAAAGATAACCCTCAGGAATACCAGGCATAGGTTCATCATCACTAACATCATCGTGTTCAGGTTTAATAATTTCTCTTTCTCTAGACCTAGCAATTTGCTCATCAAGAAATTCACCAAGTGGCATAGTAGTATCAAGCAGAGAAGTAGTTTCATCATAAGTATCATGCATAGCAGAAGTGGCATCATCAATAACATGCGGCATATCAGAATCAATAGCAGTAGTAGGTTTAGGTGTCGCAAACTTACTCATAACAGAAGGAGAATCTAGTGCAAAGCTAGATGGCAATCCCTTACCTCCCCTCGTAGTTGAGGGCAAAATAGTAGTTCGATCGTCTTTCAAGTTCTTTATAGTGTCCAGCAGATATGAATCCCAAGTGACTCAAAGAATAGAGCTATGTTCCCCGGCAACGGCGCCAGAAAAAGGTCTTGATAACCCACAAGTATAGGGGATCGCAACAGTTTTCGAGGGTAGAGTATTCAACCAAATTTATTGATTCGACACAAGGGGAGCCAAAGAATATTCTTAAGTATTAGCAGCTGAGTTGTCAATTCAAACACACCTGGAAACTTAGTATCTGCAGCAAAGTGTTTAGTAGCAAAGTAATATGATAGTGGTGGTAATGGTAGCAAAAGTAAAGACAACAAAAGTAATGTTTTTGGTATTTTGTAGTGATTGTAACAGTAGCAACGGAAAAGTAAATAAGTGAGAACCAGTATATGGAAAACTCGTAGGCACCGGATTAGCGATGGATAATTATGCCGGATGTGGTTCGTCATGTAACAGTTATAACATAGGGTGACACAGAACTAGCTCCAGTTCATCAATGTAATGTAGGCATGTATTCCGTATATAGTCATACGTGCTTATGGAAAAGAACTTGCATGACATCTTTTGTCCTACTCTCCCGTGGCAGCGGGGTCCTATTGGAAACTAAGGGATATTAAGGCCTCCTTTTAATAGAGAACCGGAACAAAGCATTAGCACATAGTGAATACATGAACTCCTCAAACTATGGTCATCATAGGGAGTGGTCCCGATTATTGTCACTTCGGGGTTGCCGGATCATAACACATAGTAGGTGACTATAGACTTGCAAGATAGGATCTAGAACACACATGTATTCATGAAAACATAATAGGTTCAGATCTGAAATCATGGCACTCGGGCCCTAGTGACAAGCATTAAGCATAGCAAAGTCATAGCAACATCAATCTCAGAACATACTGGATTCTAGGGATCAAATCCTAACAAAACTAACTCGATTACATGATAAATCTCATCCAACCCATCACTGTCCAGCAAGCCTACGATGCAATTACTCACGCACGGCGGTGAGCATCATGAAATTGGTGATGGAGAATGGTTGATGATGACGACTGCGACGAATCCCCCTCTCCAGAGCCCCGAACGGACTCCAGATCAGCCCTCCCGAGAGAGATTAGGGCTTGGCGGCGGCTCCGTATCGTAAAACATGATGATTTCTTCTCTCTGATTTTTTTCTCCCCGAAAGCCAATATATGGAGTTGGAGTTGGCGTCGGAGGGCCACCAGGGGGCCCATGAGGTAGGGGGGCGCGCCCCCCACCCTCGTGAGCAGGGTGTGGGCCCCCTGGTCTTCATCTTTTGCGAGGATTTTTCTTTATTTTTTCTAAGGTGTTCCGTGGAGTTTTAGGACATTCCGAGAATTTTATTTTCTGCACAAAAGACAACACCATGGCAGTTCTGCTGAAAACAGCGTCAGTCCGGGTTAGTTCCATTCAAATCATACAAGTTAGAGTCCAAAACAAGGGCAAAAGTGTTTGGAAAAGTAGATACGACGGAGACGTATCAGTAGCCCCCGAGACTTAAGGCGGTAGGAACTAACCGATTTGAGGATCATGTATGACCACAGGTCCTCACGGAGAAGAACAACGCATTGTCCCAGGAGCTCGAGACAAGCCAGACACAGCTAAATGTCGCTGTCACAGAGCTTGAAGAAAAGAAGAGTGCCCCAATGATCGGGGGAAAAGATAAAGAACCGGAAGAGGAAGTGAAGAAGCAGGCCAAAGAGATAAAGAGCTTAAAGGCTCAACTCTTGGATGCGCAACAGGAGAACCAAAAGCTGAAGGGCGGCATATTTGGTATGACTCTTGAACCATTCGTGGTACTGATATAATCATATAATATGGAATGTTATAATTCGGTTTATGCAGGTCTGTTAACCAGCCGCCAAGAAGAGGAAGTGTCCGGGCTTCAAAGCAACGTCCTAAAAGAACTGTCAAAGTTGCATGAGTGTGCCCGGAAAGCCATGAAGTATATGGCCAAAGCCTTATGGACATCCGATGCCCCTCCAGAAAGTATGGAGGGGTTGGCGGACCTGTTCAAGGGCGCTCGGCGTCGCTTTGAGCTATGGAAGACGTCTGCATGCCGGGAAGGTGCGCGAGAGGCATGGGCCATGGTGAAGACACGCTACACCGGACTAGATATGAATCATATGGCCCGAGTTGGACCCCAGGGACCGAATGGGAAGGAAATTCCTGTAAACTTGGTATATTTCCAAGTAATGATAGCGGCAAAATATTCGCAAGAAGATTGTAAGCTAGATAGCCTTATAGATGGCGTAGAAAGAGAGTAGGAGTTCAGTTCTATGTATCAATGTACTTTATGACCGAACTTATCTCCTGCCAAAATTTGTAAATTTTTTGTCATCGCAGACCTTCAGCTTCTATCTCTGAACAAAGAAGTTGGAGTGTTTCCGTATACTATGTTAAATGGGAAATATTTAGTATCTTCCGAAACCAGGCAATCCGGTCATATTGCTCGAACAGACAAAATGTGTTTGGGGAGTTATGTTATATTACTATTTAACGTAAGAAACATCTTCCAAGAAAAATAGTTTCGTTAGGGGTCCCTTTCCTTGGGTTGGCATACTAAATTATTCATGCCTAGGCTTGTATCTGAATTACAGGCAGTCGATTCCGTATTTGCTCCAAAAAACAGTCTGTCGTTTATTTGCCGACCAATTATTCCCTTAAGAACGCTAGCTTTCGGCTTCACCCGTCTGAGGTATTGTAACAATCGCAGAGGTGCTCCCTTTACACCCTAGACGAACAATCGGGAACGTAGGGTATAAGCACAGGAGCGAGGCAACCCAGCTTGGCAAAAACTTAAGTCATAGAGGTGCATATAATGGAAAAAGTTGTATAGAAATAATCGACATAGACGATGGAAGCTATAAGCTTTTAATAATATGCTTCGTTAGAGAAGCCCCCATGTATGGTGGGGTGTATACATTTAAAGATGTGTACCCCAAATAGTGCAGTTGATTCGAGCATACATTGAGAAGGAAGAGGGAAAACGAAAAAGGAGAGAGAAAAAGGGGGAAACCTAGTCCAAGTGGGGCCTAAGGCCGAACTACGCGTAGAATCTTCGGAGTTGGGCAACGTTCCATGGGTTCGGCTCAAGGCGATTATCTGCTGCATTGCGAAGGAGATAGGATCCTCCAGTAAGGACTTCATCTATGATGAAGGGCCCCTCCCATTTTGGATTGAGCTTGTCCTTTTTATTTTCCGGGAGGCATAACACAAGTTCTCTGACATTGTATGTTTTAGACCGCACTTCTCTGCTTTGGTAACGCCTGGCCTGTTGTTGATAAAATGCAGAACGAGCCTTAGAGGCGTCGAGGAGCCAGCGCCACCGGTGGTGGGAGGAACAGCCAGGGGTACCTGCTAAAACGGAAACACATGCTCATCAAAGTAAACATGCCGGGAGGTGAACACACGGTGGGAGACGGGATCATAGCACCGATATTCCTTGGAGTTAGAGGGGTAGCCGATAACGATGCAAGCGATGGATCAAGGTGCAAGCTTGTGAGAAGCAGTGTCGGCAGTGCTGGGATAGCAAAGGCACCCAAAAAAAAATACGCAAGTCGCCATAAGACGGGGGTGTACCAAAGAGAAGATGGTGAGGTGCGTAGTTCCATCGTGGGCGGCGGGGTCTAAGGTCAAGAAGAAGTGATGCAGTGGCGAGTGCGTCCGGCCAGAAACGAGGCGGCACGTTGGCATGAAACAGGAGCGTGCGAACGTAGTCATTCAGAGTGTGAAGGACGCGTTCGGCTCAACCGTTCTGCTGTGAAGTGTACGGAGATGTGAGGCGGAAAACGGTGTCGTGATGCGCCAAAAAAGTGCGGAAAGCGAGGTTGTCGAACTCCTTTCCATTGTCCGTCTAAAGCGCAAGGATGGGACGCCCAAACTGCGTGCGGACATAGGAGTAAAAAGTCGTCAAGGTAGAGAGTGCATCCGACTTTCTGCGCAAAGGAAAAGTCCACACATAATGAGAATAATCATCAAGAATGACCAGATAATATAAATAGCCCGAGTTACTAGGAACCAGAGAGGTCGACACATCGCTATGAATCAACTGAAAAGGAAAAGAAGCAATGGTGGTGGAATTATTAAATGGCGGGCGAATGTGTTTGCCGACTCGACAGGCATGACAAGTGTGATTCTCGATCTTATTGCAAGTGAAACTGAAACTCCTAAGAATATGACGAAGTGTGACGGGGTTGGGGTGACCCAAGCGAGCGTGCCAGAGATCAACTCCAGCGGAGAGAGCGACCGGTGCGGTGGTGGTGGATGAGGGCGAATGCACCGGATAGAGCTCGTCGGGGCTGTCACATCGGTGAAGTACCATCCTGGTTCGAGCGTCCTTGACACTAAAACCAAACTCGTCAAATTCAACAGTGACAGGATTTTCACGAGTGAAATAACGAGCGGAGATAAGATTCTTAATAAGATGAGGAGACACAAGTATGTTAGACAAAGATAAAGGTGTAGAAGTAGAAGGAAAAGAAGTGTGCCCAACATGTGTGGTAGGAAGTGTGGAACCGTCGCCGACAATGATGCGGCGGTCGGTGGAGACAGGAGTGAAGGAGGCAAGGTTACCAGGATGAGCAAACATGTGAGCCGTAGCACCGGTGTCCATGTATCAATCACCACCTCCAGTGTAGTTGTTCGGCGTAGGAGCGGCATGCAGCCCGGTGAGGAGCATTGAGTCCCAGGGCGCCGGCAGCTGGGTCGGCGGTGGGTACTCTCCATACGGTTGGGGAGCCGCGTAGTACGCATGAGGCGCGGGAGGGGCGGGAGGCCCGTACGGTATGGATAGCAGCTCCGGCGGCAACTGCAGTGCCGGGTAGGCCGGATGGTCCGCCGGAAAGACCTGCTGGTCCATTGACAGCAGGTGCTGGGAGCCGTCTGGCTGCTGCCCAGCAGGCGAGTGCTGGCCCGCTGACGACCCCCACCAGTACCCGGGAGATCCATACGCGGGCGGAGCTCCGTATGCCCCGTACGTGTGAACGGGTGCGTGGGGAGCCGCGCCAAAGGGCGCCGGCGGCGGGGCGACAACGGACTGGCCGGATTGCATCACGGGTGACGAGGCGTATGGCTCCATGGGCGACGCGCCTGATTGCATCGTGGGCTGCATGGCGCCGTATGCGTAGCCATGCATGGCACTGTATGAAGATAACATACTGCACGAAGCTGTAGGCGCAGCCGCGTAGTGCCCCGTTGTTTTGCCCGCTCGGGCGACGCGCCGTAAGGCCCTGCTGGCGACGCGCCTTGCTGCATGATGCAGCAGGCGATGCGACATGGTGCAGGTGGGCTGGGGTAGCGCGCGTGCAGGCGTGCTGGCGAGCGGCGTCAGGCTAGCGAGGCGAGCGAGTGGCGTGCGACGTGCTGGATAGCGGGCGACGTGCTGGCTTAGCGAGCGGCTAGCGAGGCGGGGCGTGCTAGCGATCGGGGGGCGAGCGGGGAAAAGAAAAGAAAACGCTAGCGAGGCGAGGCGAGATGCTGCTAGCAAGGCGGGCGTGCTGGCGATCGGGGAAAAACGCCAGTGAGGCGGGGCAAGCGGCGTGCTGGCGCTGGCGATCGAGGAAAACGGGCGGCGCTGGCGATCGGGAATCGGGCGCCTGGCGATCAGGGAAAAGCGGCTGCAGTTGGCGGATGGCGAGGGCGGCAGCGCCTGAAGGTAAAGCGACGGCGGCGGGTCGCGACAGGAGGGCGCGGGCGGCGGCGGCGGCGGAGCGGAAGCGAGGAAAAAAACCTAAAAAACCGATACCGTGTATGTTGTGGGAAATACATGTTGTATTCCTCAAGTGCAAACGCACGTATATATGATGTACAAGAGGTGGACCACAACCTCAACTATACAAAGGACTAGGAGGTGGACCCAATACACTGATATGCACAACACATCCTATATACTTAAGAAGTTTACCCTCACTACTTCGATTTATCTCAACATGCAGCATAGACACGTCAACATCCAATCATATCCTGCCATGTCACATCTCATGTAGTACCACTCAAGCCCACCTTTCAATTCTGACCAAATATTTTCACTAAAAAAAACTGAAGCGTTTAGGATTTCCCCACTGCCCACGCCCCCCTCAAGCCCACCTCTTCAATTCTGACAAAAAAAATTCCCTGAAAGAAAAACTGAAGCGTTTAGAATTACCCACTGCCCACGCCATATATATCTCCCTGATTAAGCCCACGCCATATATATCTCCCTGATTCAGCCCAAACCCATCGTCTCCTTTCCCCCTTTGTACATCCTGCGCAGCGGCCAGGTCGCCAGGATGCCGTCTCATGCCTCCCGCGGCGGCCGTCCGGCTTGGCGGACATGCTCCCATCTCACGCTCCTTGGGCAGGACTGCAATCCTGACTCCTCTCTTCGTTTAGCGCAGCGACAAGGCTGCCGTCTGACACGTGACACCCCTCCCACAGGACCGATGGCCGGCCTCCGCTCTACGTTCGTCGCGACGGCGGAGATCTCAACTTACGGCCGTCTGGCAGGACCGCCGGCCCGGATACCCTCTGCAATTCTCCGGGGTTCCACATCTCGGCGTCGTCTCTCCAGCTCAGGTATGATCACCGGTCCGATTCTCCTACAATGAGTCTCCTGGTCCGCCATGACTACCGGTCCTCCTCCGACGGCTCTCCGAGATTTTCTCCGGCTGTTTACTCCTCCGGCTCTGGTCGTCGGTCTCCCATCTCCGACGAATTTACCGGTCCGAAAAAACCGCTGATGCACCTCGGTCAATTTGCCTTTCGTCGTCCCCTACTGTCTTCATTACGGCAAGAGTAGATGGAGGGGATCAGGTGGACTTCTTTTTTCTCAATTGTTTCTCTCCACATGTGGTCGTCCATGTCGCCCTCAACCTCCAATTTTTCATTCATAGTTCGCCTCTCGTGATGGGCTCCCTTCTAGAGTTGCATCTTGCAGTCGAAGGCACTAACAGAATATCTTTTTTGCAGGAAACCATCTCTCTACCTAGGGCTGATGTCCAGTCAGATTCCACTGTTGATTGCCAAGGTACCCATCTATCGATTCATGCATCGACTCCCAAGGCTCTACAACACATGCGGACATCAACTGATTCACATATAACCGAACCTGTATTAATTGAATTTTATTTGTGTGGATTTTGTAGCACATGAAGCTGCCGATGACAAGCCGACAAGAAGTTTTAGTACGGGAAACACCTAGATACGAACCATTGGAGACGATGGTATCTTATTGGAATTGCTGATTTTTTTATATAGCATGCACATATGCATGGGTATGGTACTGCCATCACTCAGATTATGGAGAGCAATCCATGATACAGGTTGAGTTTCTCATGAATGATTTTTTACCGGTTTATACCAGTTTAAGCACCATCGATACACACCTATCCAGCCAGATGGGGAATGGTCGGTTCTGTTTTCATGTAAGCATTTTCCCTGCTATGATCAAATATTTCCTAAATGACTTTGAGCTTCCGTGAAATTCGTGATATTATTGCAGTTGGCCTCCATTGAAGATCTGGGATATTTTTAGGTGCAAAACAAATAGCCAAACATAGCTCACAAAATGACACTTGATTTTGGCATATGACTTAGCAACAGTACATGCTATGAACTGACTTAGTAATTGCACGCGGGCGTGTCTATGCGTGTGACTAGTTCTATATTTTCATCTTCAGATTGACATTACTTAAGAAAAAGCGAAAATGCTTATGAGTGTGAGTTATATTGTACAATATATTAATTTCCTAATGTTAGTTCTTCATATTTGCAATAACCAAACCATTGAAACCGATGTAGCTGAGTACTTAAGATCTATGATGAATTTTCTTAGAAGTTATTATCATTTAATCTTTAGCTACCATTAGCTATGTTTGGCTATTCGATGGATGTAGAAACACAAGATACATGGTGATTTTATCCAAGTTATCCCATGAGTGCCTATGCACTGAGCAAGTCAAGGTTTTCACATAGTTTTATTTGGTGCAAAATTTGAACTATTGCTGCTAATGGTTTGGCATAACCAATCTTCTATATGGTCTAATAAAAAATATATTAGGAAAATTATGTGCCTGCACGTCCGATAGAATCTACACATATGGATCGAATTGATTCCTCTTTGTGCATGTCTCCATATAGTTGTTATTACCACGGGAATATATCATTTTTGGCAGATCTGAATTCAAATTCAATGTGCTGACGGACATCAGTAAAAAAACACGAGGTAGTACTAAAATCTTCTCAATTTATCTATGAATTTTTTTTAGACAGAATGAAGTGCACAAAGGATTTACTTCACATGTTGTCCTAAAAGTGCTTAACACACACCAATACTCAACTTTCCCTTTAGTTTATTTGTATATCCGAGATTATTATTTCAACAATGCCTACCTTTCATTTTTTTTGTCTTTATATTATCATGTAAAATATTCCTATATATTTCAGATTTTCAACCTGTTATATTTTTTGCTATCCATATATTGTTTTACCACTTGCCTCCATGTTTGCCTTGCCAATTTTCATTTTTTTGATAGTCTATATATTTAAAAAAATATTATCAAAGATATACAATATATTGTTAGTCCAAACACTGATGTTCATACAATCAAATTGCATTGAAATATATTACAACCGGTTCCCGCAACAACGTGCGAGGTATCATCTAGCATACTCAACAATGAAGACGGTGACTGCTGGCTGAAGGATGAAAGGGGTGACTGGTGAGGGGGAGTAGAGGAGGAAGAAGATCGGGGAGCAAGAAAGAGGAGCATAGCGAGCGTCGGCGACGCTGATGATGGGTGCAGTACTAATCTATAGTATTCTGTAGTACTACTTGGACCTGGCCTCGGAGAGATGGAGTGGGGGTTTTCTGTCCAAAAATTATGCGCACTAGATTTTGAAATGGAGGGAAATATTATGCGCGCTAAATATAAGATGTTTTAGCTTTTTTTCAGATTTGTATGCATCTAGACGCATTTTAGTGTGTATATTCACTCATTTTAATTTGATGTAGCGCATATTGCAATGTAAAACAGCTCATAGTTAGAAAGGGAGGGTGTTATGGCGCTGCTAGAAGGAGGGCGAGAGGGCCGGCCGGGGGCCTTTTTTGCCCACGGCCGGGCAAGAGGGAAGGGATTTCCTTCTTAATTCTTGCTTGATTAGATTGATACATCTCCTCTCTTTATATAGAGAGGTTTACTTGACTCCCAAGTAAGGCTTACTTGACCCTTAAGCAAGCAACCCTTATCTTTAATTAATTCTAAGACTAATGGGCCCATTAGGCCCATTACGTACTCTAACAGAGGGAGTATATAACAAGAATCATACGACGAAAAGGTTTGCCAATACAAAAAACATGTATAAGTCTGTACTACCGAAGTAAAGACACGCGACAGCAGCAGCAGTAGTCGTCTGTTTCTGCTAGCCCTTTAATTAAAGAACAAGAATATACCGTCAAGGCCTCTAATTATTGGGGAAAAGAAGAATGTGTCATGTAAAAAAGACTGTGAAGCAAGACGATGGAACACATGTTAGAACTGACTCTTCATTTGCCTAGTGCAAATTGGGGAAAATTGATGGGTGCAATATTACAGACAGTAGAGCATCAATTGGTGTGACTCTGTGTTTATTGAAGTTAAGGTTCAGCAATTCCAACCCAGCTGAGGTACATTTCCAACCCAGCGGAAACCAATTGCATCATTAGCCGCAGCAAATAGATGAGGCATACAATGCAAAATCATGAAGGGGCAAACAAACATTGCAAAAGGCACAACATAGTGTACAATGCCAAACCATGAATAATACTAAATTAAAATCAATAACTAGGAGCTGTTTAAATAAATGACCCAAGCCATGAAGGGAAGCAAGAGTTATTCTGACCCTCGTCTGCTTCTCCCAAAAAATTTGTACATCCAAAAAAGTGTCAGTACTCCGTTTGTAAGTCAACAGTTGATGTGAAGAAAAGTGGCCGCCACAAGATCTGATGATAAATATGATGGTTTGACTTTGTTTCCACAAATCTAGAAACTAAGAAATGAGAGCAGTAGGTAGGTGCTGGAACAAAGGCTAAAACTTCACAAGCTTTCAAGTCAAGTTCAGCTCCAGTATTGTCAATTTGTCATGGAAAAATGGGTTTTGCCAGGCATAAAAACTTAAGAGAGAAATGCCTCCAGATTACGTTGCAATTCCGCTGGTTCAGATCACCAACTAAAGCCTGAAAAAAGTTTCAACTCTCCTTCTCTTCATCACCTCCACCAAGGAACCAACGGACCATGTCCAGGAACTACTTCAGCACTGAAAAAAAGAACACATGTGTCAAGACTTCAGTTAAATATCGAGAATTAGGTTTTCGTATTCAAAGAGTATTACCTTCATGTGCCTCCTTGTAGCCATCCTGACGCATAATGAGCTGAGGCACCAGATTCACCTCATACTTCATCAATTGGAAATAGCAAATCAAAAGTGGAAGAGAATATGTGTTCTTTGCTTCATTAGCACCAAACACAGGTTCTTCAGGTATTTTACCATCTACAAGCCCCTTGGGCATCCTCCACATCTCACCCAAGAAGCATGCTGGCATCAAGTCCAAAAACCTCTCAGGTATGCTTCTCAAAAGCTCTTCTTGTGTAACTGGGACCTTTTCTGCAACAAACGCTGACAAGAAGTTCTTGGCCTTTACAAATCTATGGCCAGTCTCTTTTTTCAAAGCATCTTTCCTGCTCTCAGAGACCTTTTTGCTTTCGAGCTCCTTCAGCAGCTCCTTCGCGAGCAAAGCAAGCATCACGTGCAGAGTTGCATTACAGCCTTTCGACCAATTATTTGTCCACATTGCAAGAATTACTCCCAGAGCCACCCATGGTTGAGCCTTGAAATTTATGATTACAAATCTCAGAATGATTGGGAGCCGTTGGGCCTCCCCCAGAAACACCATCAACGTCTCAAGCATCCTTAGCCTCTCATTGCTCTGCTCCTGAAAGTTCTGTCGATTGAATCCCAACAAGACCTCGACCATTCTGTCCAAAAAACCATCACCAACCTCCACGGCTTCCCTGAAAACCATAGTAAGTTAATACCTATATTTTTCTTACTCACTGCACAATCTTTTTAAAACTACATCACCGAGTGCAAAAGGTAAGAGATAGGGATGTGATCTCAAACTGTAAGGGACACTTATCAGAGATTGAAATAAATATAGAAACAGCCAAATAAAATTAGTTGAGCAGTACAAAAAGATGCATGATCAGTTTTAGGCAAATGGTCTAGTTTCACTGGCGTCTAAAACTAAGAAACACATTAACATCAAAACTGAATTTTGTCCATTCACAACGCTGGATAACCATGCCATATTTATTTAGCAAATCCTCTACATAATCCATGAGAGTCACATTACATGAGTAAAGTCAGCTTACCTGGGCAACATGCTAAAGAGTACTAACTAGAGAGAATATTTATAGAAGTGTACAACAGCTACTAACATTAATCACAACAATATCGGCAGCCAAGTTACAATATTTTTCAGAGGAATAAAATTGCACATACCAAATAGTTAAAATTTAAACAATCAGCCATCAATTGATATAGGTATCTACAACAACAAAATATGTAATGCATTCTCCAAGCAAAGATCACAGTAGAACCAATATTGGACCTTACACTAGACTTAATTTCGAATAATCTAGGTGAAAGCGTATAATCTCAAATATTTAGGTGAGAGGACTTACTGGTTTATATAGCCTGAGCCATAAGTCAGCTTCATGTTATCTTGGCCGAAAAGATGGGCAGGCAACTCGACGTTCTCAAAATAGAACCAACCACTATTGTCACCTTCCTTCTTTGGTTGTGGCCTAAACGCATCCACATAGCCATCATAATCTGTTACCAAAGACTCAAGTGTACCATTCACACTTATGAAGACCACGATATGATAAGTAATGATGTTCTCAACTCCACCCTCATCACCGTCATCACTGTCATCATCATCTGAGGAATCAACCTTAGTATCATTCTTAGGTTTTTGTTTCTTTGGGTGAGGTGGGGTGACGGGAACAGTCCCACAGGCAGTCGACCGAACATCACTAAAATGGCCCCTTCTTCTGGTGAAGAATGCCTGTAGCTGTTTTACGGTCAGATTTGTCTTGATTTCGTACCTGGGGATATCCTATAAGGCCACAACAAAAATTAGAAAAGATTAAATAACAAGGAGGCACCTTAAGAAGAAGATTCATGCTTCAGTGTTAGATGATAGATATGAATTTTCGTTCTTGACTTGCCTTTATTCTTTTGTTAGTTAGTTCACTGGAGCAAGTATTCATGTATAAATTAACACACATAACATACCAAACTACTTGCATAATGGAATTTCTGATCTTGTAGTGCCAAGGATAGCAGTTTGGTTTCAAGTATAAATTCATTTGAGGAAAATGAATGTGCCAATAATCTTAACATGTTTAAGGACAACAAGAGAACAGTAAGACAAAACACATACAATTTTGGTGGCCAAGACATGTTCACCAAATCACCTCCATACACAAGTAAATTGCCCATTGAACTTGATAAGGAACCGTGAGATCCCATTAAGTATTGAAAAGTTGTACAGCAAGCAAGATAGTGCATACTGACATTTACTGTGATACATGGAAATGGAAACTTGATGATTTGAGAGTTCATAGCTTTCAACAGAAAAAGAAATTTATTTATAGGTACTGACAAAAGAGAATCAGATCTCAAGCTTTCTCGGTTGTAACAGAAACATAGTCAGCAGAGCGTATCAATCTAGCCAATAATTTAACAATTTACCCTAAACTGGTTGAATTAAGAGCACTGCTAATGGAAATTTATTATCTCCTGAGAAAACTACCGGTACGGAAGGGAGAGAACCATAGGTCAGGACATGAACAATCACTTCACGGTAAGCTAGCGACACAAAAGACTCCCAAACTTACCGAGAACTTCTGAGGTCGCACTGCTTGGGCTCTGGCTGCCGCCTTGACCTCAGCCCTCCGTCTGGCCTGCGAGTACTCATCCCCACCGCGGTCTGGTTTCTTTGGAGCTGCTCTGTGCTGCCTCCTTCCCTTCTTCTTCCCCATCCCAGGGCCCCTGCCCTGCTTGCCGATGTGCAGCCACGGCTCACGGACTCTCTCCTGCTTGCCGATGTGCAGCCACTCCTCACCGACTCCCTCCTGCGCTCCTGGCGGCGAAAGAGGGGAAGGAGGCTAGGGATTTGGACTTTGGAGATGCCGGGGGTGGGGGCGTCCAGGGATTTGGAGATGCCGGGGGTGGGGGCGCCCGGGAGCAGAGGCAATATAATAATAAGATAATGAAACGCAGTATAAGGGACCCTAATGTACATTACGGAAGCAGAGGTAATATCAAATCTTCCCAGTTTGGCACCCTAATGTTTTTGCCCTGCTCAGATTGCAGTACAAGGGCAATCTCCAAAGCGGCCCCTCAAATAGCTTCCATTCAACGCCATCAGGCATCAGTGTGTTGAACAGTCTGTATGTCCGTATTCCTGCAAAACTAAGCAAACTAGAGGCTTTGCAGGAGTCCAGAACCTTTGCCACATAGGACTCCGACATCCCTGGCTCATCCAAAATCACACCCGGACCAGGGGATTCCATTTCCCTTTTAGCCGCATCCACCCAAAACCACACTCGGACCGGGGGATCCATCCCATTCCCTTTTATCTGCATCAGCTTCCTCCCTGCTCGACATCGTCGTTGTACCGCCTCGGGAGCCCGCCAAGCCCTTGCCAGACTTCCGTGACATCCGCCGCCACCTGATCGCCAAACCACTTTTCCTACATTGGAGTTGCACATATCTTGTTTGCCCGCCATGCAGGTACGATGCCGTCTGTGGGGATCACCATGCCCAGGAAGTCTTTGGTGAAATGCTCATGCTAAAATTTTGACAATCTATCTCCCTTCTTTCAAGCAATGGATTCGGATATGAAGTACATCTACGAGCGCAACGTTGAGTCGTCCGATGAGGAGGATTATGCGGATAAAACGACGATGATGCGGGAGGTCCTTGTAGACACAGAGTGTGTGAAAGATCATGTTCTCAATTTTAAGGGATCTATAAGGGTCATAGGATGCTCAATCGGAACAGGGCACGGGAGCGTTTGACGCTCATTGACGCTCTGGTTGACGGTATCTATCCTCCAGACCATTTCTGAGCCAGTTAGTCTGAAAAGAGCTCACTTTGCCCAGAGACAAGAAGTTGCCCAAAGACAAGAAGGGGCTAGAAAGGATGTGGAGAGGGCATTTGGAGTGCTCAAGCCCGTTGTGCAGTTGTTCGTGGACCTATTAAACAGTGGGATCCAAAGACCTTGTGGGAGGTGATGACATGATGTGTGATCATGCACAACATAATCATGGAATGAGGTTGAAGATGCTGCCGGAGGTCTGGAAGTTGAGAATATGGGTGATCATATCCACCGAAAAAGGCTTTCGCCCTGCTTTATATATAAAGCAAACCACCTGAGCCACAATATCCATACAGAAGTACACACCACACACACGCGCGAGAAGTCCGCAAAATCGTATCCAAGTTCCAAATTAGAATCCGGCAACATTTGATGAATTTGTTCAAATACATTAACAAATTCGGCATTAAGCAACTCATAAGCAGCTTAAGGAAGATTTGATTGAGCATGTATGCGCAGTTACATATGTGTGAGTTTAATTCAAGTTTCAACTATTTTACTTCAACTGAGTTGGATTGTGATAATATTTACATTTAAACTATTGTCGCATTTTAATATTTTCACTCCTCAAAGATTTGATAAACTATTATTTTCAGTGTTGTGGACTTAAGTAAAAAAAAAGCAGGAGCAGATGTTTAGAGGACAGAGTTGAACGACAATAGTGTGTCGCTTTGGGAGTGGTGTTGGAAATGCTCCAAGAGACGTTCCCGTCCATGATAGCAGCAGGCTTCCGCAGGAATTAATTATTAGGTAGCTTGAGCTGTGTTAGAGCATCCAAAGTGTACATGACTTGTTTGGTGGAATCACTCACCACAACCACATGAGCGCACTTGACTGCAAAATCTTACGACGTCCTCGTCTCATCCGTAAAAAAGAGAAAAAGAAAAAAAGCCTAATTGGCTAAAGGGGCGTGCTATGCGTTGGCCGACGGATCTTTTTAGAAAATCCGCCGGCTCCGCGGTCGTTAGGTCTGGCACAGTGGCCCAGCCCCGTACCATCATTGCAGCAAAAGTAATGGTGTAGAAGCTTTGCAACAGAGCTCGTGTTGCAGAAACAGAGATTGTGATACGTATCTTTGCAAAGAGCTTGTATTGTGAAAACATTTGCAACAAAGATTATATTATGGATTTTTTCGTAGTCTCATAGACTTCTGCAACATAGACCATGTTTCAGAAACATCCCACCATAGCGGTTACCTCTGTCTTGCATCTCCGCTGTTGTTGTTGAAGCACGAGATGTTTTTGAAGCGGCTACGTTTCTCCAACACTGACTAAGTTTTCGCAACACCGGTTATGTTGCAATCATAGTGAACGGCTCGCGTGATGCATGCGGGGATGGACCGATGAAGCATGCGGCTACGGCGGTGACACGTAGGGCGCTTGCCCCATTCCCAACGCCTCCATCACAGTAACGCGTGTGTCCCCTGAAGCACCTAGGTGCCCCTCATATCACCTTCAGCGGCCCCAATCGAGGTACGCCCCGAGTAGCAGCGAAGAGCTTGGCAATTGGGGGGAGATATAGGTGAAAGAGAAAGGTAGGAGACAGAGCGAAGAGATAAGGTCCACAGCAGGACGCGTAGCACCCAGCCGACGCGGTGGATTACTATCGAGGAATCAGCCGACTGAAGCCGAGCATTTTCCTTGGCTAAAAGCCTCACACAAACGTGCTACTGTTGGGTGGCGGTGCACTTTGGGCCGACGGTAGCAGAAGCCTAACGACTACATTCACACAACCCTTGGGCTTTATAGTTGATGCTAAAATGATAAAAGCATGACGACACAAAATGTAGACTACACAATAAAATAAAAACCAACAATAATTATAGGAGGAAAATTGTGTCATAAGTAAAACTACGCCTTGATGTGTGGTTCGGATCCAACACATGAATTTTAGATAAATCTTGATCATTCATTGTTTTCTACATTTTTCTTTTCCTGTCTGCATGGTTTTGATTTTCAATGAATGAGCATTTGGCAATGCTTTTATCTCTATTATATGTCGCAAGCGCTTATCCAATCTATAAACACTAATAATGAGAAAATGAAACCACCAATGATTGTGAATATCTCATTCTTTCCTAATCCAAGATTGGAGAAAGAAGATCTAAATGAATTTTCGTCGTAATTCATTAATATTTTAATATGAATATTACAATAATTTATATTCAAAAGACGACCACTTGGCTCGGGGGGATATAGCCCATTTGCTAGAGCATCACTCTTGCAGTTGGGTCAAAAAAACTTGGGGCAAGATAATGGATGCAAAGATGAACAAAAGGCCTTGGACACGTAATGGATCCTGAAAGGATTCATATTTTTTCATGTCAAAGGTTAGATCAAACCCAAGTCACCCTCCTACTATAAAAATGCACACATTTCTTTTGCGAATTCGTGCATGGAAAAGTCCAAGATAAACCGCTCACAAAAGCTTGAGTCATGTAGCACAATGGGCAAAATAAAGGGATCCCAAAATAAAAGATCCTAAGTACACAAACTCTAGGAAACTTCACAACCACGGCAAAAAAAAGGAGTGCGTTGGTGGGACATTCTTTAACTTGTAAACTTCACGACCATGAAAAAATGGAGTGTGTTACGGCATCTCCGACCCTCAAATCACCCGCATATGTCCGAATCATGTTGTGCGGACCACGAAAGTCATTCAACGCGGACGTACTTTCTCCCGCAAACCGGGAACAATCTAAAGGCTTTGTGGGCGTCCGGACACCATCTAAGCCCCGCTTCTGACCGCCCTGGTCCACCCAAATCCCCTCCTCCATCGCCCGCACTCGTTCCCGGCCGGCGCTAGCTACTCACATGCATGCTGGTGTAGAGTGCGCCACTCCACATTTTAGATGGCTCAGGGCGGACGCGACTACCTCCGCCATTGAAGCGGCGCGCCGACCGAGGGCTCCGCCCGCTGCATGCTCGACTAAGCACGCCTCCTCGCCGCATTCAAATGCCTCCATTAAACCCACATGAAAGCCGAGAAACCTACTCCGGTCACACGTTCGTTCACGACCGGGCCGACATTAAACACAATGTCGGGCAAGCTCCTTCTGTCCGCCTGCTATTTAAAGGAGGCCAGACACCGGCCAAGAATAACACCACTCCGTCGCTCCCCATCTCTTTTCTCCACCTTTTCGATGGCATCCGACTAGTAGAAAGAACAGTTCTTTGGCATAAAAGCCGGTTGGATGGCCCGTCGAGCCCCCGCCAGATACGAGAGAGGCAGCTCGCTGCTCCTCCTCCATCACCTAGACTGACAAAGCAAGTTGCCACACCAAGCCGGCGCGTGGTTCAGCAACTCGCCGCTTCAAGCTAGCTCACAGAGGTGTGGCGAGTTGCTCCAAGCCAACATGGGCATTGTCGCTGCTGTGGACCACGCCGCATCGTACCGCGCCATCCGCCGTCAACGGCGCGTAACCGTGCTCTGCCGGCAGAGAAAGATGCCAGCTACGCACACATCAACGGGGCGGCACCCGACACGTCCGTCGCCCCCACCATCATCGAGGAGAAGTAGAACACGGGAGGCCGCCGTCGCTTAGGTCCCATGAAGGTCACCGCCGAGGCGACGCCGATGTATACAGTTGGTGTGTCTTGCAGGCCACCGTCGTCCCGTTACCCAAAACCAACTTTGATCCGTGCAGCGTAGGGACACTTCCCCTCCAGTTGAAGCATCAACTGTCGATTCCACCCCGATGAGCTATGGGGAAGCGAGCTGCCCTTTGCAGTGAAGCATATACCTCCGAGGCTCATGGCTACCGTACATGGGGACAACAATGATGACGGGGTCCTGTACAGGGGGTGGCTATCGCCAGGGAGCTCAACCTCATCAACTACAAGGGGACCACTAGGCCCAATGCCATGAGCAAACCCTAGGAGGCGAGGCGACCTTCGTGGTCTCAAGACAAGAGGGCGGCAGCGCCGCAGATCGCATCTACCGTGTAAATCCTAGACCTCTCCTGCCTATATAAAGGGAGGTATAGGGTCCTCATTCATCATCTATCCATAGATAGGAAACTCTCGGTACTAGTATCATACACCATTATAACCCCTTGCACGAGGTATTCCTTCACCATGAATAACGGAAACTAGCAGGATGTAGGGTATTACTCTCTGGAGGCCCTAATTTGGATAAACCCCTCGTGTGACCTCCGATTCAGGACTTTCAGCTGTCCTTGGACCCCAACCGAGGGAATTGATAGTATTTTGCACCGTCAAATAGAGATCCGCCGCGGCCGGCAGTAGACTAGTCAAGGGTATCCATATCGTCGGAATGGATATCCACTGGCGCCGGCCATAGACTAGTTTTATCTTAGTCCGGTATCGTTTTTAGTTAAAAATATGTCCAAAATGTAAACGTTTTCGTCCATTTTGTATGAAATCCATTATGTTTGTATGAAATCTAGCCGTGTTTGCATGAATTTCATTCGGTTTGTTGAAGAAGTGTTTGAAATGTATGCGGGAAGCGATGGATGGCGATCTCCCGCATCCGTTTCCGTGGACTGGTCCTTCCTTTTTCGCGGACGGATGCGAGAGGAAATTCGTAGGTCGCCGTTGTAGATGCCCATAGTGAGACATTTTTAACTAGTCAGGCAACCCCTCCTTTAGCGCCGCTCAAGACAACAATCGCATGCATCTCATTTGTGAATTTCAATTCTGTGTGCATGCTACATAGTAACATCAAGTAAACAAGTACCCAGTGCCAAAAGAAAAAAACAAATACGCAAAATCTAGGAAAACATCACAAGCACACAAGGATAATTGATTTGTTGGCACTTATGAAGGAAAAATTCAACCAATGGCCAAGACTTTTTGAAGTTCGTGTTGATAGAGTTGGGTGTAGATCGGCACAATTATTAATATTTTGTTGCTGAGTGAAAGAAATAGTCCAGTTGGGCAGCAATCGATAGGAATACCTATATTGTACTCCCTCCTTTCCTGAATATTTGTCTTTTTAGAGATTTCAAATGACTACTACATACGGATGTATATAGACATATTTTAAAATGTAGATTCATTCATTTTGCTCTGTATGTAGTCACTTGTTGAAGTCTCTAGAAAGACAAATATTTAGGAACGAAGGGAGTAAGTAGGTTACCTGGGGAGAATTGTTGAGTCAAATATTGATCCAGCGGGATGCTTTCAGTTGTCCAGTTGTGACGCACCATCTGCAAAAAGATCACAATAACAATCCTTTCAGAAAGCTCCTACGACACATCGAGTTATAAGTAGGAGAGGGGAAAGCCCTGCACTATGAATGCACTGTCTGCAAAAATACCTACTCCCTCCGAGTTTCTAAATATAAGTCTTTCTAAACATTTCATTATGGACTTCATAAGAATACTCCACATCCTATATAAAATCTTCATATTTTATTACAAAAATTTCATCGATAGGAAAAAAGGAGCTCATAATACACCAACAGCTTATATCCCATATATAAGAGGGATGTGGTACAGACACATAAAGTACACAGAGCCCAAACAAATCATATATCAAGTAATCAGAACTATTTTCGATACATCAATTCCGATTAATCCAAAAGCCTTAAGAGAGAAAACCAACCAAACTGGACACAGCAAGCCTACAAATAGGCTGCGCGCGCACGAGGACAATGATCAACCTACAGGAGCTAGCAGCAACACAAATCGCTTCAAACGCGATAGAACAGGCTACACCATCGATCAGAGGAACGCACAAACAGGATGAGCTAAGCATGGGCTAGGGGCCGTTGATCTGAGCGGAGGGAGGCCTAACCTGCGACCGAGCACCACAACACCTGCAGTCGCAACTCTCCTGCCTGTCATAGTGGATCCGCTTTAGAAGCAAAATACAACTAGCATCCCATAATAACAGTATAAACAAGTACTTACTCCCTCCGTTCCGAATTACTTATCTTAGATTTGTCTAGATACGGATGTATTTAGCACTAAAATGAGTCTAGATACATCTGTATCTAGACAAATCCAAGACAAGTAATTCGAAACGGAGGGAGTTGATATCAAAACGCGTAGAAGATTTAAACCTTAATTATACACGGGAGGACTTGGGCTGACGACAGGGCGAGGCGAGGCGAGGCGGGCGTGCAACAATGCCTTAGAAAGGACCCTAAACAGCCGAGGTGCACATATGCGCAGATCCGATCGAGGTTCCCTGGCACTCCGGCCTCCGGGTATACACACCTTCTCGTCATCGGCACGAATCTGCCGCGAGGATCCATGGATCGCAGGCGTAAGTCGAGACCATGTCGGCACGCATCCGCCGTGCGTGAGGGATCATGGATCGCAGAGCCAACTTCAGGGGGCACTCCGGTATCCAGACGTGTACACCCTCTCGGGTCTTGGCACGCATGCGCCGTGAATTTCCGTCCCCGGAGAGAAATTTCATCCCCCCCTCCCGCCGGCGCCGGGTCCTGGTAGGAAAAGCGAGCCTGGTGTTGGTGTTGGGGGAAGAAAGGCGTGGGGAGGACGATCAGATAAAACGTGGGCGGCCAGATTTAAGTAGTCTATATATATATACAGTATATATTACTCCACCTACCGTATATTATTTGTATTTGTTTGAAGATTATTACAACAATACGGTGCATTGTTTTCCGGGATTGGAAAGATCGGAGACAGAGCGGAGGTCTAATCGTCACATGCCACCAGGATCCACGCCCTCCCTTGTCAGCGGGCACCTAAAATTGCAGCAGGCTACACGACACATGTTTTTTGTGCTCTGTTATGCACGTGCCGACGTGCGTACGCGTGTACTACCGGTACTCCTACATTGCTGAGGCCTGACGGATACGGGTAACATCAAATACCGCGAGATCGCGTCAAAAAAAAAAAATACCGCGAGATCTTGGATTTTTTTTACCGTGCGATACCAATTGCTTTTGCCCATGGTATGGGTACCGCGGGCATAGGCAAGACTTTATAACCACGGCCGAATAATACTACCTCCGTTTCAGTTTACAAATCCTGCGCGTATACCTAGATTGTCAATTTTATCACTCTAATATAAACTATATAACACAAAAATTATATCTTTTGAAAGTAGAAAGTCGAAGTTTATGTTGGTATATTTTTTGTAATATATGACTTGTATTAGGTTGGTCAAATTGACGACCTAGGGGTACGCGCACGTCCTGTAAACTGGTGAGAAATTCCATCCATGTGTTGTCAGAAAAAATAAAATCCACCCATGCCTAAACCAATAAATATCCAAAGCTAATACTATAATAAATAAACATAATCCCTATGACATATAGGGTCATCATCCAATCACTACTGCCCAACACCAATTCCCTAAATTGACCGCGGCTCAAAGGCCTGCAGCCACCACCCCGCCACTTCTCCGTCATCTGTGACCGCAACAACTATATATCACATTCAGCGAGACGTTAAGATGTGTCTCGCTGAAGCATTTGCAGTTCGGGCAGGCCCAATCACACGGTACGGTTAAAATAAATACAAAAGTATAACTGTAAAAAGGGTGAGCTACAGAGATAGAACCCTGTTCTACTAAGAAATCAACAAGGATGTCATCGACCATACCAGGGTTTTCAACGGCGGCGAATCAATCGCCCTGGAGGAGATACAAACTCGCCTTAAGCAACAGGGCTTCGATGCTAACGGTCCGACCTCACTTTGTGGATCCGATGAAGAAGTACCTAAGCAATCCTTACTACGATAATATATTATAAACAGAGAGTGACAACTATGTGTGGTTCTATATAGTACTCAGCTACATTGTCGTTATGTATTAACGTACTTCAAAACTTGCCTGGCTATTTTCATTAAGTACTCCGTTACATAATTCTCGTTGTTGTCATGACAGTGTTTATTCCGCTGCTACGTCGGCATCTTTTTGCTGCCTTGGTTAATGGCGTGTGGACAAAATGCAACGCCTCTAACTTTCCATGATACTGCTGGAGTGCAATTAGGTGTTACGCCATCAGTATATATGTTACTGCTTATGGGCATCCAATGCTACCACTAATTTTTTTTATCAGTGGCGCCTTGTTGGTGGCGTTGAGTGCTCACCAAGGCACTTTTTGCAACGCCAACACTAGCGTTTCCTGCGCTAGTGTATAGCCAGCAGTTTGCTCTATTATTATCCTTGCTCTAAGTGTCTTCACAAAACTGTTTGTCACACAGCTCTGACAAACAAACATTGCGAAGGGTACAACGTAGTGAACGTGAATCGATGTTTTCTAATACCGGGCGGATCTAATGGCATCCTACAATATTGCGCTCTAGAGGCTGGGCTCTAGGTTTTTTTTTCTTCCGAAAACTCTATTTCTACTTCGCAAAACATTCAAAAAGTGTGCTTATACATATACATGTATAGTTTGTATGTATGAAGTTTCACGAATTTTTTTTATGTGTGGTGTACACAAAAAAAGATGAATACATGCATAAAAGTAGGCCTTTCTACTGTTGTTGTTGGGCTAGTTTTTTTTTGTCTTTTTTGCATAGGCTACAAATCAACTTATTGAACAATGAAACTTTACAGACATATGAAGAACACCTATATGTATCCATGGAAAAATAAAATCATTTCTTTTCTTTTGAAACTTATAACTAGCATTTTTGAATTTTTTTAACATAAGGCTCGTCTACAAAATGCTGCACTTTGGCATCCTTACTGTAAGAGCAAGTATAATAAGGTGACATAAGCAGGCTATAAGACTTTAAATATCATACTTTTGCTAAGTTGGAGGAGAGAGAAGAGAGATAGAAGAGGAGTGGGTTGTAGATTTACATCTGGTTGTAGCACGGGCTCCTAGAAATTTTATGAGAGTGTAACAATGTAAGGTGGGTCATACGGTAATAAAATAGCACTTCCTTGTAGCTAACTACTCCCCCGGTCCTTTTTACTCCGCGTATTAAATTTGTATCAAGTCAAATTTTGCAAAGTTTGATCAAATTCATATTAAAAAATATTAACATCTATAATACAAAACATATATACTATGAAACTACATTTCATAATGATTCTACCCATATTGATTTAACATTGTGAATGTTGATACTTTTTTTCTATAAGTTAGATTAAAGTAGGTATATTTTGACTTTAAACAAAAACTTATATGCAGATTAAAAATGATTGGAGGGAGTATTATACATGTTGGCTATTACTACAACGTAGCGAATAGCTCTAACCTTTCCTCGGGGAGGGAAGGGAGATATGAGCGCATCGATTGGGTATGAATAACATGACAACATGTTATAGGTAACAGTTGACTGTATTATTAACCGTGCACTAAGACTAGCCACAATGGATAGTACTCCCTCCGGTCCTTTTGAGTCTGCATATAAGTTTTGTCCGAAGTCAAAGTATCTCTACTTTGATCAAAGTTATAGAAAAAAGTATAAACATTCATAATGCTAAATCAACATTGTTAGATTCATTAAAAAAATGTAGTTTCATTAGTGACCCAGGGTGAAGAATAAGTAATTCTTCACCCTGGTCATTTGTTCGCGCCACGGTGTGGCTCAACCCAGGATGAACGAAAGTAAAGTTCTACCCAAAATTGTATCCTACCGTCGTAAGATTACTTTGACGCCGGAAGCGGTTCACTGGCCATGGTGATGAGCTAGCCTACTCCCCCGTGCAGTTTTCAATTAGATGCGAACGGTTTCGACTGTGAACGGCGACTAGCGGCGGCGATCGGCGGGTGGGCTCGATGGTGCGGTGCTCGGCGGAGGATTCACTCGCTTCCCTGTCCATCTCCCCCCGTCCTCTCGTGCGACCTGGAGGCCTACAATGGCGGTGGGGGCGGAGCGTACTACGATTTCGACTGCGGCGGCGACCCCTCCCAAATCCACCCCACTGTTTTTCTGTACTTGTAAAAGAACTTGTTATGTTCCTCTGATTATTTCAGGTGTTTGCTTTTACAAGTCAATCAGTACGATGATTTGAGGGATTATATTAGATATAGTGAATCAGAAACATGTTTAAGTTCAGTTTAATTTTTAGATCATATAACTTCTCTCGTATTTCTGAAATGAGCAATCTTATTCTTCAACTTGCAGATTTTGTACCGGCTAAATGTTATTTTCTTTGGCAAGTTCTTGTACTGTTTCCTGATTCTCATGGAGATGCTGCGGTTTCTTGCTGATCCAGTTCCAAAAGAATGTATATATCTCCATCTAGTGTTGTTTCTTGCTGTGGTTTGCTTAAATATTTTTCTTCAGTTATGTAATTTGTTCTCCTTTTCCTTGTGCGGCTGGCCAATTTTTTAGAAAACAGGCACAATAAGTGCCCGACTTTAAATTATTAAAGCAAAGAACGGCCAGAGTACCACATTGTTGAAGTTGTACAGAACAAAACGGAAAAGCTGGCCATTGACACACTTGGGAAAGCTTATCATTGTTATAGATGGTCCTTCCCAGTTCTCTACGCGTGTTGTTATCCTGTTGGGCAGCAGGGCAGGGACGAAACAAGACAACAACATATTGCTTCATGTTTGATTTTATTCGACTCGCTATTTGCTTCATGTCTTAACCTCCTTTGAGCATCTGCTGGTTCCATTTTGTGCAGCTGCTAAGCAAAGCGATATGATCATCATATCAAGTGGGCATCGATGCCATTATGTAGTTTCTCTTGTCAGGGTATACCACGCGCAGATTATAATTATCTCTGATTCGAATTGTATGCACACAAAGCTTTACATGTTATTACTGGTATATACAAAGACTGTACTATATGGTGGCCTATTTGTGATGCTGCATGATTTTCTAGGCACATTAAGCCTTCTTTGCGATCCCCTTACAATCACCTCGGAACATGCTTGTTGCTAATGAAAATATGTAGTACTATTTTGACATTAGGTATTTGAAATTCAATTAGTGGAGCAACGAGAATCTTGCAATAAGGCTTAAGTTCCTACTTTACGTGGCCTCCAAAATTCGGTACACGCTAAATCTGAAAATGGATTAGTACAGTTTCTGGAAAAGAAAATGGATTAGCGTGCCCAGAAAAAAAATGGATTAGTGTGGGACGTGCTCCTATTTTACTTTGGGCCGAGATTTCTTACCTTGCTCTCATCGAATTTCTTACGGGGTCAAAGCTGTGGTTTGCTCTCATCAGTTTTCGCGGGGTTTTAATTTACTCGACAGGACACATGAAGCAGCAGAAAAGACCACGTTGGCTCAAGACGCAGAGGGTGCAGACTGATGACCCAAGTCCCAAGAGGCACTGTGACCCGGCCTAGAGTTCCTCAAATCAAAAAGGGAAAATATGATAAACTAACTTCCTTCCAGCTGCCCTGACATGGCCCAGAGCGGAGGTACTGTACTACTAGTAGTACTATACGGTTACATAGGTACTAGTACTCCCTAGGCTGGGAGCCACAGGCTTCTCCGATGGAGAGGTGCGCAAGCGCAACCGTGCAACCAGCCACTACGAAGGGGCCAAATGAGTTCTTCGTTCTTTTTAAGCAAGAAAGGAATTTGCAGCCGCAGCGCACAAACTGAACCTTTGGTGTGTCGGTCGATAGGATGGGTTTGACAAATGTTACTTGGTAAAATTTAGTTGCAAGTACTAAAGATGATTGAAATCAACTAAATCTGGAAAATGTTTACAAGAGGTTACGCGTACTTTTGGCGTGAATGGACTCTGAGCTGCAGCAGCTGCTGTTTTGGCAGCCGCAGCCGCCCTTTCGCGGATTGCGCCGGAGTACTCATCGTCTTGATGCTCATAGTGGTCGCTTTAGTTTCCAAGGTCGCACCGTGCACGGATCCACGGCTTTGACCTGCAAAATGATAGCACAAACGAATCAATCCAAGTTGAAACATTTCAGATCTGAGGAGACACGAACTAAATCCCAGCCAAAACAAGAACCGAATATTGCATGTGCAATACCACAGAAACGAAAAAATAATCAAGAATCCCAGTAGCTAGTCCGCCTCGCGCGCCGCTTAGCCCCTCTCTCATCACACCACGCGGTTTGGGCGTTAATCCGTTGCGCTTGATGCCTGGCACGCTCTGTATTCTGTCCGTCGACTTGTGCGCCTAATCTGGACTCTGATTCGGTCTAATCATCTTTGAGCATATAAATAAACTCGGCCTAACCCTTGCACACTTACCACTTGACAGAAGGGAAAAAGAAAGGGGCCCAACACGGCCCACCTGAAAGGACCCGTCGTCTTTGTCCTCTGAGAAAGCAGAGCTGTGGAGCTCCTCTCATGGCGCTGCCAACAATGGTTTTAGGGCATCCCAAAAATCTACTGTAGAAAAGAGTTCTATAGAGTAGGGAGTACTTGTAACCACGGGATCCGTTTAACCACCTGGTATAATTTGGCTCCTTCGCGCGCCTGGGACGCCGCATGACGGGAACCAAAACGATGCTATGGAGCTTGGCGATTCAGATCTGGATTCGTCCAACTTTCAAGCCGCCGTAACGCCTGTGTTGTGTCCGCAACCGCAACCAGCAGGAGAGAAGAACTGCAAAACCAAAAACCAGATCTGAGAACCGGTCAATTTGAGCTCACCTGACAGCGGCAGCGACCAACAGAATCGCCGGCACACAGGCCGGCGACGACGAGCCAAGCAACGAACGAACCGCCGCCGGAGAAAGCACGAGCTGAACCATGACAGTATCCCATGTTCCTCCTACGCTACAGAAATTGAGGCGGAGGGCGGAGGAGAATGGAGTAGGGTGGTGGTTTGGGGACTGACAGACTGTAGGGGTCGTAGTCACATTTTGGGCACTGTGTGGCAGGGCGGCGGATCGTGAGTTCGTGACGGGCGCAAGATCTACTCCCTGCTAAAAAGTTAGTGTGACGTTATCTCAGTCGCTCGGGATAGGCGCCGGGCTCCTATTCTCACTATTCTCAGGGGGTGTTTTTTAGTCCCAGGACTAATAAAAAAAAACTCTTCAGTAGAGTCTTTTTCTAGTTCCTGTAGAAAAAGTTCCTCTCGTTTGGTTCCTAGTGATTTTTTAGGGACTTTTTCTAGTATCTGGGACTAAAAAGTCCCTGAACCAAACACCCCCTCAGTGTATTCCCTCTGCCGAAGTATATAAAATACCAGTTCCTATGAACCATAGTTGGCCAGATCGAGAAACTATGTCACTGGAAAACGGTCGCCGATGACAAAATAAAAGATGCATTATTTGAGAATCATGACATGGAGCTTAGGACATGGTTACGATTTGCAGTTAATTGATCTAATTGACAACAGTGGAGAAAAATTGGCCCGTACTAAGATTTAGTGAGAACTATTTATCAAAATACACCCACAATTTATGTGGAATTTAGTCTTTGTGAAAATATGTAGAAACATGAATGAAATGTTTTCGTCAGTCATCTTGTTATTTGATTTTGAGCATTGAACTGGATATTTATATTGAGTAAAAACAGATCAAAAAATTACATATCTATGAGAACTTTAAATATACGACGAATCTTGAAATTCAAGATCACATACTATTTGTAGTTCAAACCTAAATTTTAACCTAATTGGAGTTTATGTTTTCAGGAATAAAAATCTGAACTAAATACTAATGAAATTATTTTATTTGGACTTTGAGTAATTTTTTGATTCCACAAGAAAAGCAGAATATTTAAAATCCTTATTAACCTTCAAAATATTCTAATATTTTTTGGCGAGGATTCAGATACAAATTTGAAACAAACAAAAACATGAAAAGAAACAAGGGAAAGCTAAAACAGCAGCATTCTAGTTAGATACCAGCTCCTCTCCCGTTTTGGACGAGTAACATCATCATGCGCATGTTAGAGGATCCCCTCCTGCTTGTCTAATTGTTACTCTGCTGGCCCCGACCTCGCTCGCTCTCCCTTCCTCTCGCTTTCGTGATCGTGTCCTTGTCGCCAAATTAGTTCAGGGAGAAGTATATTTTTTGACCCTAAACTCTTTCGAAAGTATGGAAATAGTCCCTGAATTTCAAAACCAGCAAACCTTAGTCCCTCAACTTTTCAAACCGGATTAGTTTAGTCCCTCACACCGCTTCGAGTGGTTTCAATCTGATGTGGACATGGTTTTGACCAAAAACATGAAACGTCACCTAGTTTTGACCGCCACGTCACACTCCATGTCATTTTTTTTCCAAAACACAGTGCATGTCACCAAGGGTCCCCAGTACTCCCAGGCGCAGCGAGTTCGGATGAGAAGCCAGACAGCGTCGTCCATGACAGTCATGCGGTGGAGATGAAGCGCTCGAGCGGCCAGAGGAGCTCGGCGACCCAGGGCGTGGCGTTGGCAGACGAGTTACTTGGCCTCCCTGTTGCACGGGCTGTCGAGCTGCAGCCTACGCCTGGCGCGACCCCGCTGACCTTTTGGACAGGAGGCCTGAGCAGGACGAGGAGCTCGAGGCAGCGAGCTCAGACAAGCCCTCCGCGGGCACCTCCACTGACCGCGTTGGCCATGCATCTGATCGTATGCAGCGGCGTGTAAGGTACGGTCCAGGGAGCAACACATCGCGTGCGTGTGTATTCTGGGCGAGATCGGATCAGCATGTTCGTTTTGCCGGCGGCTAGAATCAATCCAGCAGCTAGTCTGCACTTCGTGTTCCTTGCTGGAGCACGCCTGCCTCACAGGAGACCCAAGGCCGCGCCCTGGTGCACCAGCTCATTGCAGGAGCTCGCGATCCCTGCTCGCGTGGTGCCCCTCCATCCATCCTAGCTACGGCAATGTCAAGCCCAACCACAACATGAATTGAAGAACGGTAAGTCCGTAAGTGCAGACCTTGTTTTTATGAGGACCCGCGCGAGCGGGAAGACTTGAGCCACCCGCACTGGCAGCGACACAAGCAAAAGAGCAGCTTTGGGAGCTTCACGTACGCAGTTGACCCTGCGTCCAGCACTCTAGCAGACTAAGGGCATCCTACACAGGCCATCGTACATCATGGACCACCTGACCGACGCGTACCGAGCCGCACCACGCTGGCTGCAGGTGCCGCCGTATTTGCTCGTTGCACACACTGCCGGGCGTCGTCGACACGCACTGCCGCTCGCTGAGCATTATACCTAGCACCTTTCGTGCACGTGTCCGAGTCAAAAACCACACCACGTAGCAGAAAATCACCCTAAGGGGGGATCATTGCTATACTTTCGAAAGAGTTGAAGGACGAAAAATATACTTATCCCGTTAGTTCACGGCGGCGGGGTCGCCGCGGCCTGGAGCACCAACTACGGTCTCGCGGACGGCAGTTTAAATTACATGGGCATGCCCTCAATCTCGTCCATGTTTAATTTTGACATTAGTCCCTTGTCTCTCTTCAATGAGGTGGACAGCAGCCTAAGCCGATTCACCCAAATATCCATCTAGCAGCCAGCTCCTGAGTACTTGAAGTTTCACTTGCGTATATAAGCTGGTGCAATCGAACGTAAAAGAGCGAGGTAGGATTATTTAAGAGAACTATTCCTGTATCAGCCAAAAAGCATAGCCTAGCTCAGGTGGTCGCTGCCATACATATTTGGTTGATGGTCGTGAGTTCGAGTCCATCTGCAGCTAATGTTTTTGCCTCCTCTAGCCTGCTAAGTTGGGCCATAACGCAGGGTGTGAACGATGGATGGGCCCGTGAAGCCACGACCGAGAGCTTGCACAAGGACGTGCGGACCTAAATTAGTACCACCTTATTTATATTACAATTTTGTCTATACAAATCGTAAAAGCGTATGATGACATTAGAAGAAAGCGTATTCTGACGGTGAACCCGGAGACCCAATCCTTTCGATAAGTAAGAGTGTCAAACCCAACGAGGAGCAGAAGGAAATGATAAGTGGTTTACAGCAAGATATTCTCTTAGGCCTAACTATGGTGAAGTGTCATGTATTCGACGTTCACATGACACCACTAAAGAAAGAACAATATACATATCATCAAAATATCGAACGAATACCAACTTCACAAGATTACTTATAACAAGACTTCTCCCATGTCCTCAAGAACAAAAGTAACTATTAACAAATCATATTCATGTTCAAGATCAGAGGTGTATTGAATATGCTTAAGGATCTGAACATATAATCTTCCACCAAATAAACCAACTAGCATCAACTACAAAACATAATCAACAGTACTAGCAACCCACATGTACCAATATGAGGTTTTGAGACAAAGATTGAATACAAGAGATGAACTAGGGTTTGAGAGGAGATGATGCTGATGAAGATGTTGATGAAGATCGTTCCTGCCACGATGAGAGGATCGTTGGTGATGTCGATGGCTTCGATCTCCCTGATACCTTCCAAACACATCTACTTTTCAAACACTTTTGCTCTTGTTTTGGACTCTAATTTGCATGATTTGGATGGAACTAACCCGGACTGACGATGTTTTCAGCAAAATTGCCATGGTGTTACTTTTGTGCAAAAATAAAAGTTTTCGGATTGAGCTGAAAATTTACGGAGATTATTTCTGGAATATGTAAAAAATATTGGCACAGAGAACTACTGGAGGGGAGCCACCCAAGAGCCACAAGCTCAGGGGTGCGCCTAGTGAGCTTGTGGGCCCCTGGAGCCTTCGGTTGCGCTAAGTCCAAGTTGTCCAACTCTATAAGTACCGTCTCGCGGAGAAAAAAATAAGAGAGAAGGAATCATTGTGTTTTATGATACGGAGCCACCTCCACCTTCTGTTCTTCATCGGGAGGGCTGATTTGGAGTCCGTTCGGGGCTCTGGAGGGTGGAATTCATCACCGTCATCATCATCAACCCTTCTCCATTAACAATTCCATGATGCTCACCACTGGGAGTGAGTAATTCCTTCGTAGGCTTGCTGGGCAGTGATGGACTTGGATGAGATTTGTCATGTAATCGAGTCAATTTTTTAGGCTTGATCCCTAATATCCACTATGTTCTGAGATTGATGTTGCTATGACTTTGCTATGCTTAATGCTTGTCACTAGGGCACGAGTGCCATGATCTTTATGATTTCGTGAATATACTTGAGTTATTGATCCTATCTTGCAATTTGTATGCACCTGTTACGTGTTATGATCTACATAACCCAAGGTGACAATAATTGGGATTCTTTCCAGTGATTACCATAATATGAGGAGTTCATGTATTCACCATATGTTAATGCTTTCTTCCGATTCTCTATTATTAGGAGGCCTTAATATCCCTTAGATTCCCTTATGGACCCCACCACCATGGGAGGTTAGGACAAAAGATGTCATGCAAGTTTTTATTACAGAATACATGCCTACATTACATTGATGAATTGGAGCTATTGTGTGTCGCTCTAGGTTGTGACTGTTATATGATGAATATCATCCAACACAAATATCCATCGCTGGTCCAATGTATACGCTTTTCTCATATTGGTCTTTCCTGAGTTACTTTCGTTGCTACTGCTGTTACAATCATCACAAACTGCTACTGTTACTATTCTTGTTACCATTGCTACTGTTGCTACTACTATCAAAACTATCATACTTCTGTGCTACTAAACACTTTGCTGCAGAAATATAATTTCCCATGTGTGGTTGAATTGACAACTCAACTGCTAAGGCTCATAAATATTCTTTGGCTCCCCTTGTGTCGAATCAATAATTTTGGGTGAAATACTACCCTCGAAGACTGTCGCGATCCCCTATACTTGTGAGCTATCAAGACCTTTTTCAGGCGCCATTGTCAGGGAGCATAGCTATATTTATTGAGTTCACGTGGGATTTTACACTATGAAGAATCTGAAAGATACTAGAACCAAGATCGTACCCTCTAAGACGAGGGGAGGTAATGAACTGCCATCTAGCTCTGCACTTGATTCACCTTTTGTTTTGAGTAGGCTTGCTACACCACCACCTGCTATTCATTCTGATATGTCGCAAGTAACTGATGAACTACTTTTTCTATAAAAGAAACTTGTGATGATGTAGTACTCTGCTTGATGAAACTGTGCCACTAGGTGAATTTGTTGACGAACAACTTGCTAAAGCTAAATGAAAGGATCGATATGGTTGACTAGAGGGCGGTGAATAGGCAACTACCATTTTTTAGCTTTTCTTAACAAATTAGGGTTAGCAACAAATAGGTTGACTGGATGTGCAACTAGGTGAGCAACCTATATGATGTTAACAATAAGAACATCACAAGCAAGCAAGATAAAAAATATAAGTAAGGCTTGCGCAAAGTAAAGGTAAGAGATAACCACAAGTGGAGTCACGGGAGACGAGGATGTGTTACCAAAGTTCCTTCCCTTTGAGAGGAAGTACGTCTTCGTTGGAGCGGTGTGGAGGCACAATGCTCCCCAAGAAGCCACTAGGGCCACCATATTCTCCTCACGCCCTCACACAATACGAGATGTCGTGATTCCACTAGTAGTGCCCTTGAAGGCGGCGAGCAGACCTTTACAAACAAGGTTGGGGCTCTCTCCACAACCGAATTGGAGGCTCCCAACACCACCATGAAGCTTCACCACAATGGAATGTGGCTCCGAGGTGACCTCAGCCGTCTAGGATGCTCAAACACCCAAGAGTAACAAGATCCGCAAGGGATTAGTGGGGCGAATCAAATTTCTCTTGGTGGAAGTGTATATCTAGGCCTTCTCAAGCAATCCCTAAAGAATCAACAAGTTTGATTGGCTAGGGAGAGAAATCGGGCAAGAATGAGCTTGTGAGCAACAATGGAGCTAGCTTGGGGGAGGAAGAGGCAAGTCAACTTGTGGAAGATGACTCCCTTATATAGTGGGGGATAAAATCCAACCGTTGTGCACCCACAGCTCGTGCACAAGCGGTAGTACCGCTCGGGGGAGCGGTACTTCCACTGGCATGGAAGTTCTAGCCGTTGCGTACAAATGAGCAAGTCAGGGAGGTGGTAGTTCCGCCGGAGCGGTACTACCTCTCCCACTAGTGGTACTTACGCTTGGTGATGAGTAGCAGCCGGAATCCGCGATAGTAGAGGGAGGCAGGGCGGTAGTGCCGCCCGAGGCGGTACTTCCTCTGGGAACTGTCGCTCTACTTCCGCCCGCGGGACAGACTAGTCCAGAACGCAATAAATAAGCGGTACTCCATGCGGCAGAAGCCAGCGGTAATTCCGCCAGAGCGGTTGTCGGTGTCAAAACCGGCGGATCTCGGGTAGGGGGTCCCGAACTGTGCGTCTAGGCGGATGGTAACAGGAGACAAGGGAAACGATGTTCTTACCCAGGTTCGGGCCCTCTCGGTGGAGGTAAAACCCTACTCCTGCTTGATTAATATTGATGATATGGGTAGTACAAGAGTAGATCTACGACGAGATCAAAGAGGTTAAACCCTAGAAGCTAGCCTATGGTATGATTGTTGTTCGTCCTATGGACTAAAACCCTCCGGTTTATATAGACACCGAAGAGGGTTAGGGTTACATAGAGTCGGTTACAATGGTAGGAGATCTACATATCCGTATCGCCAAGCTTGCCTTTCACGCCAAGGAAAGTCCCATCCGGACACGGGACGAAGTCTTCAATCTTGTATCTTCATAGTCCAGGAGTCCGGCCAAAGATGATAGTTCGGCTATCCGGACACCCCCTAATCTGGGACTCCCTCAGTAGCCCCTGAACCAGGCTTCAATGATGACGAGTCCGGCGTGTTGATTGTCTTCGGCATTGCAAGGCGGGTTCTTCTCCAAACCCTGTGTTGAATAGTGTCCGGCTTCTCGTAAATATCGCACTCCTCGGCTTCCACGCCCAATAATGGCCATCTTCCACGTGTTGAATGAATGTGAAAAGCCAGGGTATTTTTTCATTTATCCCCCTAGCTGCGCAAATGAGCCGCCCTATAAAAGAGACGGGGATCTAGATCTGAATCACTCCATCCTCCCTCCGCGAGCATTCATCGGAGCGCCTCTGACAAAAATCCATTCCATCATGGACAGTCGACGCGGCCCCTCCTCTCGCGCTCCCAGCTCTCAGCCTGGAGATGGGGAGAGATGCTCGGTCCCGCACAGCGAGCTAGTGACGCTCCAAACCAAGGGATTTCTTCCCCCAGCCTTCATGGTTCCGGTCCGAGCCGGACTCGCCACCTACAAGGGCGGAAAGCAGGCGGAGAGCGTCCCCGATCCCTCCAAAGGAGAGCGGGTATGCTTTGTCTCTTATCTAATAAGAGGGCTTGGATTTCCAATTCATCTGTTTCTCCGGGGGCTCCTGGAGTTCTACGGCCTCCAGCTGCACCACCTTACGCCTGCCTCCATTCTACACATCGCGGGCTTCATGGCCCTTTGCGAACTGTTCTTGGGCGTTGAGGCTCATTTTGCACTGTGGAAGAGATTATTCCGCCTCGTACCCCGTTCTCATGAGGGGTCAATATATCAAGTGGGCGGAGCCGAGCTATGGCGCATCGCTGGGAACGGATATCTATCTGGAACCCCGAAGAAGGCGTCCGAAGACTGGCCTTCGGAATGGTTTTATATAGAAGATGCCCCGCTACCGGATCCCATTCGGACCGGCCTCCCGGAGTTCAACAATGCTCCCTTGAAGAAACGCCTAAGTTGGCGTCCACGGAGCCCCCGGAGAGAAAACGACAGGGACGTCCTTTACCTGATGAACCGAATAAGGTTGCTAGCTCATTCCGGACTGACCATGATTAATGTCATGGCCGCCTGCATTATGTGGGGTGCAGCCACTCCAGTATAGGGGCCACCCCATGTGGGATTTCAATGGGGAGGATGATGCCACCCGTCATGGCCGTAAGGGGCCGGGATCGGTCGCCGATCTGGTGAAGATCTTGTCCGCCCTGTACAAAGGGGAAAAGGAGGATTTTCTCCGTGTTAGTCCACTGAACGGATTTTCTATGAACAATCCTCGAAGCTGGGTAAGCGGACATTTCTTTTTGCCTATCCGATCCACATTCCCATAGTTAAGTATCTCATTTTGTGATTTCGACGCAGGAACTGTGCCGGGCCGTAGAAGATATACACAGCCCGCCTCCACAACCCGAGGATCCGGAACGGTCCCTCGATCAAGCCTTCGAAGAGGATCTGGACATAAAGGTGGAGCTGATCGATGGGGTGTTCCACCAACTTAGCATTGACAATGCTTTGGTCGCCATTACGGCCGACTACCCCGGAATATTTCCAGCCTCCCAGGTAACTGTGACCGAAGTTCTGATACCATGACCCATCCGTGCTTATTTCTGATCACTGCATACCAATGGTGTTTCGCAGGGGGTGCCTTTGAGGCGAGAAGCCGAGCCCGTGGCGGCTGGCTAACAAGGGGCAGCTCGGCCCAGCAGGCAGAAAAGAAGTGCGGTGCGGATCGAGACGTCACCGCAACAGTATGGTGCACCATCGTATTTCAAGGAAAGATTCCTAGAAGGCATACTAACGCTCGTGATCTTTTTAGGAAAAAGAGCGCTCGCCGGACTGTGTCCGGAGAGGTTGCCAATCGAGCCTCCGTCAGCCAGGCTCCAAAGCCAGGTCTGGAAGGGGAGGCGAACACAAGGCGCGCGTCAGATGTTCCTCCAATGGAGGATGCCGACAGATTGTCCACCACCAAATCCGAGGTGGAGAGTGCCATGAATCATAGGCGCCGCCGGACAGTTCTTCGTGACGCATGTTTCTCCCAAGAGGCATTGAATGCCTTTAATTCGGGAGATGCGCACCTCCGTGCCACTCAAGATGGTCTAGCCAGAGCCACGGAGCAGTACGTGAAAGACATACGGGTGAGGAATTTTGACAGTTATAAATGCCAGTAGCCCCCGAGACTTAAAATAGTTAGAATAACTGATTTAAGGATCATTTGTTATGCAGGATCTTACAGAAAAGAATACCCAACTGTCCCAGGAGCTTCAAGAGTGCAGGGCCCAACTTGAGGCCGCACTAGCTGGCACAGGGGGAGCCACAGAGACCCCCTCCGGTAATATATACTTTGAAAGATAAGTAGTTTGTGAAGTGCGACGTGTGTATAAGTCTCACAATAATATTGCAGATGGCGCCGGACTAGATCCGGACAGGCAACAACTACTGCGCCGGCTAAAGGCCGGTGAGAATGTGCTTCCAAGGGTGAGGCAAGAGAAAAATAATCTCCAAGATGCCAACACCCAGCTGGGTGAGGAACTGAAGGATGTTCGAGCCCAGCTGTCTGACTCCGTTAAGGAGAATCGGCGGCTTCGTCGCGGCATTTATAGTAAGTGCTTGAGCGAACTTTGAAAAGAAGAGTTCGGCGAGGAAGTCGATTAATAGAAATATGTCTGTAGGTATGCTCACAGGTCGTCCTGCAGAGGAAATGCCCGGTTCAACGGGTGACCTACTTCCCGAGCTTCTGCAACTGCATGAACGAGTTCGGCAGGTGATGAGAGGCGTCGCCCAGGCCTTGTGGCCATCCATCTCCCTACCCGAAGGCCTTGGAGAGCTTGCAGAGAAGCTTCAGGGAGCACGGCAGCGCTTCCGGCTATGGAAGATATCAGCCTACCATCAAGGTGCCAGGGAGGCCTGGGCCATGGTGAAGACGCGGTACACGAGGGCTGACCCAAACCACATGGCCGAGGTCGGACCTGTGGGGCCCGATGGGAAGGAGATCCCTGTGAGCTTAGTGTACAGCCAAGTAGAGTTGGCCGCAAAGTATTCCCAGCGGGACTGTAAACTAGACAGCCTATTAGATGGTATTGAAGAGGAATACAATCAGTCAATTTGACTATGTAATTTAAAATGACATGTAAAATGCCTTCTAGCCGGATTGTAGATCGTTTGTCGTGGCGGACCTTTTCGCTTCAACCTCCGGACCCGACAGTCCGGAGTGTGTCCGAATACCCTCGCGGTTATGTAAGAACCGGGGCATGCGTGGAGACCAGGCGTAGGGGTCATGAGTGCTTTATCAGACAAGTGCCCAACTAGTTATGTTATATTACATGGTTAGTAAGAAATATCTTCCAGGGGGAATAGTTCCGTTAGGGGTTCCTTTCCCTGGGAGGCATGCCCTAAAGTGCATGTCCGGACTGCGAAAAAAGCAGAAAAACATCTGGGGGCAGATAAATGAATAAGTGAGAATTCGTCTTTTAGTTCAGCGACGAATATTCCCTTAAGAACGCTAGCTTTTGGCTTCACCCAGTCTGAGGTACACGTCCGGCTGACCCGGCGGTAACAATCACAGAGGTGCTCCCTTTACCACCTAGCCGAACAATCGGGAACGTAGGGGTAAGCACAGGAGCCAGGCAACCCAGCTTGGCCAAAACTTAAGTCATATCGATGCATATAATGGTGAATAAATGGTACATGCGGAAGTGTGATGCATGTGTTGGGCATAAAGCTCGTATAAATAAGCTTCTGTTAAAGAAGCCCCCAGGTATACTGAGCGCGGATAGCGCGTCAAGTGTGTGCGGACAATGCGCAAACGAGCCTACAAAGGCTTCAAGAAAAAGGAGGGAGAAGGAGAGAAATAAAAGACAACTACAGTATAAAATGTGGACGGAGGAAGGAGACGAACTCAGAATCCGGCGCTAGGCGTAGAATCTTCGGAGACGGGTTGCATTCCATGGGTTCGGCTCGAGTCGGTTATCCGATGCGTTTCGCAGACGGTACGCTCCGCCGGTCAGGACTTGGTCGATAAGGAAGGGACCTTCCCATTTAGGCTTGAGTTTGTCCTTTTTCTTGTCCGGTAGGCGTAGAACTAGTTCGCCAACATTGTAAGCTTTGGCCCGTACTTCTCTGCTTTGATATCTTCGAGCCTGCTGTTGATAGAATGCGGAACGAGCTTTTGCCATGTCGCGCTCCTCCTCCAAGGCGTCCAAACTGTCCTGCCGATTCATCTCGGCTTCTCTTTCTTCGTACATGCGCACGTGAGGTGAGTCATGAATTATGTCACAGGGCAAAACTGCCTCTGCGCCGTATACCATAAAAAATGGTGTGAATCCGGTAGTGCGACTCGGCGTGGTCCGCAGCCCCCAGAGTACGGAGTCGAGCTCCTCTACCCAGTGCGTGTTAGATTCCTTGAGGGACCGCACTAGTCTGGGTTTAATGCCGCTCATGATTAGACCATTTGCTCGCTCGACTTGACCGTTAGTTTGAGGGTGATAGACTGAAGCGTAGTCGAGCTTGATGCCCATGTTTTTGCACCAGAGTTTGACCTCATCGGCCGTGAAGTTCGTGCCATTATCAGTGATGATGCTGTGGGGGACGCCGTAACGGTGTACTACCCCTGATATGAAGTCTATCACCGGTCCGGATTCGTCCATCTTAACATGCTTTGCCTCTATCCATTTGGTGAATTTATCCACCATGACCAATAGGTATTTTTGCTTGTGGGTTCCTCCTTTAAGGGGTCCAACCATATCAAGCCCCCAGACCGCGAACGGTCAGGTGATGGGTATAGTTTTGAGGGCGGTAGGTGGCATGTGGCTTTGATTAGCAAAAAGCTGACAACCGACGCATCGTTGGACTAAGTCCTGAGCATCTGCCCGGGCCGTCGGCCAATAAAATCCTGTACGGAAGGCCTTGCCTACAAGGGCCCGGGCTGCGGCGTGGTGCCCGCCGAGTCCGGCATGAATTTCAGCCAGAAGATTTCGCCCTTCCTCTTCGGAGATACACCTTTGAAGGACTCCAGTTGTGCTTTTCTTATAAAGCTCTCCCTCATGGACCTTATAGGCTTTAGAGCGCCGTACTATGCAGCGGGCCTCGTTTTGGTCCTCGGGAAGTTCCTGCCTAGTTAGGTAGGCTAGGAATGGTTCCGTCCACGGGGCAATGACTGCCATTATTTCGTGGGCTGAAGGTGTTATTTCATTGGCAAAACCACCGATTGTGTCAGAATGTTCGGTGTGAGGTAGTGTGGTTGGGTCCGGGATGTTATTTCCGGACTCTCCCTCCCATAATACGGATGGCTTGAAAAGCCTTTCTAGGAAAATGTTGGGAGGGACGGCATCGCGCTTTGCGCCAATGCGTGCCAACACGTCTGCTGCCTAGTTGTTCTCCCGGGCTATATGATGAAATTCGAGCCCCTCAAACCAAGCTGACATTTTTAGGACGGTGTTGCGATAAGCTGCCATTTTCGGATCCTTGGCATCAAAGTCTCCATTTATTTGGGATATCGCGAGGTTTGAATCCCCGCGGACCTCTAGGCGCTGAATGCCCATGGAGACTGCCATCCGGAGACCATGTAGCAGGGCTTCGTATTCAGCTGCGTTGTTGGAGTTCATGTACATTATCTGAAGTACGTATTGGACTGTATCTCTAGTTGGGGACATCAGAACGACGCCAGCCCCCAGGCCAGCCAACATTTTGGAGCCGTCGAAGTGCATGATCCAATTGGAATATGCGCCGTACTCTTTAGGGAGTTCGGCTTCAATCCATTCGGCGACAAAGTCGGCCAAAACTTGCGACTTAATAGCTCGCCGTGGCTTATAGGTTATGTCGAATGGGAGGAGCTCGATGGCCCATTTGGCAATCCGGCCCGTCGAGTCGCGGTTGTTTATGATGTCATTAAGAGGTACTTCAGAGGCTACTGTTATCGAACACTCTTGAAAGTAGTGTCGCAGCTTCCGGGATGCCATGAACACTGCGTACGCTATCTTTTGATAGTGTGGATACCGGGACTTGCATGGAGTTAGGACAGTGGACACATAGTAAACTGGTTTTTGAAGAGGGAACCTGCGTCCGTCCGTTTCTCGTTCGACGACGAGCACCGCGCTTACAACTTGATGTGTTGCCGCAATATATAATAGCATCGGTTCGCCCATGTTGGGCACGGCCAGGACCGGATTTGTTGCCAATATGGCTTTTATTTCTTCGAGTCCGGCCGTGGCGGCATCCGTCCACTCGAAGTGTTCGGTGCGCCGGAGGAGGCGATAAAGGGGTAATGCCTTTTCTCCCAAATGGGAGATAAAGCGGCTTAGATCCGCCATGCATCCAGTCAATTTTTGTATTTGTTTGAGGTCTTTTGGGATATCTAATTGTGACAGAGCTCAGATCTTGGCTGGGTTTGCTTCAATTCCTCTACCGGATATAATGAAGCCCAAGAGCTTTCCGGCTGGTACGCCGAAGACGCATTTTCCGGATTGAGCTTAATGTCATATGTTCGGAGATTGTCGAATGCGAGCCTCAAGTCGTCTACTAGAGTTTCGACATGCTTGGATTTGACGACCACATCATCTACGTATGCCTGCACTGTTTTGCCGATCTGGTTTGCCAGACATCTCTGAATCATGCGCTAATATGTTGCGCCGGCATTTTTGAGTCCGAAGGGCATTGTGTTGAAGCAGAATGGGCCGTATGGAGTGATGAATGCCGTTGCGGCTTGGTCTGGCTTTGCCATCTTAATTTGGTGGTAGCCAGAGTATGCGTCGAGGAAGCACAATGAATCGTGTCCTGCGGTAGCGTCGATAATTTGATCGATGCGGGGGAGGGGGAAGGGATCCTTTAGGCAAGCTTTGTTAAGGTCCTTGAAATCGACACATAGGCGCTAGGATTTGTCCTTCTTTGGTACCATCCCCAGGTTTGCTAGCCAGTCTGGATGTTTTATATCTCTGATGAATCCGGCTTCCAGAAGTTTGGCTAGCTCCTCTCCCATGGCCTGTCTCTTGGGTTCGGAAAAACGCCGAAGAGCCTGTTTGACTGGCTTGAATCCTTTTAGGATATTTAGGCTGTGCTCGGCCAGCCGGCGTGGGATTCCTGGCATGTCTGAAGGGTGCCAGGAAAAAATGTCCCAATTTTCGCGTAGGAATTCTCGCAATGCGGCGTCTACATCAAGGTTTAATTGTGCCCCGATGGAGGCCATTTTTGTAGGGTCCGTTCGATGGACTTGAAATTTGACTATTTCGTCCGCTGGCTTAAAAGAGGTGGACTTGGATCTCTTATCGAGTATCACATCGTCCCTGTTCACCGTGGAGCATAGCGCAGTGAGTTCCTCGGCCGCTAGGGCTTCGGATAGTGCCTCGAGGGCTAGTGCGGCTGTCTTGTTTTCGGTGCGGAGTGCTATGTTCGGGTCACTGGCAAGAGTGATGATTCCGTTGGGCCCGGGCATTTTGAGCTTCATGTACCCGTAATGGGGTATAGCTTGAAAAATTGTGAATGCCTCTCGCCCTAATAAATCGTGATATCCGCTGCTGAACGGGGCCACTTGGAACGTGACCTCCTCGGACCTGTAATTATCCGGCGAGCCAAACACCACATCCAGTGTGATTTTTCCTGTGCAGCATGCTTCCCGACTGAGGATTATTCCTCTAAAGGTTATGCTGCTTCGCTCGATGCGGCTCCAGTCTATTTCCATTTTTCGGAGGGTTTCCTCGTAGATGAGGTTTAATCCGCTGCCGCCGTCCATGAGTACCTTAGTAAGGCGAAAGCCGTCCACTATTGGACTGAGGACCAATGCGGCTGGTGCTTGGGCTGTTCGGAATTTAGGTTCGTCACTGGCATTGAAGGTAATAGCCGTGTCACTCCATGGGTTTATTGTTGCTACCTGGTAGACTTCGGCAAGGCTGCGGAGTGTTCGTTTCCGCATATTATTTGATGCGAAAGTCTCGAAGACTGTTAATACCGAACTGGTATTTGTGGGCTGGTGCTCTAGAACTAGGAGTTCTTCGCCACTTTTGGCCACCTGCCGTAGTATCCAACATGCTCTAAGGCTATGAGTTGGAGTGGCGCCCTCTGTACTATGAATTTTGCAGGGTCCGTTGAGCCACCCTTCCAGTACGGTTCCATGCCCTTTAGTTTTTTTTCTTTTTGGTATGTAACCCAGGTGCCTGGCGATGATGCACCCTTTTATTTCGGACTAGGGTTGTATTCGGGGCCGGATTATCCCAAAAATTGGTTTCGGTTTTCCAGGCACTCTCCATCATACAGTACTTTCGTACAATGGACGCCAAGTCAGCAAAGCGTGTAATTTCACGACGACTTATGGCGTTTAGGATTCCCTTGTCCATGCAATTATTACAGAAAAGTGAAATTGCGTCTTCCTCGCGGCAGTCCTTTATCCTGTCCATAACCAGGAGGAATCTGGCCCTGTAATGGTGTACTGTTTCAACGGGCTCTTGCCGGATTCGGGATAGATCGCTTATGTTTGGGTGGGCGTGTGGAATTAAATTCCGAACTCCGTCCGATCTAAGACTCAGGGGGCAAGAAGTTTCCGAACTTGGAAGCTTGGGCTTTTGGACGTTGTCCGATGAATCTAGCCCGCTGCCTGACTTTAAATTCAGGGCTTGAGTGGTGTTCTCCCCTCCGCAGGGATCCGGCATGGAGGGGTTAGGAATCCAGACATAGCTAGTCCTTAAGATAGAAGAAGGGTCAACGTATTGTTCCTCTACCACAGCAACGTGGTGGGTAGCCTGGGGGGAGTTAATCCCTCTCAGATCGGTTTTAGGCCCAATCTTGTCGTAGTCTGTAGCGACTCCCAGGATGGCGATGCGATCCAAGAGATCGTTTAAGGAAGAGAGCTCCATCGGATCTAACTGCTCGGTGAATTCCGGGTTGACTTGAAGATTGCTTTTGATGACCCGAGAAGTCATCGTCGGCACGGCGGCCGAACAGGCGGTCATAAGAAAACCGCCTAGCCGGAGAGTTTGGCCGATGGCCAAAGCTCCTTTAGCAACGGTGCCGTATTTAAAGACAGGACGAGGCATCCTTCCTGATGGCGACAGCACAGAGGAACTCTCAATGAAAGCACCAATGTCGGTGTCAAAACCGGCGAATCTCGGGTAGGGGGTCCCGAACTGTGCGTCTAGGCGGATGGTAATAGGAGACAAGGGACACGATGTTTTTACCCAGGTTCGGGCCCTCTCGGTGGAGGTAAAACCCTACTCCTGCTTGATTAATATTGATGATATGGGTAGTACAAGAGTAGATCTACCACGAGATCAAAGAGGCTAAACCCTAGAAGCTAGCCTATGGTATGATTGTTGTTCGTCCTACGGACTAAAACCCTCTGGTTTATATAGACATCGAAGAGGGTTAGGGTTACACAGAGTCGATTACAATGGTAGGAGATCTACATATCCGTATCACCAAGCTTGCCTTCCACGCCAAGGAAAGTCCCATCTGGACACGGGACGCAGTCTTCAATCTTGTATCTTCATAGTCCAGGAGTCCGGCCAAAGATGATAGTTCGGCTATCCGGACACCTCCTAATCTGGGACTCCCTCAGCGGTACTTCCACATAGCAGGAGAATGCCCAGTAAAACCGTGGTAGTAGGGTGGCATCTAGGCCCGCAGTACCGTTGGAGTGGTACTACCGCGCAGAACTACCGCTCTACTACCGCCCATCTACAGAACACTCAAAACAGGAAGAAGTAGGAGCTGCACTGCACAGCGGCAGTACTGCTAGAGTGTCTCAGGCAGTTATGAATGGGTGCAAGCAAAATAGGAGGGACAAGCTCAAGAGCTGTGAAAGAAAGGTGTGCAAGGTGACAGTGTACATGTTGATTCCACCCAAACCCATCCGAAGGGGACCCCCTCTTAATAGTATGGAGTTCCTACGACTCAAGTCCACCAAAAACGAAACACAAGAAAAACATCGTCTTCATAAACACTCCGAGGGGTTCGAATCGTCTTTGTGCCATATGATGGATTACCTAAAATGCTCAATGCACACGATTAGTCCACACAAGCATTGTTATCAATCACCAAAACCACTAAGGGGGAAATATGCCCTAACAATATCCCCCTTGATGATAATACGGGATTTGCACAAGAGTATGATAAGATAACATGCAATCCCAACATCTACAAAATATAGATGGGCTCCCCCTAGATGTGTGCACTATTTGGGTATGCTTTTGGAATGCAAAGCACACACATTAGGATCAACACCCCCCTACTTTTTATAGACCGGCAATACTTGCATCAACAATATGAGATGGACAAACATGGATGCAAGTAGATAGCATGTGAGCATAAAGATAGAGCATGTGATAGATAACATCTCACAAGCTAATATGGTACTTGACATAAAGATAGAGATAAGGTAGCATATGTCTCACGCCATATGATAGGTACGAAGGTTCCACACACAAACTTAAAGCAAACCAAACGAGAAAGAGTTCACGAGAGAACGAAATCAACGACAACAAAGACACACTCGTGATTCGGCAAATCCCTAAACTCTCCCCCCCTTTGGCATCGAGACACCAAAAGGGCAAAGAGCACTAAACATGACCAAGGTGATGGTGATGCTCCAGATCATCAGAACTCCTCATGCTCATCTAAGTCCTCATGCTCCCCAGACTCCTCTGCTGCTGCATACCGATGCTCCATCTCTGAATATGACCACTTGCAGTGCCGTGAGATCCAAGTCTCCTCATACATGACCCTCTCCTCAGAGCTACTAGCAATCTCCTGACCCAGGTGCCTCATCATGGCCTTATGACGTGTGCGAGCAGCCTTCTCGGCCACATGAGCCCTACACTGACCCTTGGCTTCCATGCAAAAGAGCTTCTTCATCTTCGACTTGAGCTTACATGCCAAGATGGTACCTTCTCTGGAGAGGGAACAAACTCATAATCTGGCTCGACCTCATCATCAGAGTCAGTGGGGGAAATCTCCTCACCGGGGGCAGCAGGCATAGTCCCCTAGTTATCCTTTTGGCGCAAGTTCAGAACTAGATGAGATATCATATGCTCAGTAGGAAGAGCATCCCTTGGACACTCAGGAGCCCACTTCTTCTCAATCATCTTAAATAGATAGGGGTCATAGATGGGCACCTTTCGGTCAAGTAAGACAGAATGAAGCTCACGCCACATGATGTGGGAGATGTCCAACACAGAAGTCCCGCCCCTCTCCTTGATGCAAAGTAGGAGAAGATCCACCAAATATGAGTGCACCTGATTTAAGTTCCCAATGCAGGGGAACAAGGTGTTGCGAAAGATATGATGCATGATATTCAAGAAGGGAATGAGCTCTGTGCGAGTGGCACCCTTCAGATTCTTCAGGGTCCTAGAGTAACGGATAAGCTTTGACTTGTGTGTGGTAGGTGTGTCCTTGTGAGGTCGGAGACCAATTGGGTTGTCTACTCCCTCATCAACAATGTCCAAACAATCCATGAAGTCCTTCCAATCAACCTTGAATCTCCTACCACCAGTCATCCATGTCATAGATATCTCCTCATTGGCATGAAAGTGAACCATGGCATAGAATTGAGCCACAATCTCTGCATCATAGTCCTTAATGAAATTGATGAAAGGAATGAGACCCCATTGGTGACAAAGAGCAAGAGCCTCTCCAAAGTAAGTTGGATCTTTTGGCATCCAAGAGATATCAATAGAATTGACAATTACCAACATGTTCTTCTTGGCCTTCAGAATGTCACAGTAGATCAAAGATTGCTCCTTGGTCCAGAAGGGACGACCAACAAGAGCATCATCCTGAGCACGATGATACAGGTTGTGAATATGAAACTCGCCGAACTCCTTGGCGGTCATCTCAACTGGAGGGGTGTACTTCTCCTTCTCATTCTGCTTACTGGCTGTTCTCTTCACATTCTGTCTTGGAGGATTGCTGTAACTGGCAGGTGTACCATTTCCAGTACGGTAGCACTTGGAACCACCCGGACGCTCTGGGTTCTTGCGGCGAGCATGATGAACTGAGCGACCATCACCCGGAACCCACAAACATAGAGCGAGGGAAAAGCAGGTGTAAAGCCATTGCATAAGCCAAGAGACACAATGTAAGAATAGAAGTAAGTGCAAATATTCTGAAAAACTAGGTCACAGCGAAAGTACAGTGCCCAGCAGCGGTAGTACCGCTGGACACGAGCGGTAGTACCGGCCGCGTCCCAGCGGTAGTACCGTCCACCAACGGGAAAACTTTTGCGGCATGGATCCGGTAGTACTGGTGACGTAGGAGTGCAAAATCTTGGCAAAGACTGCTATACTCCTATCTAGCAGTCATCCTGCATCCTTCTCATGCCTAGATTTAGCCAGAAATCTACTAATTCCACATGCATTTCCCTAGAACCAAGATTCAAAAAATAGAACCGTAGGATAGAAAAACGAGGGCAATACCAGTATCCATACCAAGAGGAGACTAGGAGAGGGTGGGGATCGATCCCACTAGACGGAAGCGGAGAAGACAACATGATTCGGAGAGCCGAGACTGGCCTTCGGAGCAGTTCTTGGCCGCCCGAGAGAGAGAGAGGACACGGGAGGAGGGGAATTGAATGGGTATGGGGGAGTTAGAACTCCCCGTGCCCAGCACTTAACCCCCTCGCGGGTCCCCTAAGCGGTAGTACCGGTCGCAGCCAGCGGTAGTACCGTCCTAGTGCACTGATAGAGGTCAGTACACTACACTCAGCGATAGTACCATAGAGGGGCGCGGTAGTACCGTGCCGATTAGTGCTAGTACCACCGGAGCGGTAATACCGTGCCGATCAGCGGTAGTGCCGCCTGCTGCCAGAGAAACCACTAAGATCAAAGTTCGAGAAGTGGCTTATGCAACTATAAGAGAGGTTTGAGATAGGGAAAGTCTTGGGACAAGAAAACACCACAAAAGGAAAGGAATACTCCAAGGTCAAAAAGTAACTAAATTAAGAGCACACAAGGACTAAACCAACACCCCAAAAGCCTAAGACGAGACAACACAACTCAAACCAAACGGAGCCAAGCCTCTCAACGAGAGGGCGGGGGAACGAAGTCACCTATGTTTGAGTCAAGTGGTATGGAACCGCGAAGATTTTATCCTCGGGCCCATGACCAAAAACCGTCTTTGAAGCATAAGTACCATCAAGAATTGATAATGTGAAAGACTTGATCAATTTATGCATAATGTGGGGAGGGAGAGTTCATTGAGAGAACAACACCCCCCTATGTCCTATGTCCATGCCTACATCCAGAACAAGATAATATGATGAATGCGATGGGGTGTGCCTAGATTCAAGCCACATTGCTCGAATCAATGATATTTAGCTCATTCATCAACTCGCAAAATCTTGCTTCATCCAAGGGCTTCGTGAAAATGCCCGCTAGTTGCTCTTGAGTGTTCACTTGTATGCGTCGGTCCTAAACAAATGGTTTCTAACCCCTTTCCGCGATGGCATTTGGAACCGTTGCCAAGTGAGTGTGGGCGATAGGGGGGGTACTTCCCACACGACCCAGAAACCGTCGGGGATAGGGCCCCTACAATACTCCTACTCGTTTCTGCTCGCATTGCCATCGCAGTCGGTATTCTGTGGTGCTACGTTTATGATGCGCAGCCCATCACAAACGGTTCACTATTATAGAACGTGTATAATGCGTGGCCCATCACAAACGGTTCACTGTTAAGAGATTAGCTAATCGTCGTACGAGTGTCGGACAGGATTACGAAACGTCAGACCATCGTAACATCGTCGTCCACGACAACTATCGCACACGCTATTCTGTGGTGCAATGTTTATGATGCATACTTCATCAAAAACAGTTCATGGTTGTGAATCGTGTACGATAAGGAAACTAACACAAAGGTTTAGTTCGCCCGCACCATTTGTGATACTGTCTGACATCGCACACGCTTTGCAAACGGCAACTGCGTGCATGCTTGCACACGTTTCCTCTTTGTGAACCATCTCGGATTATGGTGCATATCGCAAACGTTTGTGTTTTACCAACCGTGTGTGCCGTAACAACCTGGAGAGCGTAATTTCACTATAATTTAATTGCTGCTTTTCCAAATTGTACTGGATTTGGATTTGGATTTGAATTTGAAGTTGAATGTATGCTACAACTTTATTCATATCCATTAGGTTCAAACAACCAATGAATTATTCGATTCATAGGTACATATGTTTAAGAATTACATAAGAACCAAATAAAGAATGATGAACCACAGTTGTATACTTGTACTATTAAAGACGGTAAATAAAGCGGCGAAATATATTCTGGTTGCTGAACAAGGTGAAGTGGAATGCCCATACTGTGCCCTCCTCCATGCAGAAGGCACGCACGACTCTAGTCCAACCCCTTGTGATGGCCGACCACCCATCCTTCACGGTATTCATGAAAACATCTAGATAATCATCATGTTCTGGTAGAAATACTTTAACCTTTGCGTGCCCACCAATTATGTAGTTTGAGAGGTAATCTTGAGTAAACTGCTTTGGCAACCACTGCAAAGGAAAAAGATACAAACATTGTCATCTAACACAACTCATTATGGGTAGTAAAAAGAAGGCTGCAGAGTTCTTACTTACCATCCTGCATTTTGCTGTGGTCTTGGATAAAGTGTAAACAAATAGTTTAATTGCCATCTTTGGACCCATTTTACTAACAATCTTTATCAGCTTCCTGACTTGATGCGGTTTCATCGATATCTCATTGCCCCATACGCAGAAAGTGTCGAAGCGCAGATCTTTACCAATGACATATGTACCTAAAAGCACCAAGTTAATATTAGAAGCTGAACAACAATTGCACAATGATGTAGTACAACACTCTTTGATAATATGTCTATATACATCCGTATGTGGTAGTCCATTTGAAATCTCGAAAAAGACAAATATTTAGGAACGGAGGGATCGAGTATCTTATAACATCCAATATACTCACATACTAGATGAATTAACATCTTATATTATGGGCCGGAAGGAGTTTAGTGCATTCTTACAAATTATCGACTGATTAACTGCTGCTGTATCCATGGATTACAGTTAGTTTGAGCTAGTTCGGGCTCAAATAGCCCTAAAATATATCTAAACATGAGGGCTAGTTTGAGCTAGTTGCATCTATAACCCACCCAAAAAACTATCCAACCCAAGAGGTGCTAATTGGAGCTAGTTCTCCTAGTGCATTTATTGTCAATCTAACCCTGCCATCCAAACAACTCTTTGGATGGAGTTAGTTCAGGGTTAGTAATGAGCTAGAAACTAACTCTAACCTCTAGCTAAGTTGAGTATCCAAACATAGCTGTGTTGTTGTTGTTGTTGTTGCTGCTGCTCTTTTACGTATATCTAGACATCATTAGAACATTAATGTAGCACTCTTCCTTGTTGTTATGTAGCCTAGGATTGCATATTTAGACATTAAGTACAGTGCATGTTGCTATGTAGCCTCAGATATATTACATATGGCCCTAGTTAGCCTAACAATAAATGGGTTGCAGATATATTCAGTTAAAAGTCTTATTCACAGATTAGTCCCTTGTCAGCCGCCGGCCTATATGGTACCAGCTACCGATATCCTGAACAGTGAGCAGATATAAGCCATGGGATGAAACTAACCTCGATGGAAAACAACAGTCATTCCCAAAATTATCGTGTGTAGGTACATCGAGAAGCATGTTAAGCACAATAGGCTAAACATCAACCAAAATTATACATGGCAGACAAAGTAATCTCCAAAATATAGCTTCAGTTTGCAGGTTTAAGCACGCTAGTAAAGCAAAACAAGTGGAAAAGTGTGCTAACTGCAACTCGCCTAACATTTAACAGCAAGCAAACATAGTCATTCAAACTGGTATTGTGCCGGTCTAAGTACACTAGTTATTGTTAATAAAAATGGAAGGTGTGTTAACTACAAGATGTAGCAACCAAATGTAGTCATTCATCACTACTAGGGAAAACCTTATACATAGAAATTTAGCAGCGGCGCGGGTCAAAAAAGGACGCTAGTGCTAGATAGCAGTAGTGGGTGAGAAAAAACCGCGCTACAGATACAATCGTAGCAGTAGCGTGTGTGGTCGTAAAAGCGCTACTACTAATATTCCCATTGCTAGAATGATAGGCTACGCATAGCAGTAGCGGGCTTGGAAGAAGCGCGCTACCGCTAGGACATAAGTAGTAGCGTGTTTCCTACAAAGAGCGCTACTGCTAATGAAAATAAAATAAAATGAAAAACAAATAGAAAAGTAAATGAAAATGAAAGAAATAGAAAAAGGAGAAAAAAATGCAAAGCAAAATAAATGAAAAAACAAAATAGGAGAAAGGCATAGCAGTAGCGTGTGTTCGTAAGAGGTGCTATAGCTAACGTAGCTGCAACGCGTTTCCTAGACCCCTGCTATAGAAACAGAAAAGGAAAGAAATGGAAGAAAGTTACATAGCTATAGCAGTAGCGCGTTTTGTAAAAACCACTATAGCTACCTTAGCTATAGCGCTTTTTGCGAAACGCGCTACCGCTAAGTTTGACTTAACCAAAAAATCGTTTCCCCCCGGACACCACTTCTCCGCTAAATCCCTCGACCCACCCCGCCGTCGTCTCCCGATTCATCGTCGTCTCCTGCCAACGTCGATGCCCCCGGAGCCACCAGAGCCGCGCGCCGTCGATGCCACCGGAGCCGCCCCCAACGCCACGGAGCCGCGCGGCCTTATCAACACCACCGGAGCTGCCGTTGATGCCAACGGATCCTCCCTCGCCACAACTGCGTCCCTCGCCGTCACCGGAGACGCCCCTGCCTCCCTCGCCACCACCGGAGCCATCCTCTATAAGCCCCCACCCCTCCTCTCTCTCTCATGCATAGGTTAACTAGTTTAATTAGGTTAATCATCTTGGTTAGTGCAAAAATTTAGTTAGTGCTTTGACAGAGAAGTAGTTGTTGGGGAACGTAGTAATTTCAAAATTTTCCTACACACACGCAAGATCATGGTGATGGCATAGCAACGAGAGGGGAGAGTGTTGTCCACGTACCCTCGTAGACCGTAAGCGGAAGCATTAGCACAACGCGGTTGATGTAGTCGTACGTCTTCACGATCCGACCGATCCAAGCACCGAACGTACGGCACCTCCGAGTTCAGCACACGTTCAGCTCGATGACGATCTCCGGGCTTTGATCCAGCAAAGCTCCGGAGATGAGTTCCGTCAGCACGACGGCGTGGTGACGATGATGATGTTCTACTGGCGCAGGGCTTCGCCTAAACTCCGCGACGATATGATCAAGGTGGAATATGGTGGAGGGGGGCACCGCACACGGCTAAGGAACGATCCGTAGATCAACTTGTGTGTCTATGGGGTGCCCCTCGCCCCCGTATATAAAGGAGCAAGGGGGGAGGCCGGACGGCCCCTTGGGGCGCGCCAAGGAGGAGGAATCCTCCTCCTAGTAGGAGTAGGACTCCTCCTTTCCTACTCCTACTAGGAGGGGGAAGGAAGGGGGAGAGGGGGGAAGGAAAGGGGGGCGCCGCCCCCCCCCTCCTTGTCCAGTTCGGACCAGAGGGAGAGGGGGCGTGTGGCCCACCCTGGCCGCCCCTCTCTCTTCCCACCAAGGCCCATGTGGCCCATTAACTCTCCCGGGGGGTTCCGGTAACCCCTCCGGCACTCCGGTTTTCTCCGAAATCACCCGGAACAATTTCGGTGTCCGAATATAGTTGTCCAATATATCAATCTTTATGTCTCAACCATTTCGAGACTCCTCGTCATGTCCGTGATCACATCCGGGACTCCGAACAAACTTTGGTACATCAAAACTTATAAACTCATAATAAAACTGTCATCGTAACGTTAAGAGTGCGGACCCTACGGGTTCGAGAACTATGTAGACATGACCTAGAACTATTCTCGGTCAATAACCAGTAGCGGAACCTGGATGCCCATATTGGTTCCTACATATTCTACGGAGATCTTTATCGGTCAAACCGCATAACAACATACGTTGTTCCCTTTGTCATCGGTATGTTACTTGCCCGAGATTTTATCGTCGGTATCAAATACCTAGTTCAATCTCGTTACCGACAAGTCTCTTTACTCGTTACGTAATGCATCATCCCGTAACCAACTCATTGGTCACATTGCTTGCAAGGCTTATAGTGATGTGCATTACCGAGAGGGCCTAGAGATACCTCTCCAACAATCGGAGTGACAAAACCTAATCTCGAAATACGCCAACTCAACATGTACCTTCGGAGACAGCTGTAATACTCCTTTATAATCACCCAGTTACGTTGTGACGTTTGGTAGTACCCAATGTGTTCCTCCAGTAAATGGGAGTTGCATAATTATCATAGTTACAGGAACATCTATAAGTCATGAAGAAAGCAATAGCAATATACTAAATGATCAAGTGCTAGGCTAACGGAATGGGTCATGTCAATCAGATCATTCTCCTAATGATGTGATCCCATTAATCAAATGACAACACATGTCTATGGTTAGGAAACATAACCATCTTTGATTAATGAGCTAGTCAAGTAGAGGCATACTAGTGACTATATGTTTGTCTATGTATTCACACATGTACCATGTTTCCGGTTAATACAATTCTAGCATGAATAATAAACATTTATCATGACATGAGAAAATAAATAATAACTTTATTATTGCCTTTAGGGCATATTTCCTTCAGTCTCCCACTTGCACTAGAGTCAATAATCTAGATTACATAGTAATGATTCTAACACCCATGGAGTCTTGGTGCTGATCATGTTTTGCTCGTGAGAGAGGCTTAGTCAACGGGTCTGCAACATTCAGATCCGTATGTATCTTGCAAATCTCTATGTCTCCCACTTGGACTTGGTCCCGAATGGAATTGAAGCGTCTCTTGATGTGCTTGGTCCTCTTGTGAAATCTGGATTCCTTTGCCAAGGCAATTGCACCAGTATTGTCACAGAAGATCTTCATTGGTCCCGATGCACTAGGTATGACACCTAGATCGGAAATGAACTCCTTCAGCCAGACTCCTTCATTTGCTGCTTCTGAAGCAGCTATGTACTCCGCTTCACATGTAGATCCCGCCACGATGCTTTGTTTAGAACTGCACCAACTTACAGCTCCACCGTTTAATAAAAACACGTATCCGGTTTGCGATTTAGAATCGTCCGGATCAGTGTCAAAGCTTGCATCGACGTAACCATTTACGACTAGCTCTTTGTCACCTCCATATACGAGAAACATATCCTTAGTCCTTTTCAGGTATTTCAGGATGTTCTTGACCGCTGTCCAGTGATCCACTCCTGGATTACTTTGGTACCTCCCTGCCAAGCTTATTGCTAAGCATACGTCAGGTCTGGTACACAACATTGCATACATGATAGAGCCTATGGCTGAAGCATAGGGAACATCTTTCATTTTCTCTCTATCTTCTGCTGTGGTCGGGCATTGAGTTTGACTCAACTTCACACCTTGTAGCATGGGCAAGAACCCTTTCTTTGCCTGATCCATTTTGAACTTTTTCAAAATTTTATCAAGGTATGTGCTTTGTGAAAGTCCTATTAAGCGTCTTGATCTATCTCTATAGATCTTGATGCCCAATATGTAAGCAGCTTCACCGAGGTCTTTCATTGAAAAACTTTTATTCAAGTATCCCTTTATGCTATCCAGAAATTCTATATCATTTCCAATTAATAATATGTCATCTACATATAATATCAGAAATGCTACAGAGCTCCCACTCACTTTCTTGTAAATACAGGCTTCTCCAAAAGTCTGTATAAAACCATATGCTTTGATCACACTATCAAAACATTTATTCCAACTCCGAGATGCTTGCACCAGTCCATAAATGGATCGCTGGAGCTTGCATACTTTGTTAGCACCTTTTGGATCAAAGAAACCTTCTGGCTGCATCATATACAACTCTTCTTCCAGAAATCCATTCAAGAATGCAGTTTTGACATCCATTTGCCAAATTTCATAATCATGAAATGCAACAATAGCTAACATGATTCGGACAGACTTAAGCATCGCTACGGGTGAGAAAGTCTCATCGTAGTCAACCCCTTGAACTTGTCGAAAACCTTTCGCAACAAGTCGAGCTTTATAGACAGTTACATTACCATCAGCGTCAGTCTTCTTCTTAAAGATCCATTTATTCTCAATTGCTTGCCGATCATCGGGCAAGTCAACCAAACTCCATACTTTGTTTTCATACATGGATCCCATCTCAGATTTCATGGCCTCTAGCCATTTTGCGGAATCTGGGCTCATCATCGCTTCCTCATAGTTCATAGGTTCATCATGGTCAAGTAACATGACTTCCAGAATAGGATTACCGTACCACTCTGGTGTGGATCTTACTCTGGTAGACCTACGAGGTTCAGTAGAAACTTGATCTGAAGTTTCATGATCAATATCATTAGCTTCCTCACTGATTGGTGTAGTTGTCACAGGAACCGGTTCTTGTGATGAACTACTTTCCAATAAGGGAGTAGATACAGTTATCTCATCAAGTTCTACTTTCCTGCCACTCACTTCTTTCGAGAGAAACTCCTTCTCTAGAAAGGATCCGATTTTAGCAACGAAAATCTTGCCCTCAGATCTGTGATAGAAGGTGTACCCAATAGTCTCTTTTGGGTATCCTATGAAGACACATTTGTCCAATTTGGGTTCGAGCTTATCTGGTTTAAGTTTCTTCACATAAGCATCGCAGCCCCAAACTTTAAGAAATGACAACTTTGGTTTCTTGCCAAACCACAGTTCATAAGGCGTCGTCTCAACGGATTTTGATGGTGCCCTATTTAACGTGAATGCGGCCGTCCCTAAAGCATAACCCCAAAACGATAGCGGTAAATCAGTAAGAGACATCATAGATCGCACCATATCTAGTAAAGTACGATTACGACGTTCGGACACACCATTTCGTTGTGGTGTTCCGGGTGGCGTGAGTTGCGAAACTATTCCGCATTGTTTCAAGTGTAGACCAAACTCGTAACTCAAATATTCTCCTCCACGATCAGATCATAGAAACTTTATTTTCTTGTTACAATGATTTTCCACTTCACTCTAAAATTCTTTGAACTTTTCAAATGTTTCAGACTTGTGTTTCATTAAGTAGATATACCCATATCTGCTCAAATCATCTGTGAAGGTGAGAAAATAACGATACCCGCCGCAAGCCTCAACATTCATTGAACCACAAACATCAGTATGTATGATTTCCAACAAATCAGTTGCTCGCTCCATAGTTGCGGAGAACGGCGTTTTAGTCATCTTGCCCATGAGGCACGGTTCGCAAGTACCAAGTGATTCATAATCAAGTGATTCCAAAAGCCCATCAGTATGGAGTTTCTTCATGCGTTTTACACCGATATGACCTAAACGGCAGTGCCACAAATAAGTTGCACTATCGTTATCAACTCTGCATCTTTTGGTTTCAACACTATGAATATGTGTATCACTACTATCGAGATTTAATAAAAATAGACCACTCTTCAAGGGTGCATGACCATAAAAGATATTACTCATATAAATAGAACAACCATTATTCTCTGATTTAAATGAATAACCGTCTCGCATCAAACAAGATCCAGATATAATGTTCATGCTCAACGCTGGCACCAAATAACAATTATTTAGGTCTAAAACTAATCCCGATGGTAGATGTAGATGTAGCGTGCCGACCGCGATCACATCGACTTTGGAACCATTTCCCACGCGCATCGTCATCTCGTCCTTAGCCAATCTTCGCTTAATCCGTAGTCCCTGTTTCGAGTTGCAAATATTAGCAACAAAACCAGTATCAAATACCCAGGTGCTACTACGAGCATTAGTAAGGTACACATCAATAACATGTATATCACATATACCTTTGTTCACTTTGCCATCCTTCTTATCCGCCAAATACTTGGGGCAGTTCCGCTTCCAGTGTTCAGTCTGCTTGTAGTAGAAGCACTCAGTTTCAGGCTTAGGTCCAGACTTGGGTTTCTTCTCTTGAGCAACAACTTGCTTGCCGTTCTTTTTGAAGTTCCCCTTCTTCTTCCCTTTGCCCTTCTTCTTGAAACTGGTGGTTTTGTTAACCATCAACACTTGATGCTCCTTCTTGATTTCTACCTCCGCGGCTTTTAGCATTGCGAAGAGCTCGGGAATAGTCTTGTTCATCCCTTGCATATTATAGTTCATCACGAAGCTCTTGTAGTTTGGTGGCAGTGATTGGAGAATTCTGTCAATGACACTATCATCAGGAAGATTAACTCCCAGTTGAATCAAGTGATTATTATACCCAGACATTTTGAGTATGTGTTCACTGACAGAACTATTCTCCTCCATCTTGCAGCTATAGAACTTATTGGAGACTTCATATCTCTCAATCCGGGCATTTGCTTGAAATATTAACTTCAACTCCTGGAACATCGCATATGCTCCATGACGTTCAAAACGTCGTTGAAGACCCGGTTCCAAGCCGTAAAGCATGGCTGAGGGAGTCCTGGACTAGGGGGTGTCCGGATAGCCGGACTATCATTATCGGCCAGACTCCAAGACTATGAAGATACAAGATTGAAGACTTCGTCCCGTGTCCGGATGGGACTTTCCTTGGCGTGGAAGGCAAGCTTGGCGATACGGATATGTATATCTCCTACCATTGTAACCGGCTCCGTGTAACCCTAGCCCTCTCCGGTGTCTATATAAACCGGAGGGTTTTAGTCCGTAGGACGAACAACCATTACAACAATCATACCATAGGCTAGCTTTTAGGGTTTAGCCTCCTTGATCTCGTGGTAGATCCACTCTTGTATTACCCATATCATCAATATCAATCAAGCAGGAGTAGGGTTTTACCTCCATCGAGAGGGCCTGAACCTGGGTAAAAACATCGTGTCCCTTGTCTCCTGTTACCATCCACCTAGACGCACAGTTCGGACCCCCTACCCGAGATCCACCGGTTTTGACACCGACATTGCTGCTTTCATTGAGAGTTCCTCTGTGTCGTCACTGATAGGCTTGATGGCTTCTTCAATCAACAACAACGCGGTCCAGGGTGAGACTTTTCTCCCCGGACAGATCTTCATGTTCGGCGGCTTTGCACTGCGGGCCAATTCGCTTGGCCATCTGGAGCAGATCGAAATCTACGCCCCTGGCCATCAGGTCAGGTTTGGAAGCCTAAACTTCACGGCTGACATCCGCGGAGACTTGATCTTCGATGGATTCCAGCCACAACCGAGCGCGCCGCACTGTCACGATGGGCACGATTTAGCTCTGTCACCGGACAGTACCCTGGAGGCCGCACATGGGTCCGCTCTGACCCATAGTTCGGAGCCGACCGCGTAGATCGAGGACAGGTGGCTGGACACCGCCTCGGGGGCTGCAACTTCTACGGTGATGGAGCCGAATACTGACCTTGTCCTTTGCAAAGCTCATGACTCCGAGGTGCCGGACTCCTCGCCGGACTCTGAACCTCCTGCGCCCCTGCCAATCAAATCCGATTGGGCGCCGATCATGGAGTTCACCGCTGCGGACATCTTTCAGCACTCACCCTTTGGCGACATCCTGAATTCGCTAAAGTATCTCTCGTTATCAGGAGAGCCCTGGCCGGACTGCGGTCAGGATGGTTGGGATGCAGACGACGAAGAAATTCAGAGCCCACCCACCACACACATTGTAGCCACTGTCGACGATCTAACCGACATGCTAGACTACGACTCCGAAGACATCGACGGTATGGACGACGATGCTGGAGACGACCAAGAACCAGCGCCTACGGGGCACTGGAAGACCACCTCTTCATACGACATATACATAGTGGACATCCCAAAGGATGGGAACGACGAAGAAGCAGCGGAGGCAGATTCCTCTAAGAAACAGTCCAAGCGCCGACGTCAGCGGCGCTGCTCTAAATCCCGCCACAGCAAGAATGGAGATTCCGGCACCGGAGATAAAAACACCCCAGAGAGTGCCGAAGACAACCCCCTCCAGCAAGATTCAGCACAGGAGGACGGAGAAGCCAGCCCTCAAGAGAGAGCGGCAGACGAGGAGATAGAGGACGACAATTACATGCCTCCCTCCGGAGACGAGGCAAGCCTCAACGACGACGAATTCGTCGTGCCCGAGGATCCCGTCGAACAAGAGTGTTTTAAACGCAGGCTAATGGCCACGGCAAACAACCTATAGAAAAAGCAGCAATAGCTTCGAGCTGATCAAGACCTGCTGGCCGACAGATGGACCGAGATCCTCGCGGCCGAAGAGCACGAACTCGAACGCCCCTCCAAAAGCTACCCAAAATGCAAGTTGCTCCCCCGATTAGAGGAGGAAGCATATAAACCTTCATCACCAGCGCACAATACGGCAGACCGACCACCTCGTGGCCGCGGCAGAGAGGCATCTAGGCCCTCCACCAGAACCGTACCCCGGCACCGCTCGAAAAGCGCAAAGCCACGGGGGAATGCGCCGGACTTGATAGACATATTGGAGGACAAGGCAAGACAATCAAGATCTATCTACGAATCACGTGGGCGCCCCACGATCCACGACGACTACCGTCACGCCGGATACAGCAACTCCGGCCGGGCCGAACACAGCAGACAAAGCTCTCTTGAGCTACGTCGTGATACTGCCCAGTATAGAGGCGCCGCACACCCACTATGCTTCACAGATGATGTAATGGATCATCAAATCCCGGAGGGGTTTAAACCCGTGAACATTGAATCCTACGACGGCACAACAGACCCCACGGTTTGGATCGAAGATAATCTTCTTCATATCCATATGGCCTGCGGTGACGATCTCCACGCCATCAAGTATCTCCCACTCAAGCTTAAAGGACCAGCTCGGCATTGGCTTAACAGCTTGCCAGCAGAGTCAATTGGGTGTTGGGAGGCCCTGGAAGCCGCGTTTCTCGACAACTTCCAGGGCACATATGTGCGACCACCAGACGCCGATGACCTAAGCCACATAATTCAGCAGCCAGACGAATCGGCCAGACAGTTCTGGACACGGTTCCTAACAAAGAAAAATCAAATTGTCGACTGTCCGGATGCAGAGGCCCTCGCAGCCTTCAAACATAACATCCGCGACGAGTGGCTGGCCCGACACCTAGGACAGGAAAAGCCGAAATCCATGGCAGACCTCACATCACTCATGACCCACTTCTGTGCGGGGGAGACAGCTGGCTAGCCCGCAGTAACAACCTCAGCAAAAATTCTGGCAGTCCGGACAACAAGGACCGCAATGGCAGGTCGCGTCGTAACTAAAACAAATGCCGTGTTAACGGCGATAACACTGAGGATACAGTAGTCAACGCCGGATTCAGAGGCTCTAAACCCGGTCAGCGGAAAAAGCCATTTAAACGAACTACTCCGGGTCCGTCCAATTTGGACCGAATACTCGACCGCTCTTGCCAGATACATGGCACCCCCGAAAAGCCAGCTAACCACACCAACAGGGATTGTTGGGTATTCAAGCAGGCAGGCAAGTTAATTGCTGAAAACAATGACAAGGGGCTGCATAGTGATGATGAGGAGGAGACCTGGCCGCCGAACAACAGAGGACAGAAGGGTTTCCCCCCACAAGTGCGGACGGTAAACATGATATACGCAACCCACATACCCAAGAGGGAGCGGAAGCGTGCACTTAGGGACATATATGCGATGGAGCCAGTCGCCCTGAAGTTCAATCCATGGTCCTCTTGCCCGATCACTTTCGATCGAAGGGACCACCCCACCAGTATCCGCCATGGCGGGTTCGCTGCATTGGTTTTAGACCCAATCGTCGATGGATTTCACCTCACTAGAGTCCTGATGGACGGCAGCAGCAGCCTGAACCTGCTTTATCAGGATACAGTGCGCAAGATGGGCACAGACCCCTCAAGGATTAAACCTACAAAGACGACTGTCGGTGTCAAAACCGGCGGATCTCGGGTAGGGGGTCCCGAACTGTGCATCTAGGCGGATGGTAACAGGAGACAAGGGACACGATGTTTTTACCCAGGTTCGGGCCCTCTCGATGGAGGTAAAACCCTACTCCTGCTTGATTGATATTGATGATATGGGTAGTACAAGAGTGGATCTACCTCGAGATCAAGGAGGCTAAACCCTAGAAGCTAGCCTATGGTATGATTGTTGTAATGGTTATGTTGTCCTACGGACTAAAACCCTCCGGTTTATATAGACACCGGAGAGGGCTAGGGTTACACAGAGTCGGTTACAATGGTAGGAGATCTACATATCCGTATCGCCAAGCTTGCCTTCCACGCCAAGGAAAGTCCCATCCGGACACGGGACGAAGTCTTCAATCTTGTATCTTCATAGTCTTGGAGTCCGGCTGACGATGATAGTCCGGCTGTCCGGACACCCCCTAGTCCAGGACTCCCTCAGTAGCCCCTGAACCAGGCTTCAATGACGATGAGTCCGGCGCGCATATTGTTCGGCATTGCAAGGCGGGTTCCTCCTCTGAATAATTCATAGAAGATTGTGAACACCAGGATAGTGTCCGGCTCTGTAAAATAAATTCCACATACCACCGTAGAGAGAATATTATGTACACAAGTTCAATCTGCTGACGTGTTTTGTGGCATGATGTCACACCACCACCAAGCCTTTACTGGAATCATTTTTTATTATACCACCTCAGCGCGTTTAGCGAAGCGGTTTCCTTGGCACATCTTGTCGAAGCAGAGATCGTGTTCCCCTTATTCCAGGATTCTCATCAATACGGACGTGGGTAACCCAACCGCGCCCGTTGCCACGCCCCCTCTATCGAAGGCGAGTTCCGAACGGTTACGGAGACGGCTCTTGGTATTCTTCCTCTTTATAACGGGACCAAAGCTCGTTTCTTTTCTTCAATCCTCCATCGAATCTTCTCCTTGCCCCGAGTTCCAACACCCAGAGCCCCAGATTCGAGCGCCTCGGATCTTCAACAATGTCCGGCTCCAACCTTCAGGGCCGGTGGATGCCCTCCTCCGTCATGGAGGAGGACGTGCTAAAGCTGCGAGAGGCCAAGTACCTGTCTTACGAGATTTCGCACAGGTTGCCCGCCGAAGGGCAGGCCATCCCCACCCCCGAGCCCGGCGAGTATGTCGTCTTTGTATCCCACCTCCGTCGGGGTTTAGGCTTCCCGATGGATCCTTTTGTGAGAGGGCTCATGTTCTATTATGGGTTGGAATTCCACGACTTGGCTCCGGAGTCTATCCTCCATATTTCTGCATTTATTGTTGTCTGCGAAGCCTTCCTCCGCGTCACCCCCCACTTCGGCCTGTGGCTGAAGACCTTCAATGTGGAGCTGAAGATGATCGAGGGGCGTCAAGCAGAGTGCGGCGGGGCGGCCGTAAGCAGGAGGGCCGACGCCCCGTGGCCCGAGGGCTCCTTCCAAGAGGAGCTCGGCTTGTGGCAGCAGGAGTGGTTCTATATTACCGCTCCGAAGGGCAGCAGGCAGAAGCCTCCGCCCGTATTCCGCTCGGGACCTCCACGATGGTTGATGTCGTGGGTCAACCAAGGGCTCAACTGGGGGCCGTCAAAGGACGTGCCCCTATTGCAGGGCCAGATTCGAGACCTCCAAGCGAGGGAGATCAATCCGGTTGTGGTGATGCAGGTTATGCTGATTAGGCGTCTCCTGCCCTGCAAACGCCGCCCTCTCCGGCTATGGGAATTTAATCCGGAGGGACCACGGATTCTCCAACACTTCATGGGTTCGACACCCGTGGAGATGTACAAATTGTTCTTCCGATCACGGGAGGTGTGTCCGGAATTGACCGAGGACGCTGGCCTAAGCTGCAATCGCCCGGACACACAAGTAGGTAGCTCAGTGTTCGGACATACCGTTTGTTTGCCTTTCTAAAATTCGCCTTTTAACCCGTTGTCCTTTAACAAGAGTGGATAGCGCAAGCAAAGCTGATACGGTGTCCGGCCCCCCTCCCAGAGACCGCGCCGGATCCCGTGCTGGTCAGGATGCTGGAGGTTGCGCCTTCAGAAGAAGGCGAAGGGGAAAATATGGGAGCTACCGCCTCGCTCGAGGAGGCTCTTGAAAAAGGGGGGATCGAGAATCCCTCCCTCCAAGGGGAGAAGAGGACCGCCTCCGAAGGTCCGGAGGCCAAAGCCCCTAAGCGGGGGAAGAAATCTTCACCAGAGGGTCCTGCGTCCGGGGAGGCCCCGGCCGCACAGTCTCCCTTAAAGAATCAGCCCTCCAGCGAGCTGTAAGTAGAGAAAGGGGAATTTGATAATAAGAGACGTCCTTGTTTGTGCTTTTGAGGATAACTTAAGTTTTTACCTTGTAGTTCGGATCTCCGTCCTTCGCAGATGAGCTCGTCTTCGGGGGACCTTCGTCCGCAGATGTCGGAGAGCGAGACGCCTCCGTCCGCTGCACCGTCGGATAGGGCGGACCAGCCTGAAGTGTCATCACAGAGGGTATCCCCGAGTCCGGCAGGGCCAAATAATCCGGCACCAACTGGTGTTCGGCCGGGGGAGCTGAAGGATCTGCTTGAGAGGGCGTCTATATCAGAAGATCACCATGCATTGATGAGTATGGTGATTGGAAGGATTGCATCCGCCGAAGGCGGATTGTGTGATGCCGTCAGGAGTTTGCTGGCGGGGTTTGAGGTACGTAAAAATGACACACCTTTTGACAGTTTTATACATAAAGTGCGCCCTGTATAGATAGTAGCCCCTGAGACTCGGTAGGTTGTCGAAAGCGACAGCCTGCTGAAGATCAAAATCGCAGGTTTTAATCTTCGCCTTTCCTATGCAGGTGGTGGATAGTCCGAGGGCCAGCCGGACTGATGGAGTTGCTGAACTAAAGCGGCAACTCGACGTTGCGGATGCGGACATTGCGCTAGTCAACAGGCGACTTGACGAATCGCAAGGTAAGTTGTTTCTCCGTGGTCACCTAGTAAGGGAGCCGAAGCCAACCTCTTACAGTATGTGTGCTTGAAACAGATGGTGCCACTGCTGTGGAGATCCTTCAGGCAGAACTTGCACAAGCCAAGGAGCAAGCCAGAAGGAGTGATGCGCCCGCCTCGAGGGCGGCCGAGGAGTTAGAAGCCGAAAGGGCTGCATACTGCCGAAGCAGGGAAGAGATGGCCGAAATGGCCGTGAAGTTAAAGGATGCTACCGACCGCAGGGAGGCTCTTGAAAAGGAGCACCTATCGGAGCGAGAAGACCTAGGGAAGGCCACTGCCGAAGCCAAGGATGCCCGTTCTGCAATGCAGGCTATAAAGGAGGAGCTGCGCCAGGCCGGAGACATTGTGGCTGGCAAGCCTTTTCTGCTGCGCCGAAGGTTTACAGATCCAAAGTATGCCCAGCTTGGCCAGCTATGGGATCTGGAGGATCCTTTTATGGACTTAGCAGCGAGTGCGGCGGATGCCGTCGTGCACTTCCGAAGTCAGAAGGATCACAAGACGGAAGAGCTGTTTTGGTCTCAATTCCATAGTCCGGATCATTCACTTCCGCTGACCGATTGGTTGGCCGAATGGGCTGAGCTGAATAGGTTGTCCGGACTTGCCATGGCGGATATCATGACTCATGTCTGGCCGGATAGGCCCAAGCTGAACAGCTATTTTGGCTTATTGCAGCAATTTCTTGGGGCGGTTGCGCATATCAAGGTGATGAAGCGGTCGGCCTGCATAGAGGGTGCGCGGATGGCCCTCGCCCGTGTGAAGACACATTGGACAGAGATGGATGCCACCGCTGTTGTGACCCAGGGTTCGGACGAGAGCCGGTTACCCGCCGAGCACTATTTTGGGGAAGTTCTGCGTGGTGCTCGTGTAATAGAGTCGTAGTGCTCAAAAAATGTCACGTTCAAATGAACATTTTTATTTTATAAAACAATGTTTATGATGTAGACGCTTTTTGTACTTGTGCGTTCAAGTATTGAAATATCTCCTGTGCGGCCGTTTGTGTATACGTATGTATAACCTGAAAGATGGCAGTCGTCAGCTTCAGCCCCCACGCACAAGGTGCGGAGGTGTTCGCAAAAATAGCGCATTTTCACACTTAATCCGATGTCTCGGTCCTGTTAAGGAGGTGGTAGCATAGCAAACGAGGCAACCGGACTATAATGCTTTATCACTTTCACTTAGCCATGGGAGTTCGAGGGTGGGGCTACGACATAGCCCCTGGGGGCACCGTGCTCTCTGAATTCGGGGCGTGTATGCGCCCGACCGGGAAACGGTCCTTCGTCAAAGCGGAGGAATTCTAAACATTCCGGTGGTCGATCGAGTGGTTGACCAGTCTCTCGCTGTATCATGACAGTCAGTTTTCGGCTTTCTCTACTGAGGTGCTCGCCCAGCCGAACTGGGGCACAATCGTAGTAGTTCTCCTGGTGCCGCGTTAGCCGATGATACGGAACGTAAGGCAGCAAAACACAGGAGCCGGGCAAACCCAACATTTGACCAAAGTCATGATTCGGAGCTGATGCATATAAGGCCTAACTCGAGACGCCGAACACTCCCTAAGGTGTTCGGTCTTTTTAATAATGGGCAGAACAATGCCCTGAGCCCCTAGTGTCCAGGTACGGGCGAGGTCCTCTGACGCGGCCGATGCCAAAACGTCAGTCTCCGCTCTGGTTATAATGAGAAACCAGGGGATTATAGCAACAAGAGACAGTAAAAAAGGTTTACGCAGGGCCTTAATCTGAAGAGAATCCTTGCAACGGGTCCCTACTGCACGTCTGCGCCTGTGTCTCCGTTGTGCCGTGTCCTGGACGGGTGTGCACGTTGTTCATCTGTAAAAAGAGAGGAACTTAGTTTGAAAGGAAGTCGTGCGAAAAGTGCATAAAAAATTGAAATATTAATGAACGAATAAGGCTGAGCCTATATTAGCTTATTATTGCTTGTACACACAACCCCTTGTGAAGGGGTGTGCGGCTAGGGAGCCTGAGGGAGTCCTGGACTAGGGGGTGTCCGGACAGCCCGACTATCATCGTCCGCCGGACTCCAAGACTACGAAGATACAAGATTGAAGACTCTGTCCCGTGTCCGGATGGGACTTTCCTTGGCGTGGAAGGCAAGCTTGGCGATACGGATATGTAGATCTCCTACCATTGTAACCGAATCTGTGTAACCCTAGCCTCCTCCGGTGTCTATATAAACCGGAGGGCTTTAGTCCGTAGGACACAACATACATTGCAACAATCATACCATAGGCTAGCTTCTAGGGTTTAGCCTCCTTGATCTCGTGGTAGATCCACTCTTGTACTACCCATATCATCAATATTAATCAAGCAGGACGTAGGGTTTTACCTCCATCGAGAGGGCCCGAACCTGGGTAAAACATCGTGTCCCTCGTCTCCTGTTACCATCCGCCTAGACGCACAGTTCGGGACCCCCTACCCGAGATCTGCCGGTTTTGACACCGACATTGGTGCTTTCATTGAGAGTTCCTTTGTGTCGTCACCGATAGGCTTGATGGCATCTTCAACCAACAACGCTGTCCAGGGCGAGACTTTTCTCCCCGGACAGATCTTCGAATTCGGCGGCTTCGCACTGCGGGCTAATTCGCTTGGCCATCTGGAGCAGATCGAAAGCTACGCCCCTGGCCGTCAGGTCAGATTCGGAAGCCTAAACTTCACAGCCGATGTCCACGGAGACTTGATCTTCGACGGACCCGAGCCACAGCCAAGCGCGCCGCACTGTTGCGATGGGCATGATCTAGCTCTGCCGCCGAACAGTGCCTTGGTGGCTGCACACGAATCTGCTCCGGCCATTAGTCCGGAGCCGATTGCCCGGATAGAGGATCGGTGGATAGACACCGCCTCGGGGGCTTCAACTTCCACGGCGATGGAGCCGAACACAGATCTTGTCCCTCGCAAAACTCGTGATTCCGAGGTGCCGGACTCCTTGCCGGACTCCGAACCTCCCGCACCCCTACCAATCGATTCGGATTGGGCGCCGGTTATGGAATTCACCACCGCGGACATCTTCCAACACTCGCCTTTTGGCGACATCCTAAATTCGCTAAAGCATCTCTCGTTATCAGGAGAGTCCTGGCCGGACTATGGCCAGGATGGTTGGGGTACGGACGACGAAGAAATTCAGAACCCACCCACCACCCACTTTGTAGCCACTGTCGACGATCTAACCGACATGCTATACTACGACTCCAACGACATCGACGCTATGGACGACGATGCCGGAGACGAACAGGAACCAGCGCCTACAGGGCACTGGAAGACCACCTCATCATACGACACATATATGGTGGACACCCCAAAAGATGGGGACGGCGAAGAAGCAGCGGAGGCGGACTCTTTAAAGAAGCAGCCTAAGCGCCGGCGTCAGCGGCGCCGCTCTAAATCCCGCCACAGCAAGAATGGAGATTCCGGCACAGGAGATAATAATACCCCAGAGAGTGCCGAAGACAATCCCCTCCAGCAAGACTTAGCGTAGGAGGATGCAGAAGCAAGCCCTCACGAGAGGGCGGCAAACGAAGAGGTTGAGGATCATAACTATATGCCTCCCTTCGAAGACGAAGCAAGCCTCAACGATGACGAATTCGTCGTACCTGAGGATCCCGTCGAACAAGAGCATTTCAAGCGTAGGCTTATCGCCACAGCAAACAGCCTGAAGAAAAAGCAGCAACAGCTTCAGGCTGATCAGGACCTGCTGGCCGATCGATGGACCGAGGTCCTCACAGCCGAAGAGTATAAACTCGAATGCCCCTCCAAAAGCTACCCAAGACGCAAGCTGCTCCCCCGATTAGAGGAGGAAGCATACATACCTCCATCACCAGCGCACGATATGGCTGACCGACCACCCCGTGGTCGTGACAGAGAGGCATCCAGGCCCCCAGCCAAGACCGTACCCCGACATCGCTCCAAAAGTACGAAGCCAAGAGGGAACGCGCCGGACTTGCGAGATATATTGGAGGACAAAGCAAGACAATCCAGATCCATCTACGGATCACGTGGGCGCCCCACGACCCATGACGAATACCGTCGTACCGGATATAATAACCCCGGCCAGGCCGAACACGGCAGACAGCGCTCTCTCGAGCTGCGTCGTGATATTGCTCAATACAGAGGCGCCGCACACCCACTATGCTTCACTGACGAAGTAATGGATCATCAAATCCCCGAAGGGTTTAAACCCGTAAACATCGAATCCTACGATGGCACAACAGACCCTGCGGTTTGGATAGAAGATTATCTTCTCCACATCCATATGGCCCGCGGCGATGATCTCCACGCCATCAAGTATCTCCCACTCAAGCTTAAAGGACCAGCTCGGCATTGGCTTAACAGCTTGCCCGCAGAGTCAATTGGGTGTTGGGAAGACCTGGAGGCTGCATTCCTTGATAACTTCCAAGGCACGTATGTGCGACCACCAGATGCCGATGACCTAAGCCACATCATTCAGCAGCCAGACGAATCGGCCAGACAATTCTGGACACGGTTCTTGACGAAGAAAAATCAAATCGTCGACTGTTCGGATGCAGAGGCCCTTGCAGCCTTCAAGCATAACATCCGCGACGAATGGCTAGCCCGGCACCTGGGCCAGGAAAAACCGAAATCTATGGCAGCCCTCACATCATTAATGACCCACTTCTGCGCGGGAGAGGATAGCTGGCTAGCCCGCAGTAACAATCTCTGCAAAAATTCTGGCAGTCCGGATACTAAGGACAACAACGGCAGGTCACGTCGAAACAAAAACAAATGCCGCATTAACGGCGACGATAAGGAGGATACGACAGTCAACGCCGGATTCCGAGGCTCTAAACCCGGTCAGCGGAAGAAGCCATTCAAAAGAACCACTCTGGGTCCATCCAATCTGGACCGAATACTCGACCGCTTATGCCAGATACATGGCACCTCTGAAAAGCCAGCTAACCACACTAATAGATATTGCTGGGTGTTCAAGCAGGCCGGCAAGTTAATTGCCGAAAACAATGACAAGGGGCTAAATAGCGACGACGAGGAAGCGACCCGACCACCGAACAATAGAGGACAGAAGGGTTTTCCCCCACAAGTGCGGACGGTGAATATGATATACGCGACCCATATACCCAAGAGGGAGAGGAAACGCGCACTAAGGGACGTCTATGCGATGGAGCCAGTCGCCCCGAAGTTCAATCCATGGTCCTCTTGTCCGATCACTTTTGATCGAAGAGACCATCCGACCAGCATATGCCATGGCGGATTCGCCGCATTGGTTTTAGGCCCAATCGTCGATGGATTTCACCTCACGAGAGTCCTGATGGACGGCGGCAGTAGCCTGAACCTGCTTTATCAGGATACAGTGCGCAAAATGGGCATAGACCCCTCAAGGATTAAACCTACAAAGACAACCTTTAAAGGTGTCATACCAGGAGTGGAAGCCAACTGTACAGGCTCAGTCACACTGGAAGTGGTCTTCGGATCCCCGGATAATTTCCGAAGTGAAGAGTTAATCTTCGACATAGTCCCGTTTCACAGCGGCTATCACGCTCTGCTCAGACGAACCGCGTTTGCAAAATTCAACGCGGTGCCGCATTATGCATACCTAAAGCTCAAGATGCCAGGCCCTCATGGAGTCATCATGGTCAATGGGAATACGGAACGCTCCCTCCGAACGGAGGAACATACAGCGGCTCTCGCAGCAGAAGTATAGAGTAGCCTCTCAAGGCAATTCTCCAGTCCGACCGTTAAACAGCCGGATACAGCAAAACGCGCCCGAAGCAATACCAAACAAGACCACCTGGCGCGATCAGAGCATGCGTAGCAATGTGGCCCCAACCCTCGCCCGCGCATGATCGCAATAATAACACTCCGCGTACATCATTACGCTTTGGAGATACCATGGGCACAGGGGAGGGGGCACGATCGCAACGGACCCAGAGTGCGGTTCGACCACACCGGGGGCTCGCAAGTGTGCCCCCCTTTCTTTATTTTTTTATTTTCCTTCTTTTATGTACACAGGACTCCGTTAACCAGAAGCCCTGTCCAGCGGCGAACCTGCCGAACTCATGATGCAACAGTCAGGGACTAAAGGAGGCTGCGACGAACACTCAGGTGGTCTCAATTACGAGCATTAAATTCGATTATATACACCAAGTCCGCAGCTCACCCCTGGAGGGGGACATGTTTACTTAGTCCAAATCCCTTGCTTACCGCACTATTTGTATCAGTCCGCTCTCCTACCAGACTTTCTTTCATAAATAATGCAGCACCTTTTTGATTGCAATTGCATTACCTTATATATATATATATATGCTCATTATATGACATCTTGCGCCCGTATATTTTGGTACGGCCTAATACGCCAGGGGCTTATGTTCCCCACTCTATGGTGTGATAAGTCCGAACACTTTCATAAGTGCAGCACCCCGAACTTATAGCATTATATGAATCGGCTCCGAATCATGTCTTGGGTCAATAGTTGGGTTTGCCCGGCTCCCACGTTTTGGTGCCTTACGTTCCGTTCTGTCGGCTAAGGTGGCACTGGGAGAACCACTGCGATTGCGCCCCGGTTGAGCCGGGCGAGCGCCTCAGTGGAGAAAGCTAAAACTGACCGGCATGATAAGGCGAGAGACTGGTCGCTGTTCGAGAGGTTTTTTCGGGTCCTTAAAGACTCACGCCGCTTCGAGCGAAGTTTCGGACAATGTCCGACGAAGGCGTGGATAGCGCCCCGGATTCGGTCTTCCGAATACCAGGGGCTTCGCTGAAATTTAAAATTATAGAATTCTATGGCTAAGTGAGAGTGTTCAAGCATTATAAGTCCGGTTGCCTAGTTCGTTGTGTTGAGCGCCTCCCTCGATGGACCCAACAATGGGAACAAGAGTGCTCAAGTTTATCCCGAACACCCCAGCACTCGTGGCTTGGGGGCTGAAGCCAAAGACTTGCCATCTCTCAGATTTTATAAATGGCCACACAGAAGGTAATATTTTAAATTAAAAAAGCGTTGCTCAAAGCGCAAATGAACAAAGTTTCAGCGCACAGGATAATACATAGCAAATTCACTCAAAGATTACATTTCTGGGGCACTCATCCGCAATATCGCGGGCTCCCTTCAGGATAGTTTTATAATACATTTCGGGCGTGCGATACTCCTTGCCCGGTGGCGGTGGGTCCGTGAGAAGCTTCTCCGCATCCAACCTGCCCCAATGCACCTTTGTGCGGGCGAGGGCCCGGCGAGCGCCTTCAATACAGGCGGAGCACTTGATGACATCCACCCAGGGGCATGCATCCACCAGCCGCCGCACGAGGCCAAAGTAGCTCCCAGGCATGACCTGTTCAGGCCACAGCCGGACTATAAGGCCCTTCATGGCCTCCTCAGCTACCTTGTGGAGTTCGACCAGCTGCTTCTGCTGGTCGCTTGGGAGCACCGGATGGCCGGCCTCAGCGTACTGAGACCAGAGGACCTTCTCCGTCGAGCTCCCCTCCTTGCCACGATAGAATACGGCGGCATCAGACGCACTACACGACAGATCTGCAAACGCCCCTGGAGAGCTCCGAATGCGGGTAAGTGTCAGGTAGTTTACATTAACATGCCTGCTTTGCATGAAAACTGCCTTACCCGCCGCTATCTTCTTTATATCTTCAACCTCCTGAAGGGCCCTATGGGCCTCGGCCTTGGCGGACTTGGCACTTTTGAGAGCTGAGGCAAGCTCGGACTCTCGAGTCTTGGAGTCACGCTCCAAACTCTCATGCTTTTCCATGAGAGCCTGGAGCTCTTGCCGAACTTCCACCACCCGTGCCTCCTGCTTTTCTCGCTCTGCCCGTTCCGCGGCCGCACTGCGTTCGGCCGCGGACACAGCCTCCTTCAGGGCTACCACCTCGTTAGTGGCCCCTGCAATACACATATTATCCTTGTTAACTTTACTGCAACCAAAATCCTTTTTTTATAAGGTAACTATTCAAAGTGGTGTTACTCACCTTCTTTGTCCTCGAGCTGCTTCTTGGCATGGCCGAGCTCTTGCTCGGACCGCTCGAGATCCTTTTTCAGCACATCGACCTCCGCCGTTCGTGCGGCAGAGGTCAGCAGCGCAGCCTGCAAACCTATATTGACATATTTTAAGCAACCCTGCGTATATCTTGTTAGATCCTCAGTCCGGCTTTTTCTTTCCGAACACCGAACTGAGCATCAGGGGCTACTGTCTATCCGGTATTACATTACATAATTTTAACTTCTTACCTCAAAGCCTGTTAGAAGGCTGCTGCAGGCTTCGGTCAGCCCGCTTTTGGCGAGCTGAACCTTTTGAATCACCGCACTCATGATAGTGCGGTGTTCTTCCTCGATGGAAGAGCCTTTAAGCGCCTCCAGCAAGTTATCCAGCGCCTCCGGTTGGACGGAGGCCGCCGGTGTCACGGTCTTGCCCTTCTTTCGAAGGGGCCGCTTGCCGGACTCTGGAACCACTGCGGGTTCCGATGTAGAGTCCGGCGCAAAGTCCGGGAGGCTGCCCGACGGCGCCTCCGGAGCCTCCTCCTGATGGGTCCCTCTCTGGGATCCCACCTCGGCGTCCTTGTCAGCGCGTGGGGTAGAGGCGGTCGGAAGTGAATCCACATCCGACGGGGCCAAGGACCCGCTTGATGAAGCGGGGAGATCATCATCAGCCGGACTACAGACAGAATGCGGCGTTAGAAGGACACTACGCGACATAAAAGATATTGCATATCAAGGATCCGGATACTTACGATCTCGCCGGACGCCTGGCCCTTGGAGGCCACTCATCCTCGCCAACGGTGGTATTGGCGAAATTGTCCGGGGGGATAGTTCTCCCCCTCTTGGACCCTTCGGCCTTCCCTATTGGGGAAGCCTTCCTCTTCTTCTCTCCCTCCTCCGGGAGAGAGTACTCCTCCTCCTCCTCGTCTTCGAGGGAGGAGTATGCTTCGTCGTCAGACGCCTGATTGCGGGAACTCTTTCGAGTCCCCGCGGCCACCTTCTTGGCCTTCTTCTCCGGCACCACGTGTGGTGCCGGAACTAGCAGCCCTGCTAAACGGGCGTCCACTGGGTCTTCTGGCATGGGAGCCAGGCTGATAAGCTTCTTGGCCTTCTCCATCCATTCCTGTCAAAGGAAAGGAAAGAATGAAACCCTCTTATAATCAATTCGATTACTACAAAGTGTCCCATAATGGGGTTGAATCACTTACCTCGTCAATTGGATGCTGCGAGCTGAATCCGCGATCTTCTGTCGTGGATGCGGGGGCTTCGGCGCCCTTAAACAGCACCCTCCAGGCGCCTTCGTATGTCGTATCGAAGAGCCCGCTCAGCGCCTGGTGCTGTTCCGGATTGAACTCCCACAGATTGAATGCCCGTTCTTGGCATGGGAGAATCCGGCGGATGAGCATGACTTGGACCACGTCGACGAGCCTGAGCTTATTGCTCACCAGCTTCTGGATGCAGGCTCAGAGTCCCGTCACCTCCTTCGGATCACCCCACAGCAAGCCCTTCTCTTTCCAGGAGGTGAGCTACGTGGGGACGCCAGATCTAAACTCGGGGGCCGCCGCCCATGTGGGCTTGCGCGGCTCGGTGATGTAGAACCACCCCGATTGCCACCCCTTGACGGAGTCCACGAAGGCCCCTTCGAGCCAAAGGACGTTGGGTAATTTACCCAACATGGCGCCTCCGCATTCCGCTTGCGTGCCCTTCACAACCTTCGGCTTGACGTTGAAGGTTTTGAGCCACAGGCCGAAGTGGGGCCGGATGCAGAGGAAGGCCTCACACACGACGATAAACGCCGAGATGTTGAGGATGAAGTTTGGCGCCAGATCATGGAAATCCATGCCATAATAGAACATGAGCCCCCGGACGAATGGATGGAGCGGAAAGCCCAGTCCGCGGAGGAAGTGGGGAAGGAAGACGACCCTCTCGTGAGGCCCAGGGGTAGGGACGAGCCGCCCCTCGTCGGGCAGCCGATGCACGATATCGCCGGAGATATATCCGGCGCTGCGCAGCTTGGTGATGTGTTCCTCCTTAATGGTGGAGGCCAACCACTTGCCTCCCGCTCCGGACATATTCGGAGAAGGTCGAGGCGAGATGTGCGAGATTGGGCATTGGAGCTTGAGTACGCGGGGATGGATAAGCAAAGGAGGAAGAAGGCATAGGTGAGAAGGTAAATCCTTATCCCTTATATATAGGCGGACGAAAACTATGCGTCCCTCTGGCCTGATAAAACTCGCTTATCTCCCAAGCGCCACCATCAATGGCGCGGTTGGGTTACCCACGTCCGTATTGATGAGAATCCCGGAATAAGGGGAACACGATCTCTGCTTCGACAAGACGTGCCAAGGAAACCACTTCGCTAAACGTGCTGAGGTGGTATAGTAAAAAACGATTCAAACAAAGGCTTGGTAGCGGTGTGATGTCACGCCACATAATACGTCGGCAGATTGGACTGGTGTACATTTTATTCTCTCTACGGTGGAATGTGGAATTTATTTTGCAGAGCCGGACACTATCCTGGTGTTCATGATCTTCTCTGGATTATTCAAGGTAGGAACCCGCCTTGCAATGCCGAACATTATGCGCGCCGGACTTATCGTCATTGAAGCCTTGTTCAGGGGCTACTGAGGGAGTCCTGGACTAGGGGGTGTCCGGACAGCCGAACTATCATCGTCCGCCGGACTCCAAGACTACAAAGATACAAGATTGAAGACTCCGTCCCGTGTCCGGATGGGACTTTCCTTGGCGTGGAAGGCAAGCTTGGCGATACGGATATGTAGATCTCCTACCATTGTAACCGACTCTGTGTAACCCTAGCCTCCTCCGGTGTCTATATAAACCGGAGGGCTTTAGTCCGTAGGACACAACATACATTGCAACAATCATACCATAGGCTAGCTTCTAGGGTTTAGCCTCCTTGATCTCGTGGTAGATCCACTCTTGTACTACCCATATCATCAATATTAATCAAGCAGGACGTAGGGTTTTACCTCCATCGAGAGGGCCGAACCTGGGTAAAACATCATGTCCCTCGTCTCCTATTACCATCCGCCTAGACGCACAGTTCGGGACCCCCTACCCGAGATCCGCCGGTTTTGACACCGACAGAGCCCCTAGCCTATTTATGTCGGACTCGTCTAACCGTGTCTGGGGTCTTTGAACGACCTTTTAGTGAAATGATGCCACGTGGACCGGGCATTTTAAGTGTAAGAGACGCGTAATGTGGTATTGCGTTGAAGCGGACAAAAGCTTCACATCCCAATAGTGCTTGATAGCTACTGTTGAATGGGGCGACGTGGAAGATTAGCCTTTCGCGTCGAAAGTTGTCGGGTGACCCGAACACAACTTCTAGTAGTAAGGAGCCCGTGCACCTCGCGTAAGGGCCTGGCGTCACTCCTTTGAAGGAAGTGCGGCTATATCGAATTTTAGTAAGGTCTATCCCCAACTTGCGGATTGTGTCCGGATATAGCAGGTTTAAATCGCTGCCGCTATCCATCAGGACTTGCGTAAATTGTAGTCCGTCGATTGTAGGATCCAATATCAGAGCAGTCCATCCTGCGTTCCGAATACTTCTGGCATAATCCAGGTGGTCTAAAGTGATTGGTTTTGACATCCAATCTCGAGGTTCCGCTGGGGTAGACCATGCGACACCTACCTTAGCGGGTGCCGCATTGTTTTTCCGTACTATCACCTGAAGTGAGTTTACTGTCTTGACCTCTTGTGGGAAAGTCTTTTGTTTTCCGGTGCTCTGCTGGTGGGGTTCGTCATCGTCCTCGCTTGGCGCGTCGAGCCCCTTGTGTTCGGCGTTGAGTCGGCCGGACTGTTTGAAAACGCAACAATCTCTGTGGGTGTGGTTTGCAGGCCTTCCGGAGGTACTGTGGATTTGAAATATCCGATCCAAAATTTTGTTTAAGTTGGATAGCTCATCACTGTTGTCCTTAAGAGGCAGTGTTTTGTTGTTTGGCCGCGAGCTTTTGAATCCGGCGTTGACCGCCGTGTTCTTTGGGCTTTTTTCTTTATTCCGGCGCTGATCCTTTCTGCGCCGTGATTTTCCATTTCCATCTCTGATCTCGGATGTACTCGGGTCGCTAGTGCTGCATCTTGCTAGCCAGCTGTCTTCGCCTGTGCAAAAGCGGGTCATGAGACTTGTTAGCGCGGCCGTTGTCCTCGGCTTCTCTTGGCCGAGGTGTCTGGCGAGCCATTCGTCCCGGACGTTGTGTTTAAAAGCTGCTAAGGCTTCAGCGTCTGGACAGTCGACTATTTGGTTCTTTTTGGTAAGGAACCTGTTCCAGAATTTGCGCGCTGACTCTCCAGGCTTTTGAGTTATATGACTTAGATCGTCTGCATCCGGAGGGCGGACATAAGTCCCTTGAAAATTTGCTCTAAACGCATCCTCGAGCTCTTCCCAACTTCCAACAGTGTTTTCTGGGAGGCTTTTGAGCCAATGCCGAGCTGGCCCTTTGAGCTTGAGGGGTAGGTATTTTATGGCGTGGAGATCATCTCCTCTAGCCATGTGTATGTGTAGTATGTAATCCTCTATCCAGACTCCAGGGTCTGTTGTTCCGTCGTATGCCTCTATGTTTATGGGTTTGAACCCTACTGGAAATTCATGATCCAGCACCTCATCGGTGAAACATATTGGGTGTGCGGCGCCCCTGTATTTGGGTGTGCCGCTGTCTTCGAATACTTTGCGTGTTGTGTCGCTTCCTGGGGCCCTCTCTTTTGGCCCGTAAATGGACCTGACCGGGCCATTTGTTTTCCGAGGATCATGAGTCCATTTCTGTGCGATGCCGCTTGTCGCTTTTGGCCTGTCATCTGGTCGTCTATCCGGCCAAGCGGCCTCTTTGTTTTTTGACTGTGGGGGCTCTATGGCTTCCTCGTCAAATTCTGGCAGCAGCTTGCGCTTTGGGTAGCTCTTTGATTGATGGCTATTACCATATTTGTCTGCGGTCTTGAGCACTTTGCTCCATCTCATTCTGAGTATGTCTTCCACTGTTTTGAGCTTCCTCTTTTCTTTCCTCAGGCTTCTTGCAGTGGCGAGAAGTCTTTTGTGATTGTTCTTACGCTCCGGTGGTGTGTCCGGCGTGAGATCGTCTGGACTATTGTTTTCGCCGGGCATAGATTGATTATCCGATTCATCCTGTTCGGATGGTTGCTTGATTGCGTGTTCGTCGCCCACTGATTTGCCCTGCTTTATTGCTGGGTCCTTGGGAGTGCTATTGTTGTTGAGGCGGGACTTAGGGCGGCGCCTACGCCGCCGTTTTGGTTGTTTTTCGGCGGAATTGTCTTTTGCCGCTTCCCGTTGTTCCTCGTCATCGCTTCCTTTTGGGGTGTCCACCATATATACACCGTAGGTTGGGGTGGCCTTTCAGTGCTCGGTGGGTGCTGGTTCTTGATCGTTTCCGGCATCGTCGTCCATACCGTCCATGTCTTCGGAGTTTTAGTCTAGTATGTCGGTTAGATTGTTGACAGTGGCTACAAAGTGGGTGGTGGGTGGGCTTTGAATTTCCTCGTCGTCCGCATCCCAACCGTCCTGGCCGTAGTCCAGCCAGTGCTCTCCGGATAGAGAGAGATGCTTTAGCGAATTTAGGATGTCGCCAAAGGGTGAGTGTTGAAAGATGTCCGTGGCAGTGAACTCCATGATCGGCGCCCAATCGGATTCGATTGGCAGGGGCGCGGGAGGTTCGGAGTCCGGCGAGGAGTCATGAGCTTTATAAGGGACAAGGTCAGTGTTCGGCTCCATCGCCATAGTGGTTGCAGCCCCCGAGGTGGTGTCCAGCCATCCGTCCTCGATCTGCGCGATCGGCTCCGAACTATGGGTCGGAGTGGATTTGTGCGCGGCCTCCAAAGTACTGTCCGGCGGCAGAGTTAGATCATGCCCATCGTGACAGTGCGGCGTGCTTGGCTGTGGCTCGGATCCATCGAAGATCAAGTCTCCGCGGATGTCTGCCGTGAAGTTTAGGCTTCCAAACCTGACCTGATGGCCAGGGGCGTAGCTTCCGATCTGCTCCAGATGACCAAGCAAATTGGCCCGCAGTGCGAAGCCGCCGAATATGAAGATCTGTCCAGGGAGAAAGGTCTCACCCTGGACTGAGTTGTTGTTTGAAGAAGCCATCAAGCCTATCGATGACAACACAGAGGAACTCTCAATGAAAGCACCAATGTCGGTGTCAAAACCGGCGGATCTCGGGTAGGGGGTCCCGAACTGTGCGTCTAGGCGGATGGTAACAGGAGACAAGGGACATGATGTTTTTACCCAGGTTCAGGCCCTCTCGATGGAGGTAAAACCCTACTCCTGCTTGATTGATATTGATGATATGGGTAGTACTAGAGTGGATCTACCACGAGATCAAGGAGGCTAAACCCTAGAAGCTAGCCTATGGTATGATTGTTGTAATGGTTATGTTGTCCTACGGACTAAAACCCTCCGATTTATATAGACACCGAAGAGGGCTAGGGTTACACAGAGTCGGTTACAATGGTAGGAGATCTACATATCCGTATCGCCAAGCTTGCCTTCCACGCCAAGGAAAGTCCCATCCGGACACGGGACGAAGTCTTCAATCTTGTATCTTCATAGTCTTGGAGTCCGGCTGACGATGATAGTCCGGCTGTCCGGACACCCCCTAGTCCAGGACTCCCTCAACGACCTTCAAAGGCGTCATACCAGGTGTTGAGGCCAATTGTACAGGCTCAGTCACACTGTAAGTGGTCTTCGGATCCCCGGATAATTTCCGAAGTGAGGAGTTAATCTTCGACATAGTCCCGTTCCGTAGTGGCTATCACGCTCTGCTCGGACGAATCGTGTTTGCAAAGTTCAACGCGGTGCCGCATTATGCAAATCTTAAGCTCAAGATGCCAGGCCCTCATGGAGTCATCACGGTCAACGGAAACACTAAACGCTCCCTCCGAACGGAGGAACACACAGCGGCTCTCACGGCAGAAGTACAGAGCAGCCTCTTAAGGCAATTTTCGAGTCCGGCCGTTAAACGACCGGACATGGCCAAACGCGCCCGGAGTAACATACATCAAGACCACCTGGCACGTTCCGAGCACGCGTAGCAATGCGGCCCCAACCCCAGCCCCTGCATGAGAGCAAGACTAGCCCTTCGCGTACATCATTACGCTCTGGAGATACCATGGGCATAGGGGGAGGGGCACGACCACGATAGGCCCAGAGTGCGGCTCAACCACACCAGAGGCTCCCAAGTGTGTCGCTGTTTTTCTTTTCCTTTTTTATTTTTTATTTATCCACAAGACTCCGTTCACAAGAGGCCCTGTCCGGTAGTGGATCTGCCGAACTCACGATGCAACAGCCAGGGAAGCACAAAGGCTACGACGAATACTCAGGTGGTCTCCATTATGAGCATTAAATCTGTTTAATACACCATTCCACAGCCTACCCCTGGAGGGAGACATGTCTAATAGTCTAATCCCTTGCTTACCGCACTATTTGTGTCGTTCTGCACTCATGGTAGAATTCCTTGAATAAACAATGCATCACTTTTCGCTTATAATTGCATTCCTTTCTTACATATATGTTCATTTATGACGTTTTGCATCCGTACACTTTGGTACGACCGAATACACCAGGGGCTTATGTTCCCCGCATTATGGTGTGATAAGTCGAACACTTTCACAAGTGCGGCACCCCGAACTTATAGCACTATATGCATCGGCTCCGAATCATGTCTTGGGTCAATAGTTGGGTTTGCCCGGCTCCCATGTTTTGGTACCTTACGTTCCGTTCTATCGGCTAAGGCAGCACTGGGAGAACCACTGCGATTGCGCCCCGGTTGAGCTGGGCAAGCGCCTCAGTGGAGAAAGCTAAAACTGACCGTCATGATAAGGCGAGAGTTGGTCGCTGTTCGAGAGGTCCTTTCGAGTCCCTAAAGACTTATGCCGCTGTTGACACCAGATTTTGGCACGGTCAATAACTTATTTAAGATGGACTCAAATGGAGAAGTGATCTTCATGAAAGAGTTCCATATTGTCGATATGAACATCTTTGAAGTTTGGGTCATCGCAGTCCGATTTCATCTCGAAGGCCGAAACTATGCTCAAAGTACTAAGATCTTATATTCAGAGTACAGTTTGGCTGATTAAGCCCCCAAGACGACCTCAAATGGAAACATTATCTACACGGATTGTCTTTGTCTCGTTGAAACGATTGATTTAGATATAAAAATCATTCCAATCCGAGTTCGTATGCAAAAGTTAGAGCCATCGAAATACAGCCCTGTCAGGAGGCAAAAACTGGCGCGCCCCACCAGACACCTTGTCTGATGGGTAGCGCGAGGGATAGCCTGTTTTGCGCGACTGATTTGACCCTAAAGATGACCTCTGATAAAAAAACGTTCAACATAAAAGTTGTTCATCTCGTCGAAACGGTCAAGATTGCTTTTGGGCTCGTTTCCATCCGAGATCGTTTACCATCACAAAAATGACCCGCAAGGTGCAGCCAGTTTAAACCGAACAGTTTTGGAAAGTTCGGACAAAACCAATCCGAATTTGACTAGGGTTTTGGACGTGAATCCAAGCCTTTTCCTTGCACGGGAAGTCCAGACGCCTCTTATATACTTAAGGGGTGACGGCCGATTGAACAACACACAATCGATCAAATCATCTACCACTTTTTATTTTTTATCTTTTCTCCTTAACCCTAGTTCTTCTTCTCCTCGTTCTTTGCCTGTTATTCTTGTTGCGGGGCGGCGAAGCTCGAGGCCCTAGGGGCGATCAGGTCGACCTAGGGCAGCCCATAGCCTCCGCGCGCCCTGACGGGGTCCCTCCCGGGAGTGTGGGGTTTCGGGTCTTTAAAAGCACCCGCCGGATTGCCTGCGTACCGCGCTTCCGGACGGGTCTCCTTCGACGTGAGCTGCGGTGCATCACCCTCAGCGTTGGAGGTACACGGTGATGTGTTCGTGTGCGAACACACTTTTTGGCGACTCCGCTGGGGACGAAGCTTTGAACGGTCTCCGGCCCGTTCTTGCTACGAAGAGATCGTCATCTAGGGTTTGCAATCTACAAAGGTAATATGAATACCCAATTCACATATGTAGATGCAAATAATGCATATGTTGTTGCTAGATCATCTAATGAGCATAATGTATCGGCTAGCCCTAGCTTTATCAATCATGCATCTAATTATGTGCAAGGGCCGATGCAACAAAATATCCATGATTCTACTTCATATAATTTTAGCAACATGCAACATATGTATCCCAACTCCCATGCATCGGCAACCCCACAAATTCATATGCCGATGAGCAACATGATGAGTTCGATTAATCAATTTGAAACACCCCAAGTTAGAATTTCCAATGCCATACAAGAAAGTGTTTCACCCTTTTATTCATCGGCAGCTAATGTGCAATATAGTAATCCAACCATGCCGATGAATGAGAGAATTGGCCATGCTACTAATGGCTATTTGGCCAGTTACTCTCAACCGTCATATGCTACACCTCATGTTAGTAATTCTTTGGCACCATACACAACTATAGATGCTCATAATTCGGCTTTACACCTTCCTGGTTATAGCCGAATGAATGTAAATTTTACAGGAGCGGTTGTGCCCAACATTGTAGAAGATGAGGTAGTGGTGGCTGCATTGAAGAGTTTAGCCCAAAATAAAAAAAATTAGTGCTCTTTGCCTTGAACAACATGAAAAGGGGCTATTTCCTGATTATGCCGCAATAAAAGCTAGAGTTTTGCAAGAAGATGAATCTTTGCCAATTTATAAAATTCGCGAGCAAAAGTATGGTCTTACAACACTGCATATGCCTTCACCTAGTACTACATCATATTATACACCCCCTACACAATTGCATAATTTCGGCAACACCCGTGTGTCATTGCCGAAAGAATCTAAAAGCATTGGGTGGCAATCATATCCGGAGTGGGCTGAGATTGAGAAAAAGCTTAAAGCTAATTTTGCCGCTCGCCGTCAGAAACAAATAGAAAAATAATTGGCTCAGATAAAAGAAGCATTGCCAATTGGTACTATCAATGAAAAGAAGGATGATTCGGAACATGAAAGTGCTTCGGTTGAAAAAGCCGAATCAAGTAGTATATATTCTGAATCCATCAAATCCAACGAGGCAAGCATTATTGAGAAAGGGCATGGCAAGCATAGGAAAACAACGGTGCTTGATTTTTCTGAAGTTAATGGAACCTATTTCCTGCCCTATGAGTTTCGTGCCGTAGAAATTGACAAGCTTCATGGACAAGAACAAGTAGCCGAACAAAGTTCGGCCGACAAAAATCTTCAAAGCAATGATGCACGGATTCAAGAAAAAGATGATGACAAGGTGTTGGTGAGCCATCCAAAGACGGAGCAAGATGTTCTTCAAATGGCACCACTATCATGCTCTCCCAACGTATTTGAAGAGGTATGCATAGCGAGTAATTTACCTATTTTCAGATTTGGTCACAACTTTATTGTTGATGCATCTATTAGAAAAATCCTCATAGGTAATTTTGAAAGACCAATGAAGAAGGGTAATTTACTTGTTAGCAATAAAATTGTTTTAGAACATATCGGTCAACTAATTGTGCCATTTTTAAAGAGCAATAATGACTTATTATTGCAGCCAAAGCTTTCCCCATTGCTTTATCTAAAGTTCATATCTATTTGGGTAGCTTTGCTTATTTCGTACTTGGCTTGCACTTGGTCTCAATTGAGACATGTATGTTCTAACTATTTTTATTTTAGAAATTTAAAGCCAAGGTTAAATTCTGTTGAGAAAACTGATGCTAGTATAATATCTTACCCAAAGACATCAAATATAGAGTGCAAAACACAACGCATAGCCGAATGGTGTGATACAAAATCTGAACCATTCATTTGCTTAAATCCAAAGCCGTTCTCACAACAAGATCGGCTAGAGAATGAAAAGATTACCTTCAATTCAAGCATGTGTGATCAAATATTTGATTTGTTGTTGCAAAATAATTATATTAGAATTCTTGATCACCATGTTGAACCATCTGTCCAGGGACGAATGTATTGTAAGTTGCATGATTCGTCCAAGCATAATTTTGAGGATTGCAACATGTTTCGTCAAATAGTTAAATTGGCCATTGATAAAGGACGATTGAAATTTGTTGAGACACCAAGAGATGACCAGTCTATTCCGATTGGTTCCGATGGCAAAAAGTTTTTGCATCGGCTGCTTCAAGCTGATCCATTTGAAGAGAAGGTAAAAACTACAGGTGATGGAATCAAGCTTTCAAGTAAAGAAGTTGTTGAAGATCATAATGAACATAATCTTGAGGGCAAGAATTCCATCGAAGCTACAATGGAGACGCCAAGGACTGGGGGGCAGCAAGCAAATCCAATGATCGATGAAAGCAAACCAAAAGAAAACAAAGGCCGAAATAAGCGCAAGTGTAAGAGATCAAAAATCACCTTCACTAAACTTTTGGATAAATATCAAAAGAATAGTGAAGAGAAGAATGCTTATCGGCCAAATCATGCAAAGAAACCAAGGTCACCCCCAAGGCGCAAATATGAGGATCGGTATTGGCAAAGTGATAATTTTAATGCAACATATTCATATCCTTATTTTGAGCCGCCAATGCCAATGCCGTGGATGCCTCCCTATGCTCATATAGATACATATTCATCATGGGACAGGTATGATACAAGGGCACATTCTCCATCTTATTCTAGACCATCTCACCAATACTATGCAGCTCCAAGAAGATCAACATTTGAACAATCACGCTTCAAAGACCGTTTCAATCACAAGGAATCGGTCCAGAGCTCAAGGAAGAATAAACAGTTGGTAAAGCAAGTTTACCGCGTGAAAAGAGATGGTCGTAATTGTGCTACTTCAGATTTGATCTCAAATAACAAAGAGCCAATTAAAATGTTGACATTGGCTACAAAAGGCAAAGAAGTGAAACAATCAATTGATAAAAATCAGAGTGTCAAATCTGAAGAAAAGAAGTTGAGGGTGCACAAGGCCCAAAAAGAGTTGCCATTGGTTGAAACAAAATCATAGCCGAGATGCCCACTCGGTTTATCATATTGTCGAAAGAAGGAATTACAAAAACTTAGTGCACAAGAGCTAAAAAAGAAGAACATGGCATGGGTTCCGAAGAGGAGCAGTCAAAATGAAAGTGATGTGCAACCTTCTATTGCAACAAGTGTTACAAAAGTGAAGAAAGAGAAGGATGGAAGCCAAAAACAGTTAAGCCGAAGGTTTGCATCACCCCATCAAAATCTTCGGTTAGCACATCATCCATATTCTTCAACCATACCATTGATGCCTTTGCCATGGAATTCATCATCAGGTATGATAAATTACCCTCCCTGGATTTATTTTAATCCATGGAAGCGACATATTTTTCTACATCATGAGAGGGTATTACCAAATCTCTATACATTTTATTAGCTACATTTTTTCTTGCTAATCCAAAGGGCTGAAATATTTGATTGCTATTTCATTTGTTTATTTCGGCTATACATGATTTGGTGAATGAATTCTACATGGGCATTATGTTGATGGCCGGTATTTATCTATCGCCCTAAGAATATGTCAAAGCATGGCTGATATAGTATCCTAACATCGTCCTTAGTTCAATTAGAGGCCAAAACGAGGTGCATGTTCATTGATATTGCCCTTGTCTTTCTAGTACTATGGAGATTATTTTCGACAGTAAATTTGTGGCAATGGCCAAGGTGTTGGTGTTGCTTATTTATCTCCATATGGAGCTATTTTGTGATGCCTCAGGCCGCTTATAATATTTTTGCACAATCATCAAAGCCGAATATGCATTGTCATTCGGATTGGAGCTTTGCCTTGATATAGGTGCTATACATATTGAGGCTTCTGGTGATTCGTTATTAGTAGTGCAACAAATATCCAAGAGTTATCAATGTTTTGACGGATCACTTATAGTTTATCTTTTGGTATGTCTAGATGCAAGATTTACCTTGGGTTGCTTTGAAATTGTTCATATATCTAGGCATGATAATTTGAAAGAGTTGGCACAGCAAGCGTCCGGCTACTATGTTAACCATGGTGTATTGCATTTCTATCAATAGCCGATGCTAGGTCTTGTCAACATAGGTAAGGCTGAATCGAAGCCCACCGCTTTTGGCCACTAATGAAACTTTTATGCAGGCGAAGTAAGGATTGGAAGAAGTTCATTCTTGATTATCTGCAAAATCCTAGCAAAAGGGCGAACAATATGGTTCGGAGGATGGTTTTGATCTATGGAACCTTATCACCGGATTGTTATAGAAGCTGAGAAGTTCTCACCCAAGTTTGCATCAAGAGGTTCAAACAAGCAATGGACGATATATACTTGTCATCCTAAGAACATGCAAAATGGCCGATGGAGTGTTGACATCGTCCTTAGAACAAGCTATGCGGAAGTTATTTTTCGGCACACAAACTTTGCCGAAAAACAGGGGGGCATGTGTTGACACCAGATTTTGGCACGGTCAATAACTTATTTAAGATGGCCTCAAATGGAGAAGTGATCTTCATGAAAGAGTTCCGTATTGTCGATACGAACATCTTTGAAGTTTGGGTCATCGCAGTCCGATTTCATCTCGAAGGCCGAAACTATGCTCAAAGTACTAAGATCTTATATTCAGAGTACAGTTTGGCTGATTAAGCCCCCAAGACGACCTCAAATGGAAACATTATCTACACAGATTGTCTTCGTCTCGTCGAAACGATCGATTTTGATATGAAAATTATTCCAATCCGAGTTCGTATGCAAAAGTTAGAGCCATCGAAATACAGCCCTGTCAGGAGGCAAAAACTGGCGCGCCCCACCAGACACCTTGTCTGATGGGTAGCGCGAGGGGTAGCCTGTTTTGCGCGACCGATTTGACCCTAAAGATGACCTCTGATAAAAAAACGTTCAACATAAAAGTTGTTCGTCTCGTCGAAACGGTCAAGATTGCTTTTGGGCTCGTTTCCATCCGAGATCGTTTACCATCACAAAAAAGACCCGCAAGGTGCAGCCAGTTTAAACCGAACAGTTTTGGAAAGTTCGGACAAAACCAATCTGAATTTGACTAGGGTTTTGGACGTGAATCCAAGACTTTTCCTTGCACGGGAAGTCCAGCCGCCTCTTATATACTTAAGGGGTGACGGCCGATTGAACAACACACAATCGATCAAATCATCTACCACTTTTTATCTTTTATCTTTTCTCCTTAACCCTAGTTCTTCTTCTCCTCGTTCTTCGTCTGTTCTTCTTGTTGCGGGGCGGCGAAGCTCGAGGCCCTAGGGGCGATCAGGTCGACCTAGGGCAGCCCATAGCCTCCGCGCGCCCTGACGGGGTCCCTCCCGGGAGTGTGGGGTTTCAGGTCTTCAAAAGCACCCGCCGGATTGCTTGCGTACCGCGCTTCCGGACGGGTCTCCTTCGACGTGAGCTGCGGTGTATCACCCTCGGCGTTGGAGGTACACGGTGATGTGTTCGTGTGCGAACAGCCGCTTAGAGCGAGGAACCGGCTTTGTCCGGCCCAGGCGTGGATAGCGCCCCGAACTCGGTCTTCCGAACACTAGGGGCTTCGCCGAAATTTAAAATTATAGAATTCTATGGCTAAGTGAGAGTGTTCAAGCATTATAAGTCCGGTTGCCTTGTTCGTCGTGTTGAGCGCCTCCCTAGATGGACCCAAAAATGGGAACAAGAGCGCTCAAGTTTATCCCGTACACCTCAACACTCGTGGCATGGGGGCTGAAGCCGACGACTTGCCATCTCTCAGATTTGATAAACGGCCGCACATAAGGTAATATTTTAAATTAATAAGTGTTGCTTAGCGCATATGAACATAGTTTTCAGTGCACAGGATAACACATTGCGAGTCTACTCAAATATTACATCTTTGGAGCACTCATCCGTAATCTTGCGGGCACCCTTCAGGAGACTCTTATAATACATTTCGGGCATGCGATACTCCTTGCCCGCCGGCGGCGCGTCCATCAGAAGCTTCTCAGCATCCAGCCTGCCTCAGTGCACTTTTGCGCGGGCAAGGGCCCGACGGGCACCTTCAATGCAGGCGGAGCGCTTGATGACTTCCACCCAGGGACACGCATCCACCAGCCGCCGCACCAGGCCGAAGTAGCTCCCAGGCATGGCCTCTTCAGGCCACAGCCGAACTATGAGGCCCTTCATGGCCTGCTCGGCTACCTTGTGGAGCTCGACCAGCTGCTTCAGCTGGTCGCTAAGGGGCACCGGATGTCCGGCCTCAGCATACTGAGACCAGAAGACCTTCTCCGTTGAGCTCCCCTCCTCGGCCCGGTAGAATGCGGCAGCATCGGACACGCTGCGAGGAAGATCTGCAAACGCTCCTGGAGAGCTCCGAATTCGGGTAAGTAACAGGTAATTCACATTCACATGCTTGCTTTGCATGAAAAATGCCTTACCCGCTGCTATTTTCTCCACCGCCTCAATCTCCTGGAGGGCCTTATGGGCCTCGGCCTTAGCGGCTTTGGCACTCTCAAGAGCCGAGGCAAGCTCGGACTCTCGAGTCTTCGAGTCGCGCTCCAAACTCTCATGCTTTTACATGAGAGCCTGGAGCTCTTGCTGCACCTCCGCCACCCGCGCCTCCAGCTTCTCTCGCTCCGCTTGTTCCGCGTCCGCATTACGCTCAGCCGTGGACACGGCCTCCTTCAGGGTCGCCACCTCGTTCATGGCCCCTGCAGTGCCCATGTTATCCTTGTTATTTCTCTTACAACCAAAATCCTTTTCTGTAAGGTACAAATTTAATACGGGGTTACTCACCTTCTTTGTCCTTGAGCTGCTTCTTGGCAAGGCCGAGCTCGTTCTCGGACCGCTCGAGGTCCTGCTTCAAAGCATCAACCTCCACAGTCAGTGCGGCAGAGGTCAGCAGCGCAGCCTGCAATCCCATATTGACATAATTTTTAGAACTCCTGCGTATATCTTTTTAGATCCTCAGTCCGGCTTTTCTTTCCGAACACCGAACCGAGCATCAGGGGCTACTGTCTATGCGGTATTACATTACATATTTTAAAATTTCTTACCTCAAAGCCTGTTAGAAGGCTGCTACAGGCTTCGGTCAGCCTGCTCTTGGCGAGCTGAACCTTCTGAATCACCGCACTCATGATAGTGCGGTGTTCTTCCTTGATGGAAGCGCCGTTGAGCGCCTCCAACAAGTTGTCCGGCGCCTCCGGTTGGATGGAGGCTGCCGGTGTCACGGTCTTGCCGTTCTTACGAAGGGGCCGCCTGCCGGACTCCGGAACCACTGCGGGTTCCGGTGCGGAGTCCGGTGCGAAGTCCGGGAGGTTGCCCTTTGGCACCTATGGAGCCTCCCCCTCCTGGCGGGTCCCCTCCTGGGATCCCACCTCAGCGTCCTCAGCATCACGAGGGGTGGAGGCGGTCGGAACGGAATCCACATCCGACGGAGCCAAGGACCCGCTCGAAGAAGCGGGAAGATCGTCCTCGGCCGGACTACAGGTTGTATGCGGCATTAGAAGGACACCATGTGGCAAAAAAGAGAAATTATAAATCATTTAGGAATCCGGATACTTACAATCTTGCTGGGGGCTTGGCCCTTGAGGGCCACCCCTCGTTGCCGTCGTCGGCGTTGGCAGAGCTGTCCGGAGGAAGGGTCCTTCCCCTCTTGGACCCTTCGGCCTCCCTCGTTGGGGAAGCCTTCCTCTTCTTCTCCCCCCCTCCTGGGGAGACTCCTCCTTCTCCTCCTCGTCTTTGGGGGAGGAGTCCGCCTCGGAGCCATCAGACGATGAGTCCGATACCACCTAGAGCTGGGACCTCCTTCGGGTTCCCGTGGCCTTCTTCTTGGCTTTCTTCTTCGGCACCACGTAAAGTGCCGGAACCAGCAGCCCCGTCAAACGGGTGTCCACTGGGTCTTCGGGAAGGGGAGCCGGACAGTTAACCTGTCCGGACATCCTCTGCCAGTCCTGTTAAAGGCGTTGGGAGTTTTAGATCCCACATAGAGTCAAACTATGAAGAAAATAAGTGTCCCATAAAGGATAGCAAAGCTTACCTCGCCGGTCGGGCGCTTCATGCTGAATCCGCGATCTTCAGTTGCGGATGCGGGGGCTTCTCCGCCCTTGAACAGCACCCTCCAAGCAGCTTCGTACGTCGTGTCGAAGAGCCCGCTCAGGGTCCGGTGCTGTGCCGGATCAAACTCCCACAAATTGAAGGCCCGTTGCTGGCAGGGGAGAATCCGGCGGACGAGCATGACCTGGATCACGTTGACAAGCTTAAGCTTCTTGTTCACCAGGGTCTGGAGACAGGACTGGAGTCCTGTCAGCTCCTCCGAATTACCCCATAGCAAGCCCTTCTCTTTCCAGGAGGTGAGCTGCATGGGGATACCAGATCTGAACTCGGGGGCCGCTACCCATTTAATGTCACGCGGCTCGGTGATATAGAACCACCCCGATTGCCACCCTTTGACGAACTCCACGAAGGCACCCTGGAACCAGATGACGTTGGGCATTTTGCCCACCATGGCGCCTCCGCACTCTGCTTGGACGCCCTTCACCACCTTCGGCTTGACATTGAAGGTCTTTAGCCACAAGCCGAAGTGGGGCTGGATGCAGAGGAAGGCCTCGCACACGACGATAAATGCCGAGATGTTGAGGATGAAGTTTGGCGCCAGATCGTGGAAGTCCAGGCCGTAGTACTACATGAGCCCCCGGACGAAGGGATGAAGTGGGAAGCCCCAGTCCGCGGAGGAAGTGGGGAAGGAATACGACCCTCTCATGAGGCCTGGGGGTGGGGATGAGCTGCCCCTCGTCGGGCAGCCGGTGCGCGATGTCGCTGGATAGGTATCCGGCGCCGCGTAGCTTCTCGATGTGTCCCTCCATAACAGAGGAGGCCATCCACTTGCCTCCCGCTCCGGACATGGCTGGAGAAATTTGAGACGAGATGTGCGGACTTGGGCGCTGGAGCTTGAGTGCGCGGAGATGGATAAGCAAAGGAGGAAGAAGGCGTATGTAAGAAAGGCGGATCCTTATCCCCTTATATATGGGCGGACGAAGACTATGCATCCCCACCGGCCTGGTAAAACTCGCTTATCTCCCAAGCGCCACAATCAATGGCGCGGTTGGGTTACCCACGTCCGTATTGATGGGAATCCCGGAATAAGGGGAACACGATCTCTGCTTCGACAAGACGTGCCAAGGAAACTGCTTCGCTAAATGCGCTGAGGTGGTATAATAAAAACGATTCAAGTAAAGGCTTGGTGGTGGTGTGATGTCATGCCACGAAATACGTCAGCAGATTGAACTTGTATACATATTATTCTCTCTACGGTGGAATGTGGAATTTATTTTGCCGAGCCGGACACTTTCCTAGTGTTCACAATCTTCTATGAGTTATTCGGAGGAGGAACCCGCCTTGCAATGCCGAACAATATGCGCGCCGGACTCATCGTCATTGAAGCCTGGTTCAGGGGCTACTGAGGGAGTCCTGGACTAGGGGGTGTCCGGATAGCCGGACTATCATTATCGGCCGGACTCCAAGACTATGAAGATACAAGATTGAAGACTTCGTCCATGTCCGGATGGGACTTTCCTTGGCGTGGAAGGCAAGCTTGGCGATACGGATATGTAGATCTCCTACCATTGTAACCGACTCTGTGTAACCCTAGCCCTCTCCGGTGTCTATGTAAACCGGAGGGTTTTAGTCCGTAGGACGAACAACCATTACAACAATCATACCATAGGCTAGCTTTTAGGGTTTAGCCTCCTTGATCTCGTGGTAGATCCACTCTTGTACTACCCATATCATCAATATCAATCAAGCAGGAGTAGGGTTTTACCTCCATCGAGAGGGCCCGAACCTGGGTAAAAATATCATGTCCCTTGTCTCCTGTTACCATCCGCCTAGACGCACAGTTCGGGACCCCCTAACCGAGATCTGGCAGTTTTGACACCGACAATGGCACACTAAACTATCGAGTAGTCATCAGCTTTGCTCTTCCAGACGTTCTTAACGTCGTCAGTTGCATCAGCAGCAGGCCTGGCACCCAGCGGTGCTTCCAGGACGTAACATTTCTGTGCAGCAATGAGGATAATCCTCAGGTTACGGACCCAGTGCGTGTAATTGCTACCATCATCTTTCAACTTTGCTTTCTCAAGGAACGCATTAAAATTCAACGGAACAACAGCACGAGCCATCTATCTACAAACAAACATAGACAAGGAAAATACTATCAGGTACTAAGTTCATGATAAATTTATGTTCAATTAATCATATTACTTAAGAACTCCCACTTAGACAGACATCTCTCTAGTCATCTAAGTGATCACGTGATCCAAATCAACTAAACCATGTCCGATCATCATGTGAGATGGAGTAGTTTCAATGGTGAACATCACTATGTTGATCATATCTACTATATGATTCACGTTCGACCTTTCGGTCTCCGTGTTCCGAGGCCATATCTGTATATGCTAGGCTCGTCAAGTATGACCTGAGTAATCCGCGTGTGCAACTGTTTTGCACCCGTTGTATTTGAACGTAGAGCCTATCACACCCGATCATCACGTGGTGTCTCAGCACGAAGAACTTTCGCAACGGTGCATACTCAGGGAGAACACTTCTTGATTATTAGTGAGAGATCATCTTAAAATGCTGACGTCAATCAAAGCAAGATAAGATGCATAAAGGATAAACATCACATGCAATCAATATAAGTGATATGATATGGCCATCATCATCTTGTGCTTGTGATCTCCATCTTCGAAGCACCGTCATGATCACCATCGTCACCGGCGCGACACCTTGATCTCCATCGTAGCATCGTTGTCGTTATGCCATCTATTGCTTCTACGACTATCACTACCGCTTAGTGATAAAGTAAAGCAATTACAGGGCGTTGGCATTTCATACAATAAAGCGACAACCATATGGCTCCTGCCAGTTGCCGATAACTTCGTTTACAAAACATGATCATCTCATACAATAAAATATAGCATCACGTCTTGACCATATCACATCACAACATGCCCTGCAAAAACAAGTTAGACGTCCTCTACTTTGTTGTTCCAAATTTTACGTGGCTGCTATGGGCTTAGCAAGAACCATTCTTACCTACGCGTCAAAAACCACAACGATAGTTCGTCAAGTTAGTGCTGTTTTAACCTTCGCAAGGACCGGGCGTAGCCACACTCGATTCAGCTAAAGTGAGAGAGACAGACACCCGCCAACCACCTTTAAGCACGAGTGCTCGTAACGGTGAAGCCAGTCTCGCGTAAGCGTACGCGTAATGTCGGTCCGGGCTGCTTCATCTCACAATACCGCCGAACCAAAGTATGACATGCTGGTAAGAAGTATGACTTGTATCGCCCACAACTCACTTGTGTTCTACTCGTGCATATAACATCAATGCATAAAACCTAGGCTCGGATGCCACTGTTGGGGAACATAGTAATTTCAAAATTTTCCTACGCACACGCAAGATCATGGTGATGGCATAGCAACGAGAGGGGAGAGTGTTGTCCACGTACCCTCGTAGACTGTAAGCGGAAGCGTTAGCACAACGCGGTTGATGTAGTCGTACGTCTTCACGATCCGACCGATCCAAGCACCGAACGTACGGCACTCCGAGTTCAGCACACGTTTAGCTCGATGACGATCTCCGGGCTCCGATCCAGCAAAGCTCCGGAGATGAGTTCCGTCAGCACGACGGCATGGTGACGATGATGATGTTCTACCGGCGCAGGGATTCGCCTAAACTCCGCGACGATATGACCGAGGTGGAATATGGTGGAGGGGGGAACCGCACACGGCTAAGGAACGATCCGTAGATCAACTTGTGTGTCTATGGGGTGCCCCCTGCCCCCGTATATAAAGGAGCAAGGGGGGAGGCCGGCCGGCCCCTTGGGGCGCGCCAAGGAGGAGGAATCCTCCTCCTAGTAGGAGTAGGACTCCTCCTTTCCTACTCCTACTAGGAGGGGGAAGGAAGGGGGAGAGGGGGGAAGGAAAGGGGGGCGCCGCCCCCCCTCCTAGTCCAATTCGGACCAGAGGGAGAGGGGGCGCGCGGCCCACCCTGGCCGCCCCTCTCTCTTCCCACCAAGGCCCATGTGGCCCATTAACTCTCCCGGGGGGTTCCGGTAACCCCTCCGGCACTCCGGTTTTCTTTGAAATCACCCGGAACAATTCCAGTGTCCGAATATAGTTTTCCAATATATCAATCTTTATGTCTCGACCATTTTGAGACTCCTCGTCATGTCCGTGATCACATCCGGGACTCCGAACAAACTTCGGTACATCAAAACTTATAAACTCATAATAAAACTGTCATCATAATGTTAAGCGTGCGGACCCTACGGGTTCGAGAACTATGTAGACATGACCTAGAACTATTCTCGGTCAATAACCAATAGCGGAACCTGGATGCCCATATTGGTTCCTACATATTCTACGAAGATCTTATCGGTCAAACCGCATAACAACATACGTTGTTCCCTTTGTCATCGGTATGTTACTTGCCCGAGATTTGATCGTCGGTATCCAATACCTAGTTCAATCTCGTTACCGGCAAGTCTCTTTACTCATTACGTAATGCATCATCCCGTAACCAACTCATTGGTCACATTGCTTGCAAGGCTTATAGTGATGTGCATTACCGAGAGGGCCCAGAGATACCTCTCCGACAATCGGAGTGACAAAACCTAATCTCGAAATACGCCAACTCAACATGTACCTTCGGAGACACTTGTAGTACTCCTTTATAATCACCCAGTTACGTTGTGGCGTTTGGTAGTACCCAAAGTGTTCCTCCGGTAAACGGGAGTTGCATAATTCTCATAGTTACAGGAACATGTATAAGTCATGAAGAAAGCAATAGCAATATACTAAACGATCAAGTACTAGGCTAACGGAATGGGTCATGTCAATCACATCATTCTCCTAATGATGTGATCCCATTAATCAAATGACAACACATGTCTATGTTTAGGAAACATAACCATCTTTGATTAATGAGCTAGTCAAGTAGAGGCATACTAGTGACTATATGTTTGTCTATGTATTCACACATGTATCATGTTTCCGGTTAATACAATTCTAGCATGAATAATAAACATTTATCATGACATGAGGAAATAAATAATAACTTTATTATTGCCTCTAGGGCATATTTCCTTTAGTAGTTAGGTTAACTAGTTTAATTAGGTTAATTATCTAGGTTAGTGCAAAAATTTAGTTAGGGCTTTGACAGAGAACTAGTTAGGTTAACTAGTTTAATTAGGTTAATTATCTAGGTTAGTGCAAAAATTTATTTAGGGCTTTGACAGAGAACTAGCTACGTTAACTAGTTTAATTAGGTTAATTATCTAGGTAAACTAGTTTAACTAACTAGGTTAAATAGGTAGGTTAATTAGGTTCGTTAGATTAACAAGTTAGGTTAAGTAGGTTGGCTAGGTTAGAGAATTTTTTTATTTTAGAGCATTAGGTCAGAAGGGTTAGAGAAATGGAGTTCCTTTGCAATTTAATTGGGTTATGTCCTAGGCTGAGAAGGGTTAGAGAAAATAATGTGTGTGTGTGAGAGAGAGAGGAATAGCTAGATCAACATAATTTGGGTTCTGTCCTAGCTAGGCAGAGAAGAGTTTAGTGAGGTCATTTTGCAAAGGTTTTTGATTTTTGAAAAGACCACTAGATCAACATAATTTAAAGAAGGTTTTTGATCCCTTCCTAGACTTTTATTGTTGATTATATCTTTTCGTTGAAGTGGTCATGTTATATCTTTTCATTGAAGTGGTTCGATTGTGCCCAAGTGGCTTTGTTGTTTCCAGGGAATGAAGCTAAGTGGCCTATGTTTTGCCAGAATGTTGATTCATTTCTGTTCCGACAAATTTCAGGTTCTCGATTTGTCCACTTTTTAGCAAAGGTCATGCCGAAATTTTCCGTGAATTTCGGCATGACTTGTGTTACAAACTAGGACATATCGAGTGCCCGGGATTTGCCGCACCAGGAAGGAGTCAACGTTCCTACAAAACAATAGGCCTTTTTTATGTCATTATTCATTTTATTAGGTCTAGAATTAATTGTAATCATCGGAAACATGGCTAGCAACGATGAAGGACAGGGTTCTGGTGATTGCGACGACGTCTAACGGGCGGCAGACGAATTTTTTAGCCTTGCCGACGATCAACCAATGTTGTTGCTGGGCCCACCAGTGGCGTCGGGGACTGAGACCGACACGCAAACCAGTGCTGAGACTGAGACCGGCGCTGAGACTCAGACCAGCATCGAGACCGGCACTGAGACTGGGACCGGTGCTGCCTCGGGGAGCGGAGCCGGTGTAGAACCGAAAGCAAAGCGGCAACGGCTTCCTAACAAACTCAGGACTACTAGACTGGTGGTCACGGAGGTGGACGACGGCAATCTTGAGCCAAAGGCACCTGAGGGAGTCCTGGACTACGGGGTGTCCGGATAGCCGGACTATCATCATCGGCCGGACTCCAAGACTATGAAGATACAAGATTGAAGACTCCGTCCCGTATCCGGATGGGACTTTCCTTGGCGTGGAAGGCAAGCTTGGCGATACGGATATGTAGATCTCCTACCATTGTAACCGACTCCGTATAACCCTAGCCCTCTCTGGTGTCTATATAAACCGGAGGGTTTTAGTCCGTAGGACAACAACCATTACAACAATCATACCATAGGCTAGCTTCTAGGGTTTAGCCTCCTTGATCTCGTGGTAGATCCACTCTTGTACTACCCATATCATCAATATCAATCAAGCTGGAGTAGGGTTTTACCTCCATCGAGAGGGCCCGAACCTGGGTAAAAACATCGTGTCCCTTGTCTCCTGTTACCATCCGCCTAGACGCATAGTTCGGGACCCCCTACTCGAGATCCGCCGGTTTTGACACCGACATTGGTGCTTTCATTGAGAGTTCCTCTGTGCCGTCACCGATAGGAAGGATGCCTCTTCCCATCTTCAAGGACGGTATCTTCGCCAAAGGAGCCTTGGTCGCCGGCCAAACTATCCGGCTAGGTGGTTTTCTCATGACCGCCTGTTCGGCCACCGCTTCGACAATGACCTCTCAGGTCGTCAAAAGCAATCTTCACGTCAACTCGGAATTCGCTGAGCGGCTGGATCCAATAGAGCTCTTGTCCGTAAACGAGCTCTTGGATCGCATCGCCGCCCTGGGAGTCGCTACAGACTACAATCAGATTGGGCTTAAAACTGATCTGAGAGAGATTAACTCTCCCCAGGTCACCCACCACGTTGCAGTGGTAGAGGAACAACGCGGCGACTCTTCTCCTGTATTGAAAACTAGTCATGTCCGGGCTCCCGAACCCTCCATGCCGGATTCCCGCGGAGGGACGGACTTCGATCAAGCACTGAACCTAAAGTCAGGCATCAGACCGGACTCGTTGGACGACATCCAGCAATCCAAGCTTCCAAATTTGGAAACTCCTCGTCCCTTGAGCCTCGATATGGGTAGGGTTCCGGACTTAATTCCACCCACCCGCCCAGACATATGCGATCTATCTCTAATCCGGCAAGAGCCCGCTGAAACAGTACATCATTACTGGGCCAGATTCCTCCTGGTTTTGGACAGGATAAAGGACTGCCGAGAGGAAAACGCAATCTCAATTTTTTGCAATAATTGCACGGACGAGGGAATCTTGAACGCCATCAGCCATCGTGAAATTACACGCTTCCCGACCTGGCGTCCATAGTACGAAAGTACTGTGCGATGGAGAGTTTCCGGAAAACCGAAAATAAGTTTTGGGACAATCCGGCCCCGAATACAACCCTAGTACGCAACAAAAGGGTGCATCACACTCAGGCACCAGGTACAAAAACAAAAAAGCAAAAACCCCATAAAGGGCACGGAACCGTACTGGAGGGATGGCTTAGCAGACCCTGTAAAATTCACAGTACAGAAGGCGCCACCCCAACACATAGCCTTCGAGCATGTTGGATACTATGGCAGGTGGCCAAAAGTGGCGAGGAGCTGCTAGCCCCGGAAAGCCATTCCAACAATACAAGTACAGTATCAACAGTCTTCGAGACTTTCGCATCAAATAATATGCGGAAACGAACAATCCGCAGCCTCGCCGAAGTCTACCAAGTAGCAACAACAAATCTATGGAGCGACACGGCCATCACCTTCAACGCCAGCGACGAACCTAAATTCTGAACAGCCCGAGCACCAGCTGCATTGGTCCTCAGTTCGATAGTGGACGGCTTTCGTCTTACCAAGGTACTCATGGATGGCGGCAGCGGACTAAACCTCATTTACGAGGAAACTCTTCAAAAATGGAAATAGACTGGAGCCGCATTGAGCGAAGCAGCACAACCTTCAGAGGAATAATCCCTAGCCGGGAAGCGCGCTGCACCGGAAAAATCACCTTCGATGTGGTGTTCGGCTCGCCGGACAATTACAGGTCCGAAGAAGTCACGTTCCAGGTAGCCCCGTTCAGTAGCAGATATCACGCTATATTAGGACGAGAGGCATTCACAATTTTTCAAGCCGTACCCCATTACGGGTACATGAAGCTCAAAATGCCTGGGCCCGACGGAATAATCACTCTCGTTAGTGATCCGGACATAGCACTCCGCGCCGAAAACAAGACAGCCGCATTATCCCTGGAGGCACTATCCGAAGCCCTAGCGGCAGAAGAACTCACCGCGCTGCGCTCTATGGTGAATAGGGATGATGTGATACTCGATAAGAGATCCAAGTCCACCTCCTTTAAACCAGCGGATGAAATAGTAAAATTCCAGGTCCATCCAACGGACCCGACGAAGACGGCCTCCATCGGGACACAGTTGAACCCTGATGTAGACGCCGCACTGCGAGAATTCCTTCGGGAAAATTGGGACATTTTCGCCTGGCACCCTTCAGATATGCCGGGAATCCCACGTAGATTGGCAGAACATAGCCTAAATATCCTAAAAGGGTTCAAGCCAGTCAAACAGGCTCTTCGACAATTTTCCAAACCCAAAAGACAGGCAATGGGGGAAGAACTAGCCAAACTATTGGAAGCCAGATTCATCAGAGACATCAAACACCCGGATTGGCTAGCAAACCTGGTAATGGTACCAAAGAAGGACAAATCCTGGCGCCTATGTGTCGATTTTAAAGACCTCAACAAGGCCTGCCCAAAGGATCCCTTCCCCCTCCCCAGCATCGACCAAATAATCGATGCTACCGTAGGGCACGATTCATTGTGCTTCCTGGACGCATACTCCGGCTACCATCAAATCAAGATGGCGGAAGCGGACCAAGCCGCAACGACATTCATTACTCTATATGGACCATTCTGCTTCAACACGATGCCCTTCGGACTTAAAAACGCCGGCGCAACATATCAGCGCATGATTCAGACATGTCTGGCTACCCAGATCGGCAAAACAGTAGAGGCATACGTAGATGACGTTGTCGTCAAAACCAAACACGTCGAAACTCTAGTAGACGATTTGAGGCTCACATTCGACAACCTCCGAGCATATGACATCAAGCTGAATCCGGAAAAATGCGTTTTCGGCGTACCAGCCGGAAAGCTCCCGGGCTTCATTATATTCGGTAGAGGAATTGAAGCGAAGCCAGCCAAGATCCGAGCTCTATCATAGCTAGATATTCCAAAAGACCTCAAACAGATACAAAAATTGACTGGATGCGTGGCGGCTCTAAGCCGCTTTATCTCCCGTTTGGGAGAAAAGGCGTTGCCCCTCTATCGCCTCCTCAGGCGCACCGAATACTTCGAGTGGACGGATGCTGCCACTGCCGGACTCGAAGAAATAAAAGCCATATTGGCAACAAATCCGGTCCTGGCTGCGCCTAACCTGGGCGAACCAATGTTGTTATACATCGCGGCAACACATCAAGTTGTAAGCGCGGTACTCGTCGTAGAACGAGAGACAGAAGGGCATAAATTCCCTCTTCAAAAACCAGTGTACTACGTATCCACTGTTTTAACTCCCTGCAAGTCCCGTTACCCGCACTATCAAAAGATAGCGTATGCGGTGTTCATGGCATCCTGGAAGCTCCGACACTACTTTCAAGAGTGTTCGATAACAGTGGACTCCGAAGTACCCCTAAATGACATTATAAACAACCGCGACGCGACGGGCAGGATTGCAAAATGGGCCATTGAGCTCTTACCATTCGACATAACTTACAAACCTCGGCGAGCTATAAAGTCGCAAGTTTTGGCTGACTTTGTCGCTGAGTGGACTGAAGCCGAACTCCCTAAAGAGTACGGCGCATACTCCAATTGGATTATGCACTTCGACGGCTCCAAAATGTTGGCCGGATTGGGGGCTGGCATCGTATTGACGTCCCCAACCGGGGACACAGTCCAATACGTACTTCAGATAATGTACACGGACTCCAACAACGCAGCCGAGTATGAGGCCCTTTTACATGGCCTCCGGATGGCAATCTCCATGGGCATTCAACGCCTAGAGGTGCGCGGGGACTCAAACCTCGCAATATCCCAAGTAAATGGAGACTTTGATGCCAAGGATCCGAAAATGGCAGCCTATCATAACGCTGTCCTTAAAATGTCAGCTCGGTTCGAAGGACTTGAATTCCACCACGTAGCCCGGGATAATAACCAAGCAGCCGACGTATTGGCACGCATCGGCGCAAAACGTGACGCTGTCCCTCCAAACATCTTCCTGGAACGGCTCTTTAAGCCATCCGTACTATGGGAAGAGGAGTCCGGAAATAACAAACGGGAAGCAGCCGCACCAACCGACACAGAACAATCTGACATAATCGGCGATTCAGCCGATGAAATAACACCTTCAGCCCACGACATAATGGCAGTAATCGCCCCGTGGACAGAGCCATTCCTAGCCTACTTGCTTAGGCAGGAACTTCCCGAAGACCAAAATGAGGCCCGCTGCATAGTTCGGCGATCTAAAGCCTACAAGGTCCATGAGGGAGAACTCTATAAGAAAAGCACAACCGGAGTCCTTCAAAGGTGTATCTCCAAAGAGGAAGGGCGAAACCTTCTGGCTGAAATTCATGCCGGACTAGGAAGACACGACGCCGCAGCTCGGGCCCTTGTAGGAAAAGCATTCCGTACAGGATTTTATTGGCTGACGGCCCAGGCAGATGCTCAGGACTTAGTCCAAAGATGCGTTGGTTGCCAGCTCTTTGCTAATCAGAGCCATATGCCACCCATCACCCTCAAAACTATACCCATTACCTGGCCGTTCGCGCTCTGGGGGCTTGCCATGGTTGGACCCCTTAAAAGGGGAACCCACAAGCAAAGGTACCTATTGGTCATGGTGGATAAATTCACCAAATGGATAGAGGCCAAGCCAGTTAAAACGGCAGAGTCCGGACCAGTGATAGACTTCATATCCGGGGTAGTACACCGTTATGGTATCCCCCATAGCATCATCACCAATAACGGCACGAACTTCACGGTCGACGAGGTTAAATCATGGTGCAAAAATATGGGTATTAAGCTCGATTACGCTTCAGTCTATCATCCTCAAACCAACGGTCAAGTGGAACGAGCAAATGGTCTAATAATGAGTGGCATCAAACCCAGACTAGTGCGGTCCCTTACGAAATCTGACACGCACTGGGTAGAGGAGCTCAACTCCGTACTCTGGGGGCTGCGGACAACGCCCAACCGTACTACCAGATTCACACCATTTTTTATGGTATACGGCGCAGAAGCTGTTTTGCCCTGCGACATCATTCGTGACTCACCTCGAGTGCGCATGTACGAAGAAAGAGAAGCCGAGCTGGATCGGCAGGACAGCTTGGACGCATTGGAGGAAGAACGCGACGTCACCAAGGCTCGTTCCACATTCTATCAGCAGCAGGCTCAAAGATATCAAAGCAGAGAAGTACGGGCCAAGACTTACAACATTGGCGAACTAGTTCTACGCCTGCCGGACAAGAAAAAGGACAAGCTCAAGCCCAAATGGGAAGGCTCCTTCATTTTCGATCAAGTCTTGACCGGCGGAGCGTACCCTCTACGAAATGTGTCGGACAACCGACTCGAGCCGAACCCATGGAACACAGCCCGCCTCCGAAGATTCTATGCCTAGCGCCGGACTAAGAGTTCGTCCCCTTCCCCCGTCCAAATTTTTACACTTCAACTGTCTTTTGTTTCTCTTTTTTCTCTCATCCCTATTTATCAAAGCCCTAAAAGGCCTACTTGCGCATTGTTCGCACACAATTGATGTGCTATCCGCACTCATTATACCTGGGGGCTTCTTTACCAGAAGCTTAATTATAAGGGCTTCATGCCCAGCACGCATGTCAAAATTCCACGTGTACCTTTTATTCACCATTATATGCATCGATATGACTTAAGTTTTGGCCAAGCTGGGTTGCCTGGCTCCTGTGCTTACCCCTACGTTCCCGATTGTTCGGCTAGGAGGTAAAGGGAGCACCTCTGCGATTGTTACTGCCGGGTCAGCCGGATGTGTACCTCAGACTGGGTGAAGCCGAAAGCTAGCGTTCTTAAGGGAATATTCGGTCGGTGACTTGAAAGATGATTTTTTTACCAATTTATTTATCTGCCCCCAGATGTTATCCTGCTCTTTTCGCAGTCCGGACATGCACTTTAGGGCATGCCTCCCAGGGAAAGGAACCCTTAACGGAACTATTCTCCCTGGAAGATGTTTCTTACTAACCATGTAATATAACATAACTAGCTGGGCACTTGTCTGATAAAGCACTAATGACCCCTACGCCTGGTCTCCATGCATGCCCCGGTTGTTTCTTAACCGAGAAGGTATTCTGACACACTCCAGACTCTAGGGTCCCGAGGTTGAAGCGAAAAGCTCGGCAAAGACAAACGATCTACAATCCGGCTAGAAGGCATTTTACATGTCATTTTAAAATACATTGTCAAATCGACTGATTGTATTCCTCCTCAATCCCGTCTAACAGGCTGTCTAATTTACAGTCCCGTTGGGAAAATTTAGCGCCCGACTCTACTTGGCCATACACTAAACTCACAGGGATCTCCTTCCCATCGGGCCCCACAGGTCCGACCTCGGCCATGTGGTTGGGATCCGCCTTCTTGTACCGCGTCTTCACCATGGCCCAGGCCTCCCTGGCACCTTGGCGGCAGGCCGAAATCTTCCATAAACGGAAGCGCTGCCGCACTCCCTGAAGCTTCTCCGCAAGCTCTCCAAGGCCCTCGGGTAGGGAGAGGGATGGCCATAAAGCCTGGACGACGCCGCTCATTGCCTGCCGAACTCGTTCGAGCAGTTGCACCAGCTCGGGAAGTTGATCACCCGTTGATATGGGCATCTCCTCCGCAGGGCGACCTGTGAGTACACCTACAGACATATTTTGTCAATTGACTTCCTCGCCGAACTCTTCTTTTCAAAGGAGTTCGCTCAAGCACTTACTATAAATGCCGCGACGAAGCCGCTGATTCTCCTTAACGGAGCCAGATAGCTCGGCCCGAACACCTTTCAGCTCTTCTCCAAGCTGGGCGTGGGCATCCTGGAGCTTGTTCCTTTCCTGCTGCACCCTCGTCAGCACCCTCTCGCCGGCCTTCAGCTGGCGAAGTAGTTCTTGCCTGTCCGGATCCTGTCCGGCAGCACCTGCAATGTCATTATTAGACTTACACGCACGCCGCACACCACTTATCTTTTTAAAAATAATGTGTTACCAGGAGGGGTCCCTGTGTTTCCTCCTGCGGCAGCCAGTGCGGCCTCAAGTTGGGCCTTACACTCTTGCAGCTCCTGAGACAGTTGGGTATTCTTCTTTGTAAGATCCTGCATTTCAAATGATCCTTAAACCAGTTAATATAACTACTTCAAGTCTCGGGGGCTACTGGCATATACAACTATTAAAATCTCTTACTCGTATGTCTTTTACATACTGCTCCGTGGCTCTGGTCAAACCATCTTGAGCAGCACGAAGGTGCGCGTCCCCCGCGTTAAAGGCATTCAACGCCTTAGGGGAGAAGCACGCATCATGAAAAACTGTCGGGCGGCGCCTGTGGTTCATGGCACTCTCCACCTCAGACTTGGTGGCGGACAGTCTGTCGGCATCCTCCGTTGGAGGAGTATCCGGCTCGCGCCTTGCGCTCGCCCCCCTCCAGACCAGGTGCTGGAGCTTGGCTGGTAGAGGCTGGGTTGGCAACCTCTACGCCCGCAGTCCGGCGGGCGCTTTTTCTCCTACAAAAGTCATGAGCATTCAAACACTTCCTAGGAACGTTGCTCTAAATAAACGAACCGTGAGCTATACCGTTGCGGCGATGTTTCAATCCGCGCCGCGCTCCTCTTCTGCCTACTGGGCCGGACTGACCCTTGTTGGTCAGCCGCCGCGGGCTCGGCTTCCCGCCTTGAAGGCGCCTCCTGCAAAACACCATTGTATACGGTGGTCAGAAATGAGCAAGGAAGAAATAATGGTGTCAGGACTTCGGTCACAGTCACCTGGGAAGCCGGATATAGGCCGGGGTAGTTAGCCGTAATGGCAACTAAAGCATTATCCATGCTGAGTTGGTGGAACACCCCGTCGATTAGCTCCACCTTTATGTCTGGGTCCTCTTCGGAGGCCGGATCCTGGGATCTCTCTGGATCCTCGGGTTGCGGAGCTGGACTAAGCATGCCCTCCACAACCCGACGCAGCTCCTGCGTCGAAAGCATAATATAAGAAACTTAAACTTTGAAAGCATGGGTCAGGCACACAAAGTGTTCGCTTACCCAACGCCGAGGGTTATTCATGGAGAACCCATTCAATGGGTTCGTCTGGAGGAAATCCTCCTTCTCCGCCTTGTACAGGCCGGACAGGATCTTCGCCACGTCTTTGGCCGATCCCGGCCCTTTGCGGCCATGACGGGTGGCATCGTCCTCCCCGTTGAAATCCCACATAGGGTGGCCCCTGTATTGCAGTGGCTGCACCCCCCGCATTATGCACATTGCCATGACTCCAATCATGGTCAACCCAGAATGGGCCAGTAACCTTATCCGGCCCATCAAATAATGGACGCTCTTGTCTTCCTCCAGCTGGGGGCTCCGTGGGCGCCAGCTAAGGCGTTTCTTCAGAGGAGCATTACTGAACTCCGGGAGGCCGATCCGAACAGGGTCCGGCATCGGAGCGTCTTCTACGTAAAACCATTCTGAAGGCCAGTCTTCGGACGCCTTCTTAGGGGTTCCGGATGGATATCCGGTCCCGGCGATGCGCCATATTTCGGCACCGCCCACTTGATATATGGACCCCTCGTGAGAGCGGGGTACAAGGCAGAACAACCTCTTCCACAGTGCAAAATGGGGCTCGACGCCCAGAAATAGCTCGCAAAGAGCTACGTAACCCGCGATATGCAGGATAGAGGCGGACGTGAGGTGATGGAGCTGGAGTCCGTAGAACTCCAGGAGCCCGCGGAGGAACGGATGTATAGGAAATCCGAGCCCCCTTATCAGATAGGGGACGAAGCATACCCGCTCCCATTTATTGGGACTTGGGGTAGCCTCCGCTTGCTTCCCACCTTTGTAGGTGGCCAGCCCGGCTCGAACCGGAACCATGAAGGCCGGAGGGAGATATCCCTCCGCTTGGAGCCTCACCAGCTCATTGTGCGGGACAGAACATCTCCTCCAATCTCCTGGCAGAGGGCTGGGAGCGTGAGAAGAGGAGCCGCGTCGATGGTCCATGATGGAATGGAATTTTGGTCAGAAGCACTCCGATGAGTACTCGCGGAAGGAAGATGGCATGATTTGGATCTGGATTCTTGCCTCTCTTATAGGCAGCTTATTTGTGCAGCTAGGGGGTAAAACATAAAAGATACCCTGGCTTTTCGCATTCGTGCGACACGTGGAAGAAGGCCATTATTGGGCGTGGAAGCCAAGAAGCGCGACATTGATAAGGAAGCCGGACACTATTCAGCAGGTACATGGAACTTAAAGGAGAACCCGCCTTGCAACGCCGAAGAGTACATACGCGCTAGACTTATCATCATTGAAGCCTGGTTCGGGGGCTACTGAGGGAGTCCTGGACTAGGGGGTGTCCGGATAGCCGGACTATCATCATCGGCCGGACTCCAAGACTATGAAGATACAAGATTGAAGACTCCGTCCCGTATCCAGATGGGACTTTCCTTGGCGTGGAAGGCAAGCTTGGCGATACGGATATGTAGATCTCCTACCATTGTAACCGACTCTGTATAACCCTAGCCCTCTCCGGTGTCTATATAAACCGCATGGTTTTAGTCCGTAGGACAACAACCATTACAACAATCATACCATAGGCTAGCTTCTAGGGTTTAGCCTCCTTGATCTCGTGGTAGATCCACTCTTGTACTACCCATATCATCAATATCAATCAAGTAGGAGTAGGGTTTTACCTCCATCGAGAGGGCCCGAACCTGGGTAAAAACATCGTGTCCCTTGTCTCCTGTTACCATCCGCCTAGACGCACAGTTCGGGACCCCTACCCGAGATCCGCCAGTTTTGACACCGACAGCACCCGAGGAAGCACGTGCGTGCTACGACAATCAAATAGGTTGCATCGTACGGACAACCGCCACCATCAATGATGAGAAACTACAGAAGATAGAAAATATGAGGAGCTCCCTCCTAAAGAAGTTTCACCAGATATTCTTGTTCCCGGGCCGGAATGAGAAGGATTATGAAGATCCAGATGAGGACCCGGCAATGAAGAAGATAAACAAACACGCCATGACCAAGTTTAGCGACGCATTGGCCGCCTAGAAAAATCGAGTGAAAGCAAAGATCATCGACAAGGAACCCTACTCCAAGATTGTAAAGGATAATCCGACAATCACGGAAGAGCAGTTTCAAATATTCAAAGAGGCTTGCGAGGCCGAAGCTGCCAAGAAAATTCTAAGTACATGAAGGGGCTTCAAGAGAAGAACATTGGGAGCCACCACCTCAGAAGCCGTGGTTACGGCAGAAAGAGGTCCAAATGGGCCAAGGAGGACACGGAAGCCGCGAGTCTGGGCATCCCAGACCCCTTGGCGGAGTTCACCGTCCTGCAGGAGCATGACGTCCTCAGGGCCCGGCACCGTTGGGCCCCAGTGAAGAAGGTTTACGAGACAAAACCGATCATTACGGAGTTCATGAGACTGCTGGTAATTTTAGTTTCTGATCAATTCGACTACACACGTTAGTCATATTTGTAAACGATCCTTGTACCTTTTGCAGAGAGAGCAGCACCGGATTGCGACTGAAAGCGACTCCCCGCCTGAGGCATTGGCGAGGCCCAAGTGGGACACTCCATTCAACTGGGCGTTGAATACATTGAAACGACAACCGGTGGATACTCAACAGTCATATGGATGCGTGCACGGTGTAGAGACGGCGCCACATGGAAGAAGTACTACCGTGAGACCACGGAGGAGAGAAAGGAAAGACGAAGGTTAACTGAAGAAAACATCAACAATAAGGTTGAGATTGCGGTTGAGAAGAAATCATCTCAGACAGTGGCAACAGCGGTAGCTGCCGCAAAACAGGTGGTTGCAGATTTGTCTACTTCCTTGTCCCGGCTGTTTTCACTTGGACAAAGCAAAATCCAGAAAAAAAATGCAGAGGACTTTCCCCTTGCTGACTTCCATGGGAGCAGCTCGACTAGCATTGCACCAGCACCTGCTCCCACACCGGCTCCCGCACCTGCTCCCGTACTGGCTCCCGCACCGGCTCCCGCACCGGCCCCTGCACCTGCTCCCGCACCGGCTCCCACACCGGACGTGCTCGGCGGTGCTTCATCTTTGGCTGAGCTCGACGCCCTCACGGTATCTGTCACACCATCCCCCTTCAATATAAATATATAATCTCCCGTTTTCGTTGCCTTTCGGATGTCTCAGGTCGCAGACTTTTCTTTGCAGGCCAACGAAACCCCATGCACCATATTGTACACCATCGGCGACCAGAAGGTGGACGTGGGGAAGGCGACGATAATGGAGCTGAAGGAACCATTGTTCCACAGCCGGCCGATCCCCCCCGAACGTCTTCAAGGTTTCCGTGGCCAGTGTCAAACCGGGCCACGAGAGTTTGCCTCCTCTAATACTAGTGGGGGATGACGACGAGACCCCGCGGCGGCTTGGTGATTGTTGCCATGGGTGGGTCCTGTTGTGGCCAAAGGGTCTGCTTCATCTGGAGGCGAACGGGAGCACACCCACGAGCACGCAGCCTCAGCAAGGTATGAACATCAACACCCCACCTACCCAATTAGCGTCGGGTGTTGGGTTGGGTGATAGCGGACGGGGTAAGGAGGAGGCTCCATTAGTCGCTGATGATGTCGCCTTGGATGAGGATGAGGATGACGATGGCACTGAACAGTATGTCTATACTGGTGCCTCCTCAGGGTTTGAGCGTCATGAGTCGGTGCCTGAATTGCCGTCTCAACGTATTATGGACGACCTTCCGGTAGTAAAGAAGTCTAGTAAGAGAGCGAGGAAAGGCAAAAAAGCTGATTTTATGATCCAGACGCCTCAGCAGCCTCGACTTCAAGACCGTATAGATATCCCCGATGCGGATAAATGGCATATCCCCGGTCAACCAATCCTACCTGCAATAGCGCTACGGGCCAGATTCGGCGACCTAAGGAGACTTCATGACGATGTGCTGCGGGTAGAGAAAGGCCTCATCGCCTCGAAAGATCTAGGATACCCACTCTACGTGGTTAACGTTCCGTGGCAAATGTCGTACGTCGATAGCTTCCCCGCGGATAAGTTCTTCCTCCGATTCGATTACATATTCGACATGTTTCACGTGAAGAAGCTGGATTTTACGTTTGTCCGCCTTTATGCCTTGCACATGAACTACATCATCAGGGTTGAGCAGATACCTCATATCTGTGTCGCTGACCCGTGCTACATGCACGAGGGCTTCTTGGGAGTCTGCGCAAAGCACGGTGAATACGCGAGGGATTACATCGTCAGTTTCATGCTCGCCAATAAGGACAAGGAGGCGATTCTCGTGCCTTATCATCCCGTGTAACTCATCTGTGCTGCTATCCTTCCTTCGATTTCAATCATTCATTTGCACGGTGGAGGCTAATTAATTTGAGGTGTACTTATTTTGCGCAGCGGCGGGCGCGCCGTCCTCATCATCCTCTACCCCCGATTCTCCCACGCTCTTTACTTGGACTCGTCGAAGAACATTCACAAAAAGGATTACACCCACATCATGGATGTTCTCGACAGTGCTATGTTTTACTACCAAGCAAGGGGTGGAGAGGTCAGGGACAAGAAGAGAAGGGGTGGCAGGGTCGCCTCCAGCCATAAGACCGACTTCTGCTGCATCCAGCAACCGAATGATTCTCTTAATGATGGATTCTATGTCCTACACCACATGCTGGAGTACAGACGGGATCACCAGAACCTTCGCATGTCACCTAGATCCGGCGACGCCCATATTCTGCAATGGGCAAAGGACATAGGAGATATCGAGGATCATTGACTTCGAGCTGAGTTCTATAACATCCAGCGCGAAGTTGCCCAAATCATCATGAAGGAGGTCATCGGAAAAACAGGGATGTTCTACGGAGAAGGACAAATGTCGCGGGAAGACGTCCGAACATGGATAGCCTCTCAGCGTCTCGACATGAAGCCTTTCACTAAGCTCGAGGACTATCTCCCTGACATGGACGGATGGCATGACATGGTGGAGTTATTGTCGATATATGACAATGTGTCCATTTAGTCCATACTTTCTGTATGACAAAACTTTGAGTTATGCATGGTGAAACTTTATTTGCGATGTAATTAAACCGTCCTCCTCCTCGACTAGCGAAAATCACTCTAGTTAGGGCATTTTGGGTACGATGAACTTTGTTATTTATGCTTATGATATGTTGTTTCTATTTTTGCCAAGTGCGTCTCTTTCTGTTGCTCAACTATATATGTTGCATATCATCGACTCGTGTGATGATGCAGGTGCATAGATCATAGATGGCGAAGAAGTGCTACGCCAGGAGTATATATACGATGAGTGGCCGGAGTGTCAGGCCCAGGTGTACCAGTTTCCGGTTTCCGAGCGACAGGCAGTAGTTAGTTTAGGTTCACACTAATGCGAGAGAGGGATACAAACTCATGTACACAAAGTGATAGCTCTTCTCGCGTATATCATTGTTTAGATGGATGACGATGTATTTGCAAGTAACTGAGACTTGTATCGCTACTTTCGAGATGATGACGAGAGACCACTTTGTGTTGATGATTATGATGATGACATGATTTGATGAGACTAATTGTATGTATATGCTATGATTACATTTGTATGTGTATGATATGCTAAAGATTATTGTATAAAGCCTATTCAAATACAAAACAAATATGTAGGGAAAAAAACTAATAAAACTAGTAGTAGCGAGGGGGGAAATTTAGTAGTAGCGCCGCCTTACCAGTAGCGCTTCCTCGTAAACAGCGCTGTAGATAATATCGGCAACGCTCTTTTCTAAAGAGCGCTACAGCTATTCATGTATAGCAGTAGCGTGGGACAACAGGCGCTACTGCTATACGTAGCTGTAGCGCCTTATTAGTAGCACCGGTCCCCATGCTACTGAGAGGCCCAAAACCCGCGCTGCTGCTAGGCTTTTCCCTAGTAGTGCATGGTGGTATTGTTGAAACTGGTACTGATGAAATTGAACTGCACAGTTCATACTTGCACATATAGAACATCACGTTGTGAATAATTGGAATAAACAAGGCATACTACGAACAATGAAAGATAGCATTTGAAACTGGACATATGCTAACTACAAACAACCGAACAATCAAAAAACTATAAACAAGGCATACTTCAAACAACCAGATATAACAATTAAAATTGGACATATTTTCACTACACTACAAAAGGGACTCGATGTCGCAGACAGCCGCTTTCCCCTTGGAAGAGCAGATGTGATCTTTCCCCTTGGAAGAGACGGAGAGGGTGTCCTCCTCGCGGTCACTATCGATGAAGTCTGACTTGGAAGCTGTGGATCCCATGCCAGCATCGCAGAACATGTCCTTCAGAAATGACAAAAGGTGCTCGATGGCGTTGTAGAATGGCAAATTGTTGACAGCGAGCCAGAGGAGATTAGTGGTGAGGCCGTGGATGAGATCGACGACGGTTGAACCCGAGAGGTTGGGGGTGGGCCACTTAACTTGTGACATAGCCCGCCTCAGGCCGTCGCTGTCGATGACCTCGATGTCGTAGCCGGTGACCAAGACATGCCCTCATACTCTAGCCCGCTGCTTGAGTGCCTGCCGCCAGTAATGGTCGTCAGCTTCCTCGGTGACATCGGGCGAAGAGACCGCTATACACCTCTTTTGGGCCAGTCGCTCCTCGGGCTCCACGGGTAGCGTAGCCGGGCTTAGGCTGCGATGCTCTGGAGTGGGGGTGGGGATGGGGATCTGTGGGAAAGGGGGCGTTTGGCAGGCATCATCTAAGAAACTCAGGGCGGCCTGGGTATGGAGATCGGTGGGTAAGCTGCACGGGCAAACCGGCAGATGTTGACAATGGAGGCGGCGGCGAGGAGGGGGGACCTTTCTAGGGTTTCGAGCGAGGGAGGTGTGTGTGTGTGCGCGCGCACGCCCGAGGAGGTTTTGTTGTCTGTGTGTGTGTTGTGTGTTTGTGTGTGTGTGGAGGGGGGCACGGGGTGTTTGAGGAAATGACGCGGGTACTGAAAATTTTACTACGTGGGAGTCAAACGCGGGAGTGAAATGCCGGGCTATTGAAAATTTTGATGATAGTGCATCGCACACGGTCCGGAGATAACAACTATGTGTTATGAAACAGAAAAACCCTCAAGGAGGGCAGATATTTTCTAGGGATGCAGGCGGGATTGGGAACAAGAAACTTCGCACACGGTCCAGAGATAACAACCGTGTGTTATGAAACAGAAAAACCCTCGAGGCGGGTAGATATTTTCTAGGGATGCACGCGAGATTGGGAACAAGAAACATCACACACGGTCTAGAGATAACAACCGTGTGTTATGAAATAGAAAAACCCTCGAGGCGGGCAGATATTTTTGAGAGGGGAGCCTCGTGGAGCCCAATGTACTATGCAGATGTGTGCGTGACAGGTGCACCAGCGTGACACACGGTTAGTTTGAGTGAACCGTGTCTGTTGCGTCATCCGACTTGTCTAATGTTCATAAATTTGGAGAAAAATGACGCGGGAGAGGGCCAGAACACGAACACACTTGCATGTGGACCAAATTTATGTATCAAAAGGGTGATTTGATTTTCAAATACCAAATGCAACTTCGATGTGGCACCCCTCTTGCAAAGCGCACGGTATTGCTTTCCCCCACCCCCCTCGTGTCGGCATGAAGGGAATCCTAAGCTATGAATGCATGCCCCCTCCCCCCAACCGATGTTCACCTAACAAAGTGCGAAGTAG